>NC_143063.1:44643750-44945000 GCF_052426305.1 Pelodiscus sinensis
AATGGACTAGATGACCTCTTGAGGTTCACAATTCTATGACTCTGCGTGTGGATAACTTTATTTTACAGATAAAATTAAATGAAATTGAATGATTTGTTCATAGCCATGGAGGGAGTTAGTATTAGTTCTGGGATTAGAAACCTGGAGTCCCTAACTCAAAATCCTATGCTCGTTCTTTTGTACTGGTATTATAGACACCTGAAGCTTCAGCCATCAGCCTAAAGCCACGTGCAGTTGACAAGCATTTTAGATGCTCTCACAGGAAACACCTGAGGTGAGATACCCCTGGCACCTCAAGTCTACTTGTCCTCAGAAAATGCTCATCATAATTAGTGATTGTGCAAGCTTCTCCTCTCTGTTAATGTGCCGTAGCCTTAGAGGAAACCACTTCGACAACTGAGTTTCCATTTTCCGAATAATCCTTGTCCTCCCCGTCATGTGTGACTGGAACAAGGAAGACTGCTGCCTTGGTGGCTTGTGTGATGCAGAGATCAGCCTGCCAGAAACTGAATTTAGACTATCTATTTGTTTCACAAAGGTACCAAATAGCCACGGTGGATATGAAATAGTGACTTCTAAAGGCAAAAGCTCTATAGTTCGTCACTGGATGCCAAGAGCCATTCAGTCCCTCTTGGCCCTTGGAGTAAGGACAAAGCTTGTGACATGCAATCTGAGGGAAAATAATAATAATATATTTTGATATATTTAAATTTTTTAAGTGCACAAACCAGTAGCAAGAGGAGACCTAATTTTAAAGGACATAACCTTGCTATTCCTCAGCTGTCAAAGTCAGCTGAAAACAGAAGAGTGTTTTTTATCACAAAAGCTCATGACCTAATAAATGTGTTAGTCTCTAAGGGTACGTCTAGACTACAAGCCTCTTTCGAAAGAGAGCGTCTAGACTACAAGCAGATTTTTCGAAAAAGTCTAGACACTCTCTTTCGAAAAAGCAGTTTGCATTCAATAGCACCTTTTTTCGAAAGAGTACTTTCGAAAAAAGGCATTCTTCCTTGTAACATGAGGTTTACTGCGGTCGAAAAAACCACCGCGTTCTTTCGATTTAATTTTGAAAGAACGCAGCGGCAGTCAAGATATAGGGGAAGTTTTTTTCGAAAAAACCCTGTAGTCTAGACATACCCTAAGGTGCCACATAATTGCTTATTGTTTTTACAGTTACAGACTAACATGGCTACCTCTCTGAGAGAGTCTCCAGATTTATGTATCTGGGGGCCAACGGCAGGGAGATTTCTGTGAAGGACCTAGAACAGGGGTGGGGAACCTACAGTCCAGAGGCCAAATCTGGACCCTGACTTACCTGGATCCAGCCGCTGGGGTTTGGGGCTCTCCCAGCATCAGGGAGCTGGCACTGGCACTCCAGCCCTGCGACACCCTCACCCTGCTGATGCACCCCCATTCCATTACTGCACCCTGCCTCCCACCCCCAGTCCTCTCCTGCACCCTACCACCTTCCCAGACCCACCAACCCACCCACAGTCCAAGCTTGCTTCCCTGCAGCCTCCTCCCACACATTGAACCCCTTTCGGCCCCACCCCCGAGCCTAGGGGGTCCACAAAATCTACTGGCCCAAGCCCCCCTAGGCTCTGGTGTGTGAGGGAAATGTGAGGAGTGTCTTTCTGCTTCTCATTCTTGGGCCACGTTAGTGAGGTATTTGGGGAGGGGTTGCTTCTCACTTTTGTGTGGCCACCAACTGATTTTTTCTGTGGGTCAGCACCCCAATGCAAAAAAGTTCCCCACCCCTGGCCTAAAACCTTGTAATCTGTTTTCTTTCCCTGATCAGAGGAATCCTGAGTTTATGGCTGCCAGCTCACTTCAAGGCCTAGGTGTTTGATTTAAAGGGTTTCTGAGGAGATTTCATTTGCATTTTGAACAGGAGGCCCTTGTACTGCTGTGAATTGTTGAGCACTTGCAGATTTCAAATGGAATTGAAATTTTATGTTAGTTTACAGGTTCAGATCCATCAACTGGGGGACACATCATGGTGTTGTTGCTATTGGGTTTGGGATTGATGAGTGTCCCTTGTGAATGTTAAAAATAATAACAGAAATTAAAATGTGCCTCCAATTTGTCAAAAGAATATTGTTGTAGGGAGATAAACTATTTGTGATCCTGAAAAGATTTGAAATTTTCAGTCCAAATTAGTGTTATGAAACTCAACACAATGACAAATTTTTACTTTTACATGGTAAATTTTATAACATCTCTTATTTTGTAATGAAAGTCACAGCCATCCTGTAGGACTTGATTAAGATATAATAAAAAAATTGTCTAGACCTAAACTAGATTATAAGTGACTTATCAGTATGAGTACAGTTACAGAGATTCACAGATATAACGTGAATACTATTTCCATAAATACAGCATATGGGGTAATGAAGCCGCTGCATTATGTATAAAACCATCGTTCAGTATCCTGGAAAATTCAACTTAAATAACACAACGAACACCAGTGGTGGTGTACATACCCACCACGGTCCATTAAAAATAATAAGCTTCTATGCAAAACATGTTTCCCTTGTAAATCAACTTCCAATTTTCCATGCACTGAATTCTTCTGCGTGTCATTTTAAAGTCAACTGCTTTGGATGGTGTTCAAACATCCATATATTTTTATCAGGCTTTCTTTTTTCCTTAAAAAGTTAAAAGCCCAATGGGATTGCAGAACAGAGATTGAATGGTTCCCAGGGAGGAAGTAATATAGGATAAAAAGAGGGGTGTTCAGTTTCAAAGACTTCTAACAGAATGTTTCAGAGGACCATGAATAGAAAACACTTACAGTAATAATGCCAACTTACATTATGTATATCAAGTCAGATAAAGCACTTTTCTTTTTAAGTTCTTTGGGGGAAAATAAAACTAATGTAGCTGAACACAGGAATATACTGTGTAACTGACTGCTTCATTCATATTTAATATCAACCTGATGGAAGTGTGATTTTTATGTCAGCATTGTAAAGACAGATTGGATGTATTTTGCTGCAGATGCAAACCATGGGCCAGATTCTGACTTCAATACTGGTATCACTCCTTTGTGGATTTACACCCGGGTGGGCTCAAAATCAAGCTTGAGACATAATGGGACCCTTTCTCATAATCTTAAACATGTGTGTCATTTTAAAATGTAGGTTTCGTTCCTTTCCTTTCTTATTTGAAGTGATGTTTTGCAGAGTGTTTTTACA
Organism: Pelodiscus sinensis; assembly: GCF_052426305.1. Classification (NCBI taxonomy): domain Eukaryota; kingdom Metazoa; phylum Chordata; order Testudines; family Trionychidae; genus Pelodiscus; species Pelodiscus sinensis. The sequence goes on from NC_143063.1 coordinate 44,646,948, forward strand.
TGGTTGGGTTTCTGAGTTTCCCCTGGAGATGGGATCATATCCATCTTCCTGTGAACATTTCTTGTTAGTTTCTTAACTTTGTTCATTCCCTCTCCATAATCTCTTTCAAGCTTGTAAACCCTAACTTTATGCCAGGCCAGGCTTTCTCTGTGAGGAATCTTACCTTTTTTTAGCTGCTATGAAAATGATCAATAACAGGTATTTTTCTATATTTTTTTCAGGGAAATGGACAGTCCATGTGAAATTGTATTGTGTTCTGTGGCATTCTCTGAAATATTCCTAACATTCTGTATTTGGAGGCATTTGAAATGGTTGTACTAATTGTTCAGCTTGTTGAGCTATTTAATTTTTCTACAGTGAGAACTGGTTGGAAATTACAGTACACAACTCCAGCTGCATTAATCACATAGTCACATATCTTACCGTCCATACAGAGGGATGTTAACAGGAGCAAATGTTCCCATCGGCTACCCTTACTCCTTGTGAAGAGCAGGAGTGCCAATCAGGGGCATCCTTTGAGTTTGAATTAGCAGTCTACACTAGTCCTGCTAAATCGAAAGCATCGCTCTTCCATGTAGCATAGACATGGCTTTAGTTTCTACAGCTCTGTGTCTGGAATTGGAAACTCTTATATCTGGCAATAGAAATTAGCAAATTCATTCACCATAGGAAGGTCCAACTTTTGAAACTCCTTCCTCCTGAGAGATGATCACAGCCCTAGTTTGGGAAGCACCCTGCAATGGTGTGCTTCAGACAAGCTTTATGGTTCAACATTATTATTTTGTTTCTGTATTTTCTTTCCTGATTATGTGGATGTTTTAGCTATATCACTCTCCACAAAGAGCAGGCTTGGTTATAAATTCTGAGTTCTGTGCCAACCAAATCCTGAAGTCCCATCTCTGTTTTCACTCAGTCCCTGCTGACACAAAATGTCACCATGACACTACCAATGGAAGATTTTCTCTCTGAGAGCAAAGACTTCCACATGTGGCATTATGTTTTTCAGCAGTAGTGTTTAATATATAACTAATTGTCCTGAAGTGCATTGCATGAGACAATAAGCAAATGAAAGAGTTAGATGATATCTGGAAAATAGATTGTTCTCCATTGTGGTATTATGTGTTAAGACCGTTATTCATGTATGTCCTATGTAAATAGCAGAAAAATATATTCACAAATATGTTGCTAAATCTGACCTACACTTACAGTCAAGGTTTTTTTCATGGGCTTTTTGGATCATTTTTCTGCTAACAATACTGTGACTGGTATTTGTTTTGTGTGACTATTTAGGGAAAAAATTATTCATGTGAAAATGAGTGTTCATGCTGCATAAATGCCCCCAAATTATGCAGTGAATTTTCACCCAACCTCCTATATATGTATACATATATGGAAATTGATAGGAATGTGACAAGTTCATGGATGGGAATGGGACAAGTGGAAATAGTATATAAAGTGTGTTGAATAAACAATATGCAAGGTTTATATGGTCCTTCCTACCACAATCAGGAAGGAACACAACTATTTTTATATCTGATAGACATATATATGTAGCCAGTGCTGTTTCTTGAGCAGAAGATAAAAAGATTTTTAAATTATTATTTCTTTGATAGCCTCATGTCTCTCCCTGTTCCTAAGAGATTCAACATCCTAATAATCTGTTCGAGTACTGCTTTCTGTTTCTGAATATTGAGTCAGCCACTCGGGATGTAGAAACCTTACCATGTCAAATTACTGGCCCATCAGACAATCCAGTCCTGAAAATACTCCAAACAGCAGTCACTCTGTACAGTTTTCTAAAGCCTATCGGCAAAAACATATTAATAAAAATTATTTCTCAAACAATCACAAGTACTGACAGAGGCAAAGCTGTAAAAATCATGGCTTAATTCAAAAATAAAACTAAATGTCTAAGGGTGTGTCTAGACTACAGGGTTTTGTCGACAAAACTATACCTGTGTCTACACTACCACTGCGTTCTGTCGACAGAAAGTCAACAGAATGTGGCAGTTTTGTTGATGGCAGTAAACCTCGTTTTACAAGGAATAACGCCTTTTTTCAACAGAGTTCTGTTGAAAAAAGGCGCTATTACATGCAAACTACATTTTTGAAGAGAGCGTCTACACTCTCTTTCGAAAAAGCAGCTTGCTTTTTCGACAGAACTGGTTGTAGTCTAGATGCTCTTTTTCGACAGAGGCTTTGTCGACTATCTGTCAACAAAGCCTCTGTCAAAAAAGGCGTGCAGTCTAGACATAGCCTAAGTGAGGGCTGTCAAGTAATTAAAAAAATAATTTTGATTAATTGTGCTGTTAAACAATAAGAGCCATTTATTTAAATAATTTTGGAGGTTTTCTACCTTTTCAATTACTTTATCTCAATTGCCACACAGAATATGAACTTTATTTTTATTCCAGATATTTGCACTGTAAAAAAACAAAAGAAATAGTATTTTTCAATTCCCCCATTATAAGTGCTGTCGTCAGTGCAATCATGAAAGTTGAACTTACATATTATGTACAAAAAGTAACTACATTTAAAAATAAAACAATGTACATCTTTTAGAGCCTACAAATCCACTTGGTCCTACTTCTACTCAAATAAATGAGTTTGTTTACATTTGTAGGAAATAGTGCTGCCTGCTGCTTGCTTACAGTGCCACCTGAAAGTGAAAAACAGGTGTTTGCATGGCATTGTTATAGCCAGCATCACAAAATATTTTTGTGCCAGGTGCACTGATGATTCATATGTCCCTTCACATTTCAACCACCATTCCAGAAGACATGTGTTTGCATTGCTAATGGGGTCTGCTTGATAACAAACCAAAGTAACATGGACCAGCATATATTCATCATCTGAGTCACGTGCCCCCAACAGAAAGTTGGTTTTCTTTTTTGCAGGTTCGGATTCTATACTTTCTACATCAGAGTGTTGCTCTTTTCAGATTTCTTAAATCATGCTCCGCACCTTGTCCCTCAGATTTGGTAAGGTGCTTCAGATTCTTAAACCTGGGGTCAAGTGCTGTAACTATCTTTAAAATCTCACATTGGTACCTGTGTTGTGTTTTGTCATATCTGTAGTGAAAGTGTTCTTAAAACGAACAACATGTGGTGGGTCATCACCTAATACTGCCATAACATGGAATATATGGCCGAATATGGGTAAAACACTGAACGGGAGACAATTCTCCCCTAAGGAGTTGAGTCAAAAATGTAATGAACTCATTATTATTTTAATGAGCATGAAAACATGTCCTCTCTGATGGGGGCCGAAGCACAAAGGGCATGCAAATGTTTAGCATGTCTGGCAAGTAAACACTTTGCAAAGCCTGCTACAAAAGTGTCACAGGTACTCCAGTTCTCACTTTCAGGTGAAAATGTAAATACGAATTGGGCAGCATTATCTCCTGCAAATGTAAACAAACTTGTTTCCCTCAGTCTAGGTCTACAGTAGACCCAGCAAGTCAGCTTAAGGTACATTACTCCAGCTATGTAAACTATGTACTTACTTTAAGTCAAGCTTGGTGGCATCCCCACAGCAGGAGGCCGACAGGGGAGTACCAGACGCTGGCAGGGGCACCTTCTGAATTCGATTTAGTGAGTCTTAACTAGACTCTGGAAGATTGATCACGGCAGCAGCAATCTTCCTTTTAGTGCAGAAAAAGCCTCAGTGATTGGCTGAAAAAGAGGTAGGACTGAGTGGACTTGTAGTTTCTAAAGTTTTACATTATTTTGTTTATGAGTGCATTTAGGTAACAATCTTCTTTTGTATGTTGCACTTTCATGATAAAAAATCTCACTACAGTACTTATGAGGTAAATTGAAAAATACTATTTCTTTGTTTCTCCATTTTACAGTACAAATATTTGTAACATAAAAAATACAACATGAACAGTGTACTTTTGTGTTCTGTGTTGTAATTTACAATGTGTCCGAGTCAGAACTACAACAATGGCTGCCCGTCACAGGAGAGCCATAGCCTGTCATACATCTAAGGCTGGTATAGGGGGCTCTGTCTGTGAGGCGGAGCGCTTCCCATATAAGGGCATGTAAATTACTGATCTTCCCCTGCTCGCTCCACCTACTGCAGTGAAAGATCAGCCAATGGGCTGACTGGCGGTCAGGCCTGCTCTCTCTACCTACTGCGGCAAAAACCAACCTATGGGATGATAAGTCCTCAGGCAATAAAACAGGCAGCCGAACCCTCTCACACTGGGGATCGCATCGTGTCAACGCATGGCCTGATCACCCAGTCACCTTGCACCCCCCGCTCTCGAGTCTGTTTGAGCGTACCTTGAGTTGGTCAACCTGAGTGGAGACAGTTTGTGAGCATGTGGCTGGTACTCGTGTTCCTGCTGTCTTCAGAATCGATATAATCCCTCTCCCCCGCAATTATCCCTATCCCAATTGATTTTTGAGTTGCCCTCATTGCCTATCAAGTAACAGTAGTTTAAGAGTTATTGTATTAGTTCTTTTAATAGTGATTGTTAAGGGTTTTAACTGTTCTTTGTGTAATATAGTGTAAATAGTTAGACTTATGAACAACACCAGTGTGAATTCGATTGTTTCTAACCCCTGGGCAGTTATTGGGAATTATTATGATTTAGAAAAGCCTCAGGGAATTGTTTTATATTGTTTAATGATTTGTTTGTTTTTCATTCTGATGATTGTCTGGCGACCACGCATGTGACTAAGTTTACAGTCATTAGGCGCCAGAGTCCTCATCAAAATAAAATCAGTTTGTATTTTTTCAAACCCCCAGTCGTGGTCTCATTCTTTCCGGCATCCCTTCGAACCTCGTGTATTGCGGGGACTGACACAATGTAGATGAACATCCAAAATATTTAATAAATTTTAACTGATATTCTATCATTTAGCGGTACAATTAAAACTATGAATAATTGTGATGAATTTTTTAAAATCATGGTTAATTTTTTTGAGTTAATCCCATCAGCTAACTTCAATTAATTGACAGTCCTAATCTAGATATGACCAATTGTTTACAACAAGAATGTGACCAGTGCTTAAGTCTCTTAAAATAACATTGTTTCATCATAGGATATTTCTAATTCATGTAATCTCTTATTCGTTCATACATGACCTCATAAAGACTACCCAGTAGAATTAATTCAGTTCAAGTATAACTAGTTTCAAACAATCTCCAAATGCGACTCTTTACTGAATAACATTTTCATTGGTCTTCGCTTAACAAGCAACATGCAGCTGATGAGAAGTTTGGGGATTCTTAAATTTCTGAAAAAATAAATTAAACATTCTTATTCAATTTGCTCTGGATGGACTTACATTGTGTTACCCTAAACGTTGTTAATTTGAAAACTGCTCTTGTAGTATTTTTTTCCTGATAGAGCTCCAAGTGCTAACAAGGAGTTATATTACATTTCAGAGTAAAGTTTCTTAACTCTCAATGTTGGTTGTTATTTGAACAGTTTAGAAATACTGTTGATGATATCAGCTTGCATATTATAGTACTGAATTCCCTTCATAATAACTGGAGCTTTCATTCTAGAGTTTTGCACCATATTCCTATCTTCATTTAAGTCAGTTTGGCTACGAGATTAACTATATGGATTGGGATAGAAATTAGATAATGTTAGTACCATGATGCCTCTGTTGTGGATTCCTCATTGTGAGGGTTTTCCAAAATGAGTTTTGATTCATGAGCATTTCTGTTTTCCAATAATTATGGGGTAGATGATTCAAAAGTACTGGGAGAGAAGCACTGAACTCCCATTGATTTTTTTTCAGTAAACATTGGGTACTTCATTGCTTTCTTTTTATTGCCTTTGAAAATATTTCCTCCCCAAAGTGTAAGTACGGTTTTCAAAAGCACCTACTGGCATTTGAAAGTCAATGGGACTTAGGAGCACAAATCCCAATGATTTAGAGGCATAAGTCATTTAGATGTTTTTCAAAATCCCACCCTGCCTATGGTGTAATGCCTTAGTGTCTCAAGACCTGCTGCACAGCCATGGCTGGCCTAGATCAGCTGGCTCAAGCGTTCAGCTCTCAGGCTGCAGTGCTTAAAAAGGCTTTATAGACATTTGGGCTTAGGGTGGAGCACAACATCTAGGATCCTCCACTCTCATGGAGTCCCGAATGTTTACGTAACTGACCAGAATCTCTTGATTCCTACCACAGTGCATTAACCACAAGAACATCTTCTCCTACCTAAAAAACCAGCAAGGTAGGAGAAGACTGAGTTACAAAGGACTAAATGTTAAAGTCCACCAAAGCGCACTGGATTATCTACTAATTCCGTGGCATGAGTAGAGTCCCAGCTACTCAGTGGTAAGACAAGATAAGAAGAGCCCGCACAGACATTGGCCTGGAGTGTGTAACATTGATGTGATGTTTATGATCCTTTGTGACAAAAGACAATACATAATTAACAGAGCTCCCATTTAGCACAAGAGATTTGGTAGATTCCTACAAAATATGATGAGCTGAAAGGCTGATTTATCTCTTCTGTAGAACTCCCATTCGCGCTGAGTACTAGGGGAAAAGAAAGTAGAGATTTTCTCTCTACATATCAAAAGCAGAATACTTTCAAGTCAAATTCACCTCTCTGCAGAGGTCAAACACAAGACCTATGCACGTGGAAGCCTTCTGTGGGATTAGGCTATGAAGCAATTGGTGATTTTAAGAACCGCTCTAGTCTAGCACTCTTCGGTCCAGCAACACCTGTGGTTCGGCATGGTTTTAGTTAGCCAGATGTTTCCCACGGTCCCATAAAGTTTGTTTACAGCCACCAGTCCTAGCTCTCAGTGTTCTGTGCTGTTATTTAGTTCTAATTTACCTCTAAATGTCCTCTAAGAGCTCAAATAAGCAATGGAAGTATTGATAATGCTGCTAGACAATATTGACCTCCCATGGTCTGACAAATTAACATAAGAATGGCCGTACTGGGTCAGACCAAAGGTCCATCTAGCCCAGTAGCCTGTCTGCCGACAGTGCCCAATACCGGGTGGACCGAAGACAATGATCAAGCGATTTGTCTCCTGCCATCCCTCTCCAGCCGCTGACAAACAGAGGCCAGGGACACCATTTCTATCCCCTGGCTAATAGCCTTTTATGGACCTAACCTCCATGAAATTATCTAGCTTCTCTTTAAACTCTGTTAGAGTCCTAGCCTTCACCGCCTCCTCTGGCAAGGAGTTCCACAGGTTGACTACACACTCTGTGAAGAAGAACTTTCTTTTATTAGTTTTAAACCTGCTACCCATTAATTTTATTTGGTGTCCTCTAGTTCTTCTATTATGGGAACTAATAAATAACTTTTCTTTATCCGCCCTCTCCATACCACTCATGATTTTATATACCTCTATCATATCCCCCCTCAGTCTCCTCTTTTCTAAACTGAAAAGTCCCAGTTGCTTTAACCTCTCTTTATATGGGACCCGTTCCAAACCCCTAATCATTTTAGTTGCCCTTTTCTGAACCCTTTCCAAGGCCAAAATATCTTTTTTGAGGTGAGGAGACCACATCTGTACACAGTATTCAAAATGTGGGTGTACCATAGTTTTATATAGGGGCAGTAAGATATTCTGTGGCTTATTTTCTATCCCTTTCTTAATAATTCCTAGCATCCTATTTGCCTCTTTGACCGTTGCTGCACACTGTGTGGAAGTTTTCAGAGAACTATCCACGATAACTCCAAGACCTCTTTCCTGATTTGTCGTAGCCAAATTAGCCCCCATCATACTGTACGTAGAGTTGGGGTTATTTTTCCCAATGTCCATTACTTTACACTTATTCACATTACATTTCATTGGCCATTTTGTTGCCCAATCACTCGGTTTGGTGAGATCTTGTTGGAGTCCCTCACAGTCTGCTTCTGTCTTAACTATCCTAAACAGTTTGGTATCATCCGCAAACTTTACCAGAATTCTCTGGTTCAGCATGAGGGTACCAGACTAGAGAAATGCAACCTGTATTAAATGAAGGGTAGATCCTCAGCTGATTCAAATGGTCTTCAATGGAGCTTTGACCATTTATATCAGTTGAAAATCTGGCCCTATATATCCGAATGCTTTTTTAAATACGGGTCCCATATGAAGACAGACAATAGCCCTGAGCACAAGGATAAATGTTGCAGGGTATTTCTACACTGCAGAGTTTTTCCTGGATATATCCCAGAAAAACTCTGCCGCATCCAGGAAACGCGTCTGCCCTTCCGAATTTTTTTTTCGGAAAAGCAGACACACTTTTTCAGTATCCCTGTAAACCTCGTTTTACGAGGAAGAAGGGATGTTCTGAACAGGGGAATTTTCCAACATTTGGCCCAGTGTAGATGGGCCAAATGTCGGAAAAGCCTCTTCCAAAACAAGTAGCAGAAACAGCTACACAAATTGCAGTTCACAATTTGTATAGCTTTTTCCAGAAGAGAGGTGCAATGTAGACATAGCCTGAGAGTAGTAGGGCCTGTGTCTAGTCTCAGGGGTACAACTCTACATCTGCTGAAATCACGAAAGTTACCTCAGCGTAAAACCAAAGTGCCTAAGCTCAGAATCAGACTGCCAGAATATTAATAGTATATTGTCCCACTCCTATCTCAGTTACATATTTGCAATTTTCCATTTGCACTCACTTGACATATGATCTGTCTCTTGAAATCACCAACAGCTTCACAGACGATTTGTTCATTTTGAAAAATGGTGTCTCTGCATGCACAATATTACCCGTAAGCTGCAGCTATCATTTTCTCATCTATCAGTTCATTAGGAGCACAATTCCTCTTGTGGGGTTGATTCAGATGATAAGAGCCATCAAGTAACAAGTCCACGGCAGGAGCAGTGCACATAACAGAGCACAGTCTGATTGGACTCAGCTGTCATTTCATCCCATGTCCTGTGCTTTGAGTGGTGTTTGGGATCATTTTCTTCGTTCATTTTAAAGTACTAGTCTCACTCAAGTTCAAGATGCTTTTTGACGTGAGTGTATGATTTTATTTCTGCATTGGTTAACAAGTAGCTATGTACTCAGACCTATTTGAATGTAAACTGTACTTCCACCAAGGAAATGTGTTTCTAGTTTTGCTGGTGTCTGTTTCTCAGAAATAATTTTAGTATAAACTTTCCTCCCAACTTACCCTGCTGTTCTCTGTCTTGTTTTCAGAAGGAGGAGGATAGAAAACCTTGAAAATGTCAATTTTCTGATTTCCTCCTTCGGCATAACAATCTTCTTAATAAATATGATAAGCACTCATATTAAAGACCAAAAAAACCCCAAACACCGTAGTCAGCTTCATATTTTCCCTGTCTGGGGTAGGCGACAGGAGAGAACAAAAGATTGCTTATTTCTCAAACGACAGCAAAGAAAGTTTGAGGGATCTGTAAGATTAACATAAATGCTAGGAATATACAATGAATACCATTAGAATGGCTTCAGAGGGGTAGCTGAGTTAGTCTGTACAGGAAAAACTTTAAAAAAACAACAAATAGTCCAGTAGAACTTTAAAGACTAACAAAACATGTAGATGGTATCATAAGCTTTTGTGGGAACAGCCCACTTCTTCAGATGACCGGAGTGTTGGATGTCGAGACTCAAAAATAAAAAGGGAAGGAGGGAGTGGGGGAGGAAAGGAAAAAATGGGAGGAGGGGAGAAGAGGCAGTGGGTATAAAAATATCAAAGGGAAAACTGAGGTAGTATGTAACAGGAAAAACTGATAGTCTATAAGCATCTAAAGACTGGATAATTAAAAGAAGCCGATTTAGCAATTAGAGAGAAAGAGTGTTAACACTAGGTGCTACATAGACAAAGAACCATTGTCACCTTCATCGTTTTATTGATAATGTCGCAGCCTTCCGGTATCTCAATTCAGACCATTGGCATGAGAATAAACTTGTGAATGAATTGTAGTTCCAACCCTTCCCTGTGTATTTGGCTTGTGGAATTGGTCTGTAACAAAACAGAAACTTGAAGATCTCTTAATGAGTGACCAGGCAGATTAAAGTGTTCACCAACAGGTTTCTGTATGTTCCCTTTATGGATATCTGATTTGTGTCCATTGATTCTTTCCTGTAGGGACTGTCCAGTTTGGCCAATATATACTGCAGTGGGGCATTGCTGGCATAGATCACATTACTGGATGTGCAGTTAAATGAGCCTCTGATTTGGTGGCGTATGTAGTTGGCTACAGCAATGAATCGCTTGTATAGATATGTGGGCAGAGTTGATACTGGGGCTGATTTCAGGGCTGTGTTCCTGGATGCTTATGATGTAGCGGTGTAGCAAGGTTACAGGAAAGAATTTGTTTCAAGTTGGGGGATTGTCTGTAAGCGAGAATAGACATTTATCACAGAGCAGTATTACCTTTACCATGGAGTTTGCAATATTCCCTAAGTGTATGGTGTAGTTTCCGTTTGTACACTGTCTTCCCACCACTGGGGGGGACAGAAGTAGACTTGTGTCTAAAGCATTCGACTGGGAGTCTGGAGATTCTGGGGTAACATGAGAATTTTGGTATTGACTGCAATGGAAGCAGGCTTTCACCCTGATCTCTATCCCTAGCTCTGCTACTGTCTTCCTGTGTGACCTTGGCCAAGTCACTTTGATCTTTGCAGCTCTGTTTCACCAGCTATAAAATGGGTTAAAACATTGAATCCGTGCTAGAAACCCTTCCATGAGCAGAAGGTTCTAACTCGCTGCAAAGCATGGTAGTATTTACTTGTTATATAACAGAAATATTTTACACAGGAGAAACTGACCGGCTTGCCTTGGAAAGATAAGTATGCCTTTGATGCAGGTGAGAGATAGCCACTCTACTGTTTTTCATTAAGGGAATGAATGATGAAGTCACAGATACATCCAATTAGCACTGATCTTAAATATGAAGTGTCATTAATTCATTTTATGCACAAGGGCTTTAAGATGGCAGTTTTAGAGGTGGAGCCCTTCCTCCTTCCCAGACAGCCCTAAGCACCACCCGGAGCAATGTCATGCCCCCCTCCATAGCCGTTAGAGCCGCTCAGAGCATGCAGCATGACACAGCATTCCAGGTGGTAATTTAAAGGGACCTGGGGCCCTAGTTGCTTTGAATCACTGGGGCCCGAGGCAACTGGCCCCTTTGCCTCCTCCCACCCCCAACAGTGGGCCTATGTAGAACAAATTGTTAATTTCACACGGTGCTTCTCGTGTGAATCGCCTGGGGTGGAATGGAGGTGTCTTTTTAGAAAGACCCCAGGAGGCATTTTCAAAGCACCTTAAGTTATGTTGCCAGAGTGACATAGGATCCTAAATCTCAGTAGGATTCTGGTTTTTAACAGGGCTTGAAGTGCCTAAATATGCAGGCAGGCAAGGCGCCTAGACACCTAACTCCTGGGGGAGCTCTAAGGGAGCTCTACATGGGGATAAAAACCTTGCAGCATGACCTTGGCTGGCCCACGTCCGCTGACTCAGATGCATGAGGCTTGGGCTATGGGGCTAAAAATTGTGGTGTAGACATAAAGGTTTGTGCTGGAGCCTGAGGTCTGGCCCCTTCCCAGCAGGCAGGCTCTAGCCTGGACCAAAACATCTACACCGCAGTTTTTAGCCCTGTAGCAAAAACCCCAAGAGTCTGAGTCAGCTGATCTGGGCAAGGCAGGGGCTTTTGATCTCCCTGAAAGCTTGTCCCTAGGTATGGTACACTGCAATGTAAGCCCTGAGTTAGTAGAACTCAAATTAGCAGCTCCTGGGTTTGTGACCCTAGAGCTTGAGCATCTAAAAACTTTTAAAACACTAAATTAAGAATTAATAAACCCTGGTTCACAGGCTACAGTGCATTCTGTGGGCCTGAATCCAACAGCCCATACCTCAAACTTCTGAGCACCCCCTCCATGTGGCTGTTTTAGCCCTTTGTTCGTGGTGCAGTGTGGGAAAACACGACTATCTACCAAACCTGACGGTCACAAAGCCAAAATGTCAGCCCATCGGACTGTGGGGCCCATTTGGTGAACGACCTGGGCACAAGTCTAGTGAGGCTTCAACTACACTACAAGGCAACCGATCTTGAACCCTGGGTCCCAGCTTGACTCAGGCTCTGACCCTGTACCCCCATGGAGTCCTGGGATCCTGAGTTAGCACAATTTGTGCGCAGACAGATGGGGGATTATTCCTGAGCCTAAATTCAAAGCCGGGGTTTATACTGCAATGTAGACACACCCAAAGTGCCTAACAGCCTTCTGATAATGGGACACCGGCCAGGTCTACACTACAGAGAAAGTCGACCTATGATACGAGAAAAGCATAGCTGGAGTCAACGTACCGTAAGCTGAATTTCTGCAGCACCCCCCCTGACTTCCCTTACTCCTCATGACCCGGTGAAGTTCCAGGATCAACAAAGGTGCCATCAGTTTAGCAAGTCCTTATGAGACCTGCTGAACTGAACCCTGGGAGCTCCATCACCAGAGTGTCAATGTTGGGTTAAGTGAAGTCAAGCCCTTAGGTTCCTTAATTAGCCAGAGCCAATTTTGAAAATATTGCGCCAGTCTTCCTTTAAAAACTCCAGGTGATGGAGGTTGTACCACTTCCATTCACAATCCATTGCAATGTTTAATTACCCTCTGTGTAAAAGAAGTGCATCCTATTTCCAGTTTGAATATTGCTGACTTCCAACCACCGGATCTTGCTAAACTTTTATCGGCTAGATTAAAAAGTTCTCTGAGATCAGACATCTTCTCCCTGTGTAGAAAATTTCCCATGGGGATGTTTTTGTGCACAATTATTATTAGTGGTGTTTTCTCTACAAGACTTTTGTCAGGCTAAAAAGTTCCAATGACAATTTTGTTCCATTATGGAACTAATCCTTCTGCAATGGAAATCGGTGGCAAAATTCCAAGTGACCAAGCCAGGATCAGCTCTCATATAATGGTCTACTTTGTTTTTAATGCTTGATTATTATAACCAGAGACTCCTGCACTACTGAGGGTTTATTCATGCTCCCAGCTGAACCTCTGCCTCTTCCTTTTTTATATTTTACTTCTCTGCTCTATTCTTGGGCAGGGAAGCGAGAGCCAAGAGCTGACAGTACACTTTTAAATGTTGCTTTTGGACTATCTCACACCTTATCAGATTAAATCAGAATATTGCATCAATCTGATGAAGGTGCAGCCATTTCATATGCTCTGTTCTACTTTGAGCAGCTTCTGAACTATAATGATCAGAATATTTACTTTTATATTGATCTGAAAATGTATTTCCTAGGAAATCTTTGTGTCTGCTATGTTATATTACCTTCACATGACCTCATACACCATGCTCTCTACCCAGAATTGGAGAATGTCTGTTTTAAGCTTAGGGTTGTCCTGTGTAATGAGAAACAAGCATATTCCAGGAAGTGAAAAAGGAAAGACGCCAAATTTGATTGCAAACTGTATGGAGCAGCAAACTCTGAGTGGTGTGCTTTTCAGTTCTGCTGGCATCTCTTTCCATCCATGTTAACTCAAAATAGTAAAAAAAAAAATGGGATGGATTTCCTTTTTCTGTCAAAATTTTAAATTGTTGTCAAAATCCATAACCTTGTGACCGACATTATTGTTAACGGTTAAAATAAAAACGTATGAAAACACTCCGCAACCCATGGCAGCCTCTTAAAACAATTATTCTTTAAAAAGCTGAAACATAATGTTTTCCCCGGTTCCGCTTCTAAAAAAACCAACCGAGCATTAGATTCATGCAGTTTGTAGGCCAACTTCTTCTGGTGTACCGTGTTCCTACAGTGCAAACTCTATTAGTAGCCATTCCCCTGCATTGGGGGAGAGGAAAGAGTTGGAGATGGTGAACAGTGTTGAGTAGCGACCGAAAAAGAACCAGAACACCAAAAAAAGGCCCAAATTGTCTTTTGAAGAGCAAAGGACCTGTTTAACATGAGTAAGGATGACAGAATATGGCTTTCAGGGATCTTATGTGTCTGGCTGAAGCTAACAGATGCAAGAGAGAAAAGCAAAATAAATAATAAGAAAATAATAATATCTTCCAACATAAATGGGGCTGCCCTGGAATGGCAGGAGAGGGGTAGGGAAACTGTGCTCAGTGAGTTGGCCACAGTAGAAGGTCTTCAGTAGGAGACCTTTTAATATCTTCGCAAACAAAGGCAGCAAGGACCGGCCTTAGTTTTTTTACCTGTATTTGGAGATATGAGAAATGTCTATGTATCCAAGAGTTTTGAACTGCTGCCCATCACCAAAATACCTCAGGGCTTTCCATGTAACATTGACTGGCAATGATGAAGTACCAAGTGAACCTCAATCTTTGGCTTTTTTCCCCTTTTCAAGCTACAGGGAGCTGTGCTGAGAAGCAGGGGAGCTTGCTACTACTATGAACAGGGGCGGCCCTAGACTAGCTGCCAGCAACTGGAGCCCTAGGCGAACCATGCAATTGGCACCCCCACCTCCAAACCCCTCAACGATATTATGCTACCATTTGGCACCCCATTTAACTTGGCGCCTTAGGCGACTGCCTAGTTGGCCTATATGGATGGGCCACCCCTGACTATGAATGTTGTCTGGTCATGATGGAAAAGTTTTATCACACAAAGTTTTGCAGCATTTTTGGACAGAATTTGGATTCCTCAAATATTCTTCAGAGGTTATATGAAGGGGCCATATAGCGAGCGATTGATGAATATGTTTGGTGAATTACAATCCCACTCCATGGCCACCATCCAGAACTGACACCAAACAAAAAACCAAACTTGACTGGGCATTCAATAATGTGTCGTAATTTTATGTGTTCCGTAATTCTATGATTCTATGAAATCAGAGGGGATGAAACTCATCTCCAACAGTGATCAGAAGCTGAGAGTACCTGCAGGGAAAATTACCTATTGTCATGAGAAAACCCTTCCATGTTTCTATTTAAACCTCTTTTGAGGGTATCATATTTGCATATGAATTCCAGCTCAGCAGTTTCTCCTTGTTTTGGAAGGTTTTTTTTAACCTGACAATGGTAGCTTGTAAGTCAGTGGCTGTGCCAGACTATGATTTTATCCAGTAACACACACAAAGCAGGACTGGACTGGAGACCTCCGAAACCCAGGTGTTGAAAATACTTGATGCTGTTAACTCAGCAGGAGACGTTCATCTCCAAGAAATCCTCAGCATTCAAGGGGTTTGTATTTCATTTCAAAATTTGCTAACATGGCTCATTTTCAAAAACAAAATAGACTCATCTTAATCTCTCGCAAATACCACACTGAATAAAACCAAAAAATTCATCCTCATTTTAAATGAAAATCTCAATTTTATTTTTTTTTTTTTGAAAAAAACAATTGAAATATCATCCGGATGGTTTTGTTTTCACTTTCGAGAATGCAAACATGTTTCCACGTTCAGAGCCCAACCAGCTCTTTCACAAAATGATCAGTGTAGAAGTGTATAGCAGCAGTTCTCAGCCAGAAGTCCGGTGGCTTCCTTGGGGAGCTGTAGGCGGATTTCAGAAGGTCCCCAAGCAGGGCCAGCATTAGATTCATAGAATCCCAAGGCAGAAATCCAAAGCCCTGTGGAAAGGAACTGAAGTCCGGGGCTCCAAGTCGCTAAAGCCAAAGCCTGAGCAACTTAGTTTTGCAGGGGCCTTGTGGCATAGGGTCGCAGCCCTGCTTGCTACCCCTTCTTTCCAGCCCTGGCTTGTATATGCAAAAAAACCAGTTGTTGTGCAACAAGTGGGGCCTGCAGTTTTTATAGCATGCAGGGAGGGAGGGAGCTTGGAAAGAAAAAGGTTGAGAACACCTGGTATATAGAAATTACGTGGTATCCCTTTAAACACTTTGTGATTGTGCCACTTGGCCTCATGGCCTTGTATCAGCTCCAACTGGCTCTACCACTGCTAAGCAGAAGGATGTTGCTGATACATTAGCTGCATTAAAAAGTGAATCCCCTCTTCCAGGTGGTGTTAGGATGCCTAGGAGAAGTGATCCACAGAGGCTATGTCTACACTATATAGTCTGTGTCTAGACTGGCCAGTTTTTTCAGAAAATCAGCCGCTTTTGCGGAAAAACTTGCCAGCTGTCTACACTGGCCGCTTGAATTTCCACAAAAGCACTGACTTCCTACTGTAAGAAATCAGTGCTTCTTGCGGAAATACTATGCTGCTCCCCTTCAAGCAAAAGTCCCTTTTGCACAAAACTTTTGCGCAAAAGGGCCAGTGTAGACAGCTCAGATTTGTTTTCCACAAAAAAGCCCCGATCGCGAAAATGGCAATCGGGGCTTTTTTGCGGAAAAGCGCGTCTAGATTGGCACAGACACTTTTCTGCAAAAAGTGCTTTTGCGGAAAAGCATCCATGCCAATCTAGACACGCTTTTCCGAAAATGCTTTTAACTGAAAACTTTTCTGTTTAAAGCATTTCCGGAAAATCATGCCAGTCTAGACGCAGCCTATGAGTTTTCTCGGCAAAAAATATGCTAATGAGGGACTCTTTTGCATGAGTCGTGGTCTCATTTGCATATTTTTTGCCGACTCGTTTTTGCATTGGGGCCTTTGTGCAAAACCCCCTTTTTCTGCAAGACCGGTATACCTCCTTTTGGAAGGGCATTAGGATCTTGAAGAAAAAGGGGGTTTTGCGCAAAAAGAAAAGGTCCACACTAGCATATTTTTTGCAGCGAAAACTTGTAGTGTAGATATAGCCAGAGAAGTCACAATCCAAATCTCAGATTAAACTGGTAGCATGTTGCCCTTTTAATGATTAATGCCTTTAGAAGTCCTTTGTGTGCTTTTGCATTAAAGGGGAAGCAGCACGTCACATATAGGAAATCATAGTATCCTTTAAATAATTTGTGAATCCTTTAGCGGTGCTTACTGGGCTCTGTTTAGAACTCTGCTAGAGCTGCAGTGAGTGAGTGTAGATCCTATATGTTCTGGATAGTCAGTAAACACACTGGGTGGTCCCTTCTATCATGGGGCACTCCACAGGCTTTTTCCCCCAAAGATGAACAATTCCGCGAAAGTGAAATAAATACGAGACACTTAAGTGTCACCAAATCTGCGGTTTTTTACTGAAAATATATTTCAGCCAAAAGTTGCATTTGTTGATAGGTTGCACTTGCGTATCAGTGGCATAGACCTGTGATTACATACTAGTATAGTTGACCATAATTAGTATGTTTTCTCTCTTTACCACAGACTGTCTAAAATATAGAGTCCGTGAAGACCTAGATATTTAGCTTTTCCCAGTCAGGTGCTCCAAAGAAGGGATGAGGCCAGCTGGGGGGAAAAAACCACATTGTTTTGCGAGTTCTCTTGGAGCCTGCATGGATAGGGACATGTCCAGAGTAAAGATTTTATCTAAACAAATCTCTACTAACTGTTGTAAGTTCACTGCCTGATGCAGAATGGCCAAGAAATGGACAAGAGCCTAGGCCTGCAGACATTTATTCACTGTAAAGTTTCAGTCACACCCATTTCAGGCAATCCTCTTTTTGATGAATTCTTCCATCTGTACTTGCATACTTCTGCCCATTTTCAGGGAGTATCAGGTCCATATTCCATTACATCAAGTACTGGTGGTAATATGAATTGATCTATCGTGGTTTAAACTGGGAACATCTTTTAATTGATCTGCATTCCCAGTATCATTCAGTCATGGCATATCACTCATGATAAAAGAGGATTCACAGTGTTGCTAAAAGTGGTTTTTTATTTGCATTGACAATCTCTTGTGTCCCTATTCAGCTGACTTCAGCAGAAGATCTGATTTTCCAAAAAGGATTAAACCATGGTTTCTCCTTTGACTGGGTGCAGAGGAAACTTAAAAATAACATTTACTCCAGTGTTCTCAAGTAGTTGAGCAGCCACCTGGGAGAGATTGCCTGGCTCAGTGCCCACAGGTGGCAGCATGTATGTCTATGGATGGTGCAGATCCATTCATGCCTTGGTGCACATAACAAAATTTATTCTGCACACAGATGGAAAAAAATTAGAGGGAACATTGATTTGCTCCATTTATTTATTTATTTATTATCCCCAAGTGCAAAGGATGAGCGTGGTATTCATGCAAGAAGGGAGTACGCCTCTGTGGCTAGTCAGCGCTGAATAATATTTATCAGAGACAAAGGGGTGAGAGTATATAATAGGCCTGAGGTTGAGCCATCCAAACTACACACAAGACACCATCAAACCTAGCACACAGATCACTCTGAGGACTGCCATACACCTCACACAGCCTGTTGGACCATCCAGAGGTGCCGTCATACTTTGCTCTAGGTCAGCGATGGGGCAATCAAGATTAGTGAGTGACCCTCCTTCGTCTCAGTGGGATGCATGATTCCAGTGGCGGGCAACCTGTGGCCCGTGGCCCATTGGGGTTCCACCTGCAGCTCACACCCGTCTCCTCTCTCCTCTTCCCCAAAGTCTCTGGCTCACTGTAACACTGGAGCTGCGCATTTGCAACCCCTTCCCCTTCCTCCCAGCACTTCTGGAGCATCATGAATCTGCTGGTCCGCGCTCCCATTCCCGCTCCTCCTCCCTCCTTCTTCTGGAACAGCCACTGGCTGTTAGGTGCATGTACAAGATGTTACCCATTAGGATGTGAATTTCCCTCCACTTCCCTTTTAGGCGAGAGAGAGATTTTATTGGTATAAAGCAAAAGTGAGATTCCTTCAAGGCACACTCCCTAAAATAACGGTTTTGCAAAAACTTTTACGTGACACATTTCCTCTGCACTCAGTCCAAGGAGAAACCATTACATGCCATTGCCTATTTGGAAAATATCTAGCAGCTAAAACTTTGGAGTTTTAAACGCAGTTCCTCCTGGGCCAGATCCTCCACTGGTGTAAATCAGCGTAGCTTAATTGAATGCCAAGACCCTGGAGTTCAAAGATTGAGCTGAGGATCTCACTCAAGTATTTAATAGCTTGCTATGCTGAAAATAAAGCAGAGGTTTGTTGTCTGGCGCTGCTGTACCAAAGGGAGATATTAAATCACTATGGTTATATTACTAAGGCATGAAAGGTCAGCAAAACTGAACTGTAATAGAATTAAGAGCTCTTGCTATAAGATTAGGATTAATGGAGATATCAAGAAAATTAAACAAGCAAGGACTTTAGAGAGCCTGCTACATGTGAAAGTCAGTTCCAGCAAGTTCTTGTCAAATACAGAGTACTCGTTTAAGCTTCTGTTTGTTTGTACACATGCCTCAAAGTGGCTTGATTTCTATCTCACAAGGGTCCCTTCTGCATGGCCACAAATGGAAAGTCTTAACAAACATCTCATCCTAAAATGATTCGTCATAGCTGCTCACGGCGTATAATGGCTGAAGCGTAAGGCTTACCCTGTCTAAGCTGGGTTCGATGCCTTCATCTTTCTCCCTGGTCTCAGCTTCTCCGTTCACAAAGCAGAGGGTATGTCTACACTACAGAGTTTTGTTGGAAAAACAGCCATTTTTCTGTCAAAAGTTGAGGAACGTCCCGACTGCAATTGCATTCTTCTGCAAGAAAATCGAAAGAATAAAGGGGGTTTTCCAGCATTGGTAATCCTCATTCTATGAGGAAGAAGCCTTTTTGTGAAAGAGCTCTTTTGCAAAAAAGGTGTGTGTGGACGGGGAAGAGGGAGTTCTTTTAGAAGAAGAGGATAGAGGAAAAAGCAGAGGTGCCCCGGTGGCCATTCTGTCCATAGCAATCACAGCTTACATGCGAGAGAGCATCCATTCAGTGTAGATGCTCTCTTTCAAAAAAACAGATCACTTTTTTATGCACTTCTGTAGTGTGGATGCTCTCTTTCAGAAGAAGTTTTTTCTGAAGATCTTTTCTGGGGAAAAAAGGCTTCTCCAGAAAGAAGCCTGTAGTCTAGATGTGGCTACAGAGATTATAGCAATGCATGCCTGTCGCACAGGGTTGCCTGTGAGGCTGATGTAATTCATGTTTGTAAAGGGAGCTGAGATCCTTTGGTGCAGGGGTGAGGAAGAAAGATCAAAGAGTTTGAGGAACCAGTGGTGTTCTCATCCATCTTCCCAGGAGAAGGAAAAGGTCCAGGTAGGTATTGCTGAATTTTGGAAGTAAATGCATGGTTGTGCAGGTAGTGTTGGAGAGAGGACTTTGGTTTCTTCAGCCATGGGACTCTGTTCCAGGCACAAGGATTGCTAGGAAGAGATAGGATCCACCTAACGAAGAGAGGGAAGAGCATCTTCGCAGGCAGGCTTGCAAACCTAGTGAGGAGGTCTTTAAACTAGGTTCATCGGGGGACGGTGACCTAAGCCCTGAGGTAAGCGGGGAAGTGGGATACTGGGAAGAAACACAAGGAGGAAGGTGCAACAGAGGAGGACCCCTGATTTTTATGTATCATCTGATTTTCCGGAAAAACTTGCCAGCTGTCTACACTGGCCACTTGAATTTCCGGAAAAGCACTGACGATCTAATGTAAAATCATCAGTGCTTTTCCGGAAAAACTATGCTGCTCCCGTTCGGGCAAAAGTCTTTTTCCGAAAGACTTTTGCCCAAAAGGGCCAGTGTAGAAAGCGTAGTTGTTTTCTGCAAAAAAGCCCTGATCGCAAAAATGGAGATCGGGGCTTTTTTGCGGAAAAGCGCATCAAGATTGGCCACGGACGCTTTTCCAGAAAAAGTGCTTTTCCGGAAAAGTGTCCTGCCAATCTAGACGTGCTTTTCTGAAAATGCTTTTAACGGAAAACTTTTCAGTTAAAAGCATTTCTGGAAAATCATGCCAGTGTAGACGTAAATCATGCCAGTGTAGACGTAGCCTATGGGAAGGAGGTGGGCAGCCCTCGGTGAAGAAAGAACAGGTTAAAAACTATTTAGAAAAGTTGGACATACGCAGATCCATGGGGATGGATTTAATGCATCCAAGGGTGCTGAGGGAGTTGGTAAATGTCATTGTAGAGCCTTTGGCCATTATTTTTGAAAACTCATGGAGATCAAGGGAGGTCCCAGATGATTAGAAAAAGGCAAATGTAATGCCCATCTTTAAAAACAGGGAAGAAGGACTGTCATGATTATGAGGGTTAGCCAGCAGCCTGGGTTTTAAGGGGTTAACTACACCTAGCCAGGTGGAGAGACCAATAAGAATGTAGGTGGGACTTTTCAAACTGGGACAAAGGAATTTGGGTTTTTTTTCCTTTCTCCTTTTTTTTGTCTCTCTGAGAGTTCTCTGCAGCTACAGAGAGGGACAAGCATGTCTCTCTCTCTCTCCAAGACATCATTCTAACCCTCATAATCATGACAAGGACAATCTAGGGAACTACAGACAAGTCAGCCTCACCTCAGTCCCCAGAAAAAAACATGAAGGGGATCCTCAAGGAATCCATTTTGAAGCACTTGGAAGAGGGGGAAATGATCAGGAATTGTGAAAATGATCAGGAATTGTGAAAATGGACTCACCAAAGGCAAGTTATGCCTGACCAACCCAATTGCCTTTCTATGACAAGGAAAATGGCTCTGTGGACATGGGGAAGGCACTGGTTGTGATAGACCTTGACTTTACCAAAGCTTTTGAGATGGTCTCCCACATAATTCTTGCCAGCAAGTTAAGGAGGAATGGATTAGATACACGGACTGTAAGGTGGCTGGAAGGCTGGTTAGATTGTTGGGCTCAACTTGGTGGCTGCTGACCCACAGAAAAATCAGTTAGGGGCTGCACAAAAGTGAGAAGCAAAGAAAAACACCCCGCATTCCCCTCACACATCAGAGCCTGGGTGGGCTCAAGTTAGGAGATTTTGTGCCCTACCCACACTCTGGGGTGAAGTCAAAAATAAGTTCAGTGTGGGAGGGGGCTGCTGGGAAGTGGGATTAGGGTGTGGGGTCTGGGAGGGTGATAGGGTAAAGCAGAGGAGAGGAAGTGTAGGATCTGGGCAAGAAGGGGACCACAGGATGGAACGCCAACTCCCCAGATCCAGGGAAGTCAGAAGCCAGATCCGTAGGTTCCCCACCACTGCTTTGATGAGAGGACTTCTTTTTCCCCGCATTCTGCAAAGCTAGCTTTTTGTTTCTTCCTGTTGCTGGCAGACAGCATTCTGGTGTTGACTGCAGTTGCTAGGAAATGAGTGAGAGCCGCGTGTATGTAATATGCCGCATGTATCTATTCGTATATGTCAGTTTGTGTTATGCATGTTCAAAATGCACTGTCTGTATTTGACTTGGACTGCCAGTTCGCTGAGCAGGAAAAACGCTTTTTCCACTTTGGACCCAATCCTATGGGACCCTAAGCATCTGCTGCTCCGCTAAATGGTCAGAGGCACTTTCTTCCTAAACTAAAAGAGTTGAAAGTCATGGTATATGGCCCCAATTCAAGAAAGCATCCCTGTTTTGGACAGCATGTAAGAATATGCTATAGTCCAATTGACTCCAATCAAGTTGCAGATTTAAAGTTTAATGTTCAGCAAGTGCTTAAGGGCTGTCCTGAATAGGTATTTACTTAAGCAAACCCTTAAGTGCTTTCTTGAGTTGGGGTCTATGGCAACTGAAAAAATCATTTTTCCTATTTTTATAAACAATTTCATTTTTATAAAAACCCATTATATTTGGAGTATTCTCAGTAGATCTTTTCATTGTCTAGATTCAGCCACTAATCACTAACATTTTGGATTAACTGTCTTTGCACTCTTTTGTTCCCAAAGACTAAGCAAATATTATTTTCTTTTTGCAAGGGTATTTGTGTTCCCCTGGAAGTTTTTCTAGTGATACATGAACTGTTTTCAAAGAGCTTTGCAAAGTCTAAAACACAAATGGAAAAAAAATAAATGGAAAAAATTGGGATTGCAATTTACTATAGTGTGAATTTTTGTTGTGTTTAATTATTCCATTCAAGTTTCTTACATTCCTGGTCTTATATAGGATTTCTGAATAATTCCTATTTTTTATGTCTAGTATCTGTTTCGCTTTATATTAAGACAGAATATTTGGGGTTTGTCAAGATGATAACATGTATTTTATGGTGACCAAAAGAAAGATATGAAAGACTCAAACTTTGAAAGAAAGCAATATGCTTTTCTTCAACATAGGATTTCCTCCACAGAGGCATCATCACAGACTGTCAGAAGCTGGGCAAATCTCCAAAGGTTAGAGGCAAGGCCAAAACATATAATTTCTGCTTTACACGGGGGTCATTTCTGTCTCTGAGATCTTAAATACTGTCTCGCCACAGCTGTGAAATTCAGGACTCTGAGTGCAACTGGGAACAGTTCTTGTTAGTTACCATTTCAGTATATTTCTTTACCTAAGGTCTATACAGATTACAGCTATTAGCATTGTTAAAAATGCATTTCAAAATGAGTGATATATTCATGAAAGTCTGTACCCAGAAGTCATCAAATATGTTTCCACTAATAACGGGGGTTTTTTTCAGAACAAAGTGAGGGTGCACCAACCAATAGGGCAAATGTCTAAGAGCTGGGGTTCTGAGATGTATTATTATTAATGATTATTACTATTATTTGTATTCCTATACAGAGCACTGAACAGCCTGAATTGGGAGTATATCTAGACTACATGCCTCTGCCGACAGAGGCATGTAAAATAGGCTACCTGACATAGTCAATGAAGCAGGGATTTAAATATCCCCGGCTTCATTAAAATTAAAATGTCCACTGCACTGTGCCAGCTCAGCTGATTGTTGACACAGCGCGGCAGTCAGGACATGGATCGGTCGACAGGAGAAGCCTTTGTTGACCGCTCTTATAAACCTCGTTTCATGAGGCATAAGGAGCGGTTTTCAAAGGCTTCCCTTGTTGACCGATTCGCATCTTGACTGCCGCGCTGTGCTGACAATCAGCTGAGCCGGCACAGCGCGGCAGCCTTTTTTATTTTAATGAAGCTGGGGATATTTAAATCCCCGCTTTATTGACTATGTCGGGTAGCCTATTTTACATGCCTCTGTCGGCAGAGGCATGTAGTCTAGACATACCCTGGGTCAGACGCTGTACAAACGCAAAGAAAGGCCTGCCATTTGCCCTAGAGTATTTATATACTCTCAGCATATATACCTTCCTGGCAGTGACTCTCAGCCTGTGACAGCAAGCTGCCAAGCCACTGGCTTTATAGGCTTACCCTGAGTGACCTTGGGCAAGCCACCCAGGTTTTTAAAACACCCTGTGCAGATGTGCACATGCATGCACATGCAGGAGCTGCAGATGCAAAAGCCCTAATGCATGTGTTAAAGTCAGAGATCTGCATGTGCATGTAACTTTACACACGCCTCTTTGACTTGTCCATATGCACCATGGGCCTGATCCAAAGCCCGCTGAAATCAATGGAAAGACACCCTTAATTTTAGAGGGTATTGGATCAGGCACTTTGTGTTCTGAGCATGCACTTTAAGGCCTGGGGTTTGTAAAAGGTTCCATCTGTGTACTGATGGATCCATTCACCAGTGCGGGCCATGTTTCTTCCACACGACCCACCACCAGCTGCCTTGGGGTGACAGGAACTTCTTCTCCGGGCACATGCATAAATGAATGGCAGTTTGACACCATGCCGGTTCCTTTATCGCCTCCAAAGAGAGGAGTGAGATTTGCCCTTAGTCATTAACAATGTGAGACAGTTCGAGAGGGAAAGCACAGAGCCCCAGCTCTGATCTCCGCAGGAAAGGAAAGGAGAGGAGAGGTTGCTTTTCAACTATTTTTAAAAATACATTTATTTTAAACATTTCAGCCCTCACATGCATGAACAATTTGAGATCTGAAAGCATTTCCTTTGAGTTTTGGTTCACTTTTAAACAACCTGCCAAATCCCAAACAGTTGAAAGCTACTAATGAACGTTCCCTTGTGTAGCTGAACATGAATTTTAACTCTTAGCCTTGAGTAGGCTTTTTTCATTCTTACATATTTGCTTTCTTACTGGAGAGAAAGATGATATCTGGTGAAACAAACAGCAAGAATAGGCAAGGAAGATAAATTATGGAAATAGCATATCTCATTACGAGGCTGGACGCTAATATCCAAGTATAAAAATCTGGAGGAGTGATACTACAGTGAGTTTAGCTGAGCTGTAATGTGATGTGTGCTGGAGTTTTGAACTCTGGTGAACTTGAAAGGTTATAAGGTCGCTGTCATTCATCTTTAGGCTCAGAGTGACAAGCAAGTCAAAAATCCTGATACAGAGCTTGATGCCACTGAGCCACCTGGGTGGAAGAAAATCTGTTTTCCTATGAAGTCCTATTTTCAGCGAGGTTACTGTGTCAAGCGCCCATTCTGAACTGGATTAGGGTTGGATGGATTGTGTGTGTGTGTATGTGTGTGTGTATGTGTTTTAGTGAGATGGAGAAGAAAGTGTGATGGCAGCTAACTGGGTAAATAGATCACACTAAGAAGAAAGAGAGAAAGAGAAGGCTAATATTGTTAGCGCCTGAGGCTATGTCTACACTGAGGGTTTTTCTGGGGGTTTTCTTGTTTGTTTGTTTTTTCTTTGTTTGTTTTTTTGGCAGAAAAGGATATGATTTTTGAGGAATAAGGGATCTTGAGAAAAAGGGTTTTTTTTTCCAACAAAGTGGCTTTCTACACGGAGCTTTTTAGCAGCAAAACCTCTGCCTCAAAAAGAATCGGGGGAAGATATGCAAAGGAGCACACTATTTACATATCTTCTTCCACCAAAAAAATGCAGTGTAGACATAGAGTAAAACATGGGGGAGGAAAGGAAGAGGGATTAAAGCTAGGAGAGACACGTAAATGAGAATTTTTAAATATAGAAATGTAGCAGATTTACCTGGCATTGCTCAGGTGTGTAACTCAAGAAACGGTTGGTTGGGTTCTGTCAGGAAATAAAAGAAGTGGCATGAGGGGGGGAGAGAAAGGAGGGCATGGCCTGGCTCTATGAGGAGCTGCATTGGGGAGAGTGTCCGCCTCTTCCTCCCCCTCTCCCCACCCCCCGAGAGGAGCAGCTCTCAGGGGAAAGAGGGTATCCCTAGGTCCCATGAAGATGCACGTGGGGGAAGGGGGAGAGAATCCCAAGGCCCCAGGTGACTCGGCATGGGGGAGGGGGAAAGGGAATCCCCACACTGCATGTGAAGGAAATCGTTAGGCCCCGTAGAAGCCTCACAGCGGGAGGGGGCGGGAACCTCCACGCACCCTCATGTGGAACAGCGAGACGGGGGGGCTGTGCAGACCCCCGTAGGAGGGGAGGGGGAATCCCCAGGCTTTGTAGCAGGGTGAGGGGGTGTAATGCCCAGTCTCAGTAGCTGTGGGGTAGGGATGGTATCCTTACCCGTAGAAGGTGGCCTGGCCGGCAATATGCAGAGCTCAGCTGGTCAGTCTCGTGCTGGTGTGGCTGTCCCAGGTGCTCATTCTGCAGTATCCTATCCCTGCTCGCTGCCCCCAGGGGTGAGTGTGAGATCATGTCCCTCCTCTCTCTGCCCTCCCTTTCTATGTTGGGGGGAAGCCCCATTCCTTCTACTTCCCATATACCCAGCACTACCAAACCCTGACCTTGCTTTAAGTTAGGGTAAGAGGAAGCTGCCTACCCAATTTGTTGGCCCTAGCTCTCACCGTTTAGGAGGAGTTCTCGCACAGCCAGCCAGCCAGCCAGCCAGCCAGCCAGACATTTCCTTTCCAAAATATATAGAAACTGAGGAAATAACTGACCTTCAAGACTACCGCTGGGTGCCTTTCAGTTCCCCAACCTATTCCCAGGTACTGAACTGTGGTTCTTCCATTCTAGGATCTTGCAATGCCCCTAATAAATAGATGGCTTACAATATGATTTTTTTTTTACAACCTTCTCACAACCCCAAAACAAAAGACAGCTGCTCCCTGTTTTTCTTATTATGTGAAATTGTTCTCACATCTCAACCTCTGAGGCTGTCTGGACAAAGGCAATGGCTTGACAGTACACTTCACAATGGCATGGCTGTGCCGTTACAGCCGCACCGCTATGAATCACACACGGTAGCTGCTCATTGTCCTGCCAACAAAATAAAACCACCTCCAACGAGGTGTGTCAGTTTCATTGACAGGTGAGTGGCTCCCACCAAAAAGCACTGTCCGCACCGGCAGTTTTTATTGTTAAACCTTTTGTTGGTCATGGGGTGTTCTTATCACACCCCTGAACAACAACAATGTGCACAACAAAAGTGAAGTGTAGACATGGCTTAAGGGAAGGCTACTCAACACACGGCCCACAGTCTGAATGCAGCCAACAGCCTATTTATTTGTG
Source organism: Pelodiscus sinensis (assembly GCF_052426305.1). NCBI lineage: Eukaryota > Metazoa > Chordata > Testudines > Trionychidae > Pelodiscus > Pelodiscus sinensis. Next base: position 44,674,026 of record NC_143063.1, read on the forward strand.
GCCTGCGGTGCAGTTTGAGTTTACATGAGGCTCAACACAGGAGGGATCCTTTGAACGTGGCCTCCACTGGGAACATACCACACAACAGCAAGGCGTCTCCCAAGCGGGGTGAGCATTGAAAGACACAAGCGGATGGGCTGGTTGGGTGTACAGACAGGTGCAGGGTGTTGGCATTTCTAGCTCCCAGGAAGGATGTGCAGAGAGCACCGGGGCATTGCAGGAAGTGCTTTGTATTCATGCCCGCCAGTGTAAAAGAAGCTATTTGCATATATTTGTGTATATATTTACATTTATATGCAACCACACTTAAGTTGCGGACCTTGGCATGTGCTGGGTGCATCATTGTGGCCTCCAGGGCTTCCAAAGTTGAGTAGCCCTGGCCTAAGGCTTGCCCTTTTGTCTGTCAGGAATGTGAAAAAAACACCCCCTTGACTGACATAAGTTTCATCGACAACAGTGTTGGTGCATCTAGGGCTATTTCAGTGGAAGGTGCTCTCCCACCAACATTCTTACCACTGCTCGTTCGGGATGGTTTCATTTTGCCAGCAGGAGAACTCTTCAGCCAAAGAGCTGGAGACCCTGCAGATGTTTCTCACAAACATCTGTTTCTTCCATGCTGCCCTTTGCACATAGAACATCCTCTCTGAATTAATCACTAGGCTACTACTCTCTCTCCCTTTGAAGGCTTCAAGATGCACCTCGGCTGCAATGCCATAACGATGGCTGGGTTATGCATCTATCGGGACTACACCCCTTTTTTTCTTTTATTGATTTGGAATTATCTATGGGTGCACCTAGCTAATCTCTGTCCCCACATGATCTTAAGGCTGCTCTCTTCATCCTTCTCCCTCCTTTTGTTTGTCACACTTGTGGCTCATTTAGACACAGTTTTTGCACCCCTGCGACTCTCTGGGATGGAGTCAGTTGTGGCAATATAAGAAAGTTTATGTCACTACTGATCTAAACACTGGATTCTGTTATACCAATGAATGTTTTATACTGGGCTAGCTACATCCATACTAGGGGTTGCAATAATATAACTTCAAAAACAACAAGGAGTCCTGTGGCATCTTAGCCCTGGTCTGCACTAGGGAGTTATTTTGTAATAACCCTCCTTATTTTGAAATAATAAGCAGAGCATCCACACTACCAAGCCTCTTATTTCGAAATAACGGGCTGGTTATTTCAAAATCTGTACTCCTGCTTTCTTGGGGGAATAAGCCTATTTTGAAATAGTTATTTCAGGAGTTATTATTTCAAATTTAGTTATTTCAAAATAATTTCCTGGTGTAAACATCCTCTTAGAGACTAAAATATATATATATGCTGTCATGAGTTTTCATGGGCAAAACCCACTTCTTCAGATGAGCTGGAGTGGAAAAAACAGAAACCCTGAATTTATAACAGAAAAAGAAGGGGAATAAAAAAAGTACCTTTCAATTGAAGGACCAATGTTAAAGAGGCTTCTTGAGTGGATGGGAAGTGTCCCATACTTAGCTTTTGATGTTAAAATCAGGCGTTAAATGCAGGAAAGGATGGTCTTACAATGTGACATCCAGTTAATGTCTTTGTTCAAGCCTACGGAAACTGTTACATTTGCATATGATTGTCAGTTACACACACTCTCTCTGGGTATGTCTACACTACCACCCTAGTTCGAACTAGGGTGGTTAATGTAGTCATACGAACTTGCAAATGAAGCCCGGGATTTGAATTTCCCGGGCTTCATTTGCATGTTGCCGGGCGCAGCCATTTTTAAATGTCCGCTAGTTCGGACTCCGTGCCCGCGGCTACACGCAGCATGAACTAGATAGTTCGGAATAGGAAGCCTATTCCGAACTACCTAGTTCGTGCTGCGTGTAGCCTCATGCACGGAGTCCGAACTAGCGGACATTTAAAAATGGCAGCGCCCGGCAACATGCAAATGAAGCCCGGGAAATTCAAATCCCGGGCTTCATTTGCAAGTTCGTATGACTACATTAACCACCCTAGTTCGAACTAGGGTGGTAGTGTAGACATACCCTCTGTAATTAGCTGGTGAAATTCCTCAATGGTTTCAAGTTCCAAAACCAGTGTAGTCAAATCAGTAGAAAAAAAAGCATATGGAGAATCCCTTTCTTGTTGCATCTTGTTTTCAATCAGACCTCAAGCTTTCTGCAACAGGAACTGAATTTGCACATGGTCTAGCAAAGTAGGGTCCTGATGGGCGCATAGCCTTTGGGCACTACCAGATCAGTCGCCACTGCTCCCAATTCAGCAAGCTACTAAAGTACCTGTCGAATTTTAAGCACTTGATGACGTTCACGGGACTACTCATGTATTTAAAGTTAGGGACGTGCTTCGTTACCTTGTTGAATTGGGGCCAACGTGAGCGACATTTCAAGCAACTTGTTTCAAGGATGCTGTCGTGACAGGAACTTATTGATTACTTAAGCCCTGATCCTGAAAGGGACTCCATGTGTAAAGAGAATAGTGATAGAAATGTAGCCGTGTTAGTCTGGTGTAGCTGACACAAAATACAGGACTATGTAGCACTTTAAAGACTAACAAGATGGTTTATTAGATGATGAGCTTTTGTGGGCTGGGGCTGGCCCACGAAAGCTCATCATCTAATAAACCATCTTGTTAGTCTTTAAAGTGCTACATAGTCCTGTATTTTGTGTAAAGAGAGATCCACTTACATAGGTTCTTTGCAGAATTGGGGCCTTAGGGGAAAAAGAGTTCTTTCCAAATACACTAAGGCTGTGTCTAGACTGGCAAGCTTTTCTGCAAAATCATCTGATTTTGCGGAAAAACTTGCCAGCTGTCTACACTGGCTGCTTGCATTTCCAGAAAAGCACTGACGATCTCATGTAAAATCATCAGTGCTTTTCCGGAAATACTATGCTTTTTGCGGAAATACTATGCTGCTCCCATTCGGGCAAAAGTCCCTTTGGGCCAGTGTAGACAGCTGAGATTTGTTTTCCGCAAAAAAGCCCCGATCGCGAAAATGGTGATTGGGGCTTTTTTGCGGAAAACTGCGTCTAGATTGGCCACGGACGCTTTTCCGCAAAAAGTGCTTTTGCGGAAAAGCATCCTGCCAATCTAGACGCGAATTTTCCGAAAATGCTTTTAACGGAAAACTTTCCATTAAAAGCATTGTCGGAAAATCATGCCAGTGTAGACGTAGCCCCAAAGTTGTTCAGATCTAGATTCTCCCTTAATTAAGTGTCTTGTGGTTTCCTTAGCATCTTGTGTCATGGCTAAGCACCACACTCCAGAGATGAGACAGAGAGAGGGAAAATCAAACCTGAATCTTGGCTTTCCAGCTTACTAAACCATCCAGAGGTCCCCTGTATAAGGCAGTGGCTCTCAGCCAGGGGTCCAGGGTCTCCTGGCGGCAGTGCTAAGGACAGAAATACCAGGCCTCTTGGAAAGTGGGGGCAGTTCTGGGCCCTGCCAGAAGGGGTAGGGCCTGAGGCTGCAAGGGCAGGTTGGGCAGGGCCTAGCCTCCCACTGCCAGTTCTTCTGTGCTGCCCAGACCATTTGGCCAGGACATCCAGCAGGGTTGTAAAAGGGCCCAGAGCTCTGACTGCGGCCATGGCTACGATAGCAACGGCAGTAGAACTTTTAATTTGCCAGGCCCTGAAGCAGCTGCCTCCTTCCCCTTCCCACCCCTCATTGGCAGCCCTGCCTGGGGCGCTGTAAGCAAGTGTGATGTAGTCTGCCAAGCATGGCTGGCATTGGACTTGCTGGAGCCTAGAGCAGACGGCCCAAGCCCCACCTCACAGAACTACAGCCCAGGGCCTCGAGCCCCATCACCCAGTATTGAAGCCAAAGCCTGAGCAACTTAACTTCACAGGGCGGGGGAGAGAGTTGTGGTGCCAGGCAATTCCCCTGCTTGTTACCCCCTCATGCTGGCCCTGGCTTTTATATGCAGAAAACCATTGCTGCCACACAGCTGGTCCGTGGAGTTTTTATAGCACATTATGGGGGGGGCTTTGAAAGAAAAGGGTTGAGAATCCCTGGTGTAAGGGACACAATGCAAAAACTAACCAGATCTTTCTCAGGGTGGGTGATGGTCACTAGACCACTGACCTAGAGCCAAACCCAAGGCCTAGCATAACCTCGAGTGTTTTTCCAAAGTATTCAGGCACTTCCATCTCAGTGATGTGAATTTTCATTTGTCTGGGCCTCAGATACCAGAGGGATGGGTATAGGCTAAGAGCCTGAATAGAACAGAATACATTATAGTTATTAAATACTAGGGTTATATTAGTATATGTAATTTGGGGGGAGGCAAGATAATCCCTACTGCTTGTCAATTTAGTCCCACTGGCATATTGATAAACAGAAATAAAGTGTGATGATTAATGTATTAGAATCCTAAAAAAGCAGAAAGACCATGCCAGCATTTCCTACAGATGAAAAGCGTCTTTAGCATCGTACGTTTGCAAATCTATTACGTACATAAAGTCTAATGAGAGGGACTGAGCCAAGATAAATACAACTATTTAACAGTTTATTTTAACCATCCAATGGGAATGGAGAAACTTAAATGTATTCACATGGCAATTACTTTTTGTTGCTGTTGTTGCGTATGTGGTATTTGTTAGAAAACAGGATTTTCCTTAATTCCATGTCTTGCGGTCTCCTTAGCTTTGTGTCTTAACTAGATTGTCTTTATGTTCGTTTTCTTTGGCTTCCCAATAGAAGAGCAACAGATTTCTTTTGAAGTTTTTATTGATGAATGAGCTCCTATAAATAACTCTCTGTGGCAGCAGCCTGCCTGATCTCAGAGTTTACTCTGGAATAATAGTAGCAATGGGAATGAAGGAAATTTATGGCAGCATGACATGAAATAGTTTAATGGGCTTCATACTGTTTAACTTAATCTTTACAGATGTAAAAACAGAAATACAATTATTGTAACAACTATTATTACATATTGCTTTTCTAATGAAAACAGTGACTTAGTGAGCAGTTTAAGATATGTAGACAAGAATTAAGGTGGCCACCTCCCCATGGATTTGGGAATTATAGCATTGGGGCAGTGTGTTTTCAAACGTTCAGCTGAAGATCTGGATAAAACTCAAATAAAGTTTAAAAGGAAACGCCCACACACACAGCATTCTAAAACCTCTAGCTAGCTGTGACTGTCCAGTGCTTTAGACCAGATTGTGTATTCTGTTGACTGATGCAGCTGTTACAAAGAAGAGCTAACAGGAACATGGCCTTACCAGGATCCTGTGGATAAATGGTGAATCCCCACTGCCAGCAAAGCCCAGAACATTGAATTTAATGTTCCCTCATTTTATGTGTTCACTCACTTTGGGCTGGATCCAAAGCCCACTGAAGATAATGGGAAAATTTTCATTTACTTCAGTGGGTTTTGGATTAGGCCTTTACTCCTTCTAGCCTCAAAGCGAAGCACAAACAGCATTCTTTCATCCTGAGAGCAGAAACTGGATGTTCTCCTTAAATTAACACTTCTCCTGTCTCTGCTGAACTGACACCTTTCCAGGGTGAGAGAGCGGGTAAGACAGATAAACATGCCTGGCTTTGGAGTTCCCAGATTTCTAAATCACCCAAAATGCCCTGCCTTAACAAAATGTCTTGCATCCGCCTCAGCATCTCGTGGCATTGCTGAGGAAAGAGACAAGAGAGAGAAAGTCAAACCTGAATTTTGGGTTCCCAGCCTTCTAAGACAATCGGATGTCACTGAGAGGGATGTGGTCGGAAGCCAGACCAATCTTTCTCATGGGAATGATGGTAACTAAGTCACTGACCTAAAGTCTAACCTACGCCTGACTTTGCCTGAAGTATTTTTCCAAAACAGATTTTCCTCCACCTAGGTCCTTAGCCTGAGGGTAATTACCCCGCGAGGGGTAATTTGGCATATTTTAGGGGGTAATACGTTTAAAATATAATAGGGGTTCAATTTTGTTCTACAAAAAAGTATGAGAAAAGGAAATAAAATGAAAATGCTTACTGGTAATTTTCTTTTTGTCTATTGCCATTTTAAAAAGGAGGAGGGGTAATTTTGGTTTATTGATTAAACCCACATTTCTCAAACTGTGGGTCCCGACCCCCCCGGGGGTCGCAAGCAACTTAGAGGGGGGTCACAAGCAATTTAGAGGGGGGTCACGGTATCACAAAGTTTGAAAACTTCTGGGTTAAGCGTAAGGGGTAACAGTTGTTTAGGATGAGGTTAGGGTTATGTAGGCTCTAGGTCAGTGGTTCTTAATTTCTTTGGCACTAACAGATCCGTATGGCCTCAATGTTAATGTTTATCAGAGTGGATGGACCTAAACATCTACGCATTTCAGCTTTAAAAAGTGAATGTGGGTGGGGGAGGCATGGTGGGCCGTGGGGCTGTGTGGGGCAAGCATGGAAGCAATATGTAGAAGAGCTTAGGGGTGCTCCTCTGGGAAGAGTAACAGGGATGAGGAGAAGCAGGAGTGAGTGGATGAAGTTCCGCTTGTCGGCTGAACATCCAGTTTCCTCAGATACCAACTCACTCTGCCCCCTGAAGCCAGGTCTCCATTCCTGAGGCCAGGGAGCTAGCGAGCACAGTGAAAGAGCAGGATGAGTGACCGTGTGCCCTCTTCCTGCAACTACGCTTCCCCACATCCATGCCTCCCTGAGGTTTGCTGGAAGGCCCTGATGCAGGGGGTCCAAATCTGGCAACATTCCCAGGTACACCACAGAGGACTCAGCTCCAGCAGATCACGGGAGGTTCACAAGAGGAAGATGCTGCCTCTTCCAAAAGCGTGTGAGCTCTTGGGCTGTCATCACAAGCTTGTGATCACTTCATGGCTCTTGAATCACAAGAGGCAGCAGAACAACGGGTGAGCTGCTAAGTGACCCTGAGCGGGTGAAAATCTAGCACACCATGCCATGTTCCTCCAGCGTGAGTTGACTTAGCCAGACATGGGGAATTTCTCAGCTCAGCTATTGGGCAGAATTCTGCCCTACGTTGCCTAAGATTTCCCTGGGCAGGAGTGAAGGAGGCTGCCAAGTGGAAGAGCTCCGGATCAGGGAGGGGAGAAGGCCCAGAGAGCAAGAAGGTGAGTGTCAGTGGCCTTGTCAGCACTCTGGGAGGAACCCTCAAGGGGTCTATTGTGACCCCATCTGCTGCTGATTGCAGCTGCCAGCAGAATACCTGGCAATGGTGCAAGTAAACAAAAGGTTTTACCAGTATGGGAGGGGGAGAGCCACATTTCTTATGAGACAGAGCTTCATAGAGAGGCTGGGGGTGGGCTGGGAGTTCTTCTTTCCCTACTGCCCCTCCCAGCAGGGAAAGGATGGGGCAGGACTCTTCGCCCCTCCCCCACCCCTCTACAGCGCTGCTGGGACTATCACATCTGGGGATGTGAGACGGATGGTTCTGTTCCTTTCCCTGATGGGGGGGGGGGTAGCAAGGAGCAGCCCACCACCCACCCTGTACTTAGACGCAGCAGCTCCGTAGAAGAGCCGGGGGTCTACAGCCATGCCAGAGAGCCTAAGAGAGGATGTGAGGGGGGCCGCTGGCTCCTCCTGTTTTATTCCAGTACTCGGTACCAGCTAAAAACAGCTTGGTGGTATAGCAAGTTGGAGTGTCTTTCCTTACTGGTGCTGGCAGATCTTGATCATGCCCTCAGTGAGCTGTGTGTTCCCCCTTAAGGCTGTGGATTCCCTTCAGGCATGTTAGCCAGATCAGGACAGTGCTAGGAGTTTATCCTACCTACTTGGATATGATGCAACGGTTTGGGGGAGGGAGGTGAAATTTCTTATGCCCCTTTCCACTTGTACAAAACAGGGCAGGACTTTACCAATTCCAGACCATGAGGCTGTATAACATATCCTGAATAAGTCCTGATGTCTTCACCGTGAAGGAGCACTCCAATGCTAGAATCCCATATTAGCTCTTCTTTCTGTAATCATAGAATCCTAGAGCTGGAAGAGACCTCAGGAGGTCATCAAGTCCAGCCCCCTGCCCAAGGCAGAACCAATCCCAATTAAATTAACCCAGCCAGTGCTTGTTTCTTTGAGGCACTAGCCAGGCCAGTGTAAGGATGGTCTGGTTACACATCTAAGTATACCCATCAGGGGCAGATGACCATTTCGCGGGACCTAGGGCAGCACAATTTCGTGGGGCCCCCCTTTGCCACTGAGCATGCACGGTGGCACCACGGCATATGTGTGGGGCTTCTTGAAGTGTGGGGCCCGGGGCAGCCGCCCCACTCGCCCTGCCCTATATCCGCCCCTGATACCTATCAAAGCAATGCTGGGGAGAGAGCAGGACAGACAAACCATTTGGTCCACATAGATAGACTTGTAATTTCCAGCAAAGTTACCTTGATTCAGCACTGTGACCACTGCACAACTGAAATAGATCACCTGTCCTGTGGTTTAGGTCATTGGACAGCTGATTGTCCTGCCTTTAGTCATTCCAGCATTGTGAACTAGCTCCTGTCCTCTTGCTGTTTGGTGACCTTTGACTGCTGCGGATCAAAAAATGCTAAGGGACAGATTCTCTGGCATAAATCACTGTTGCTCAGTTGACTTCAATGGAGTTATGCTGATTGACACCAGATGGGATCTGGCCCAAGGAGTTTATTTGCCCATCAAAATACTAGGGAGGCATCAAAGCTTCATTATTACCAGTAAAGGGAATTACACAGGGCCTGATTCACAGCCCACTGATGCCAATGGAAAAATTCCCACTGACTACAAGGGGCTTTTGGATCAGGCCCATAATCATATACATTTGGGTAGTTCATATGAGAATACCCCTTTCAAAACGTATATAATTTGCCCTTAGCTTAGCGCTGCTACAAGTATACAGTGTGGGAATCTGACACTTGTGTATTTACAGCTCTCCAACTTAATTGTGTTTGAACCATAATATATGTTACTATAATGCCCTCAAGAAGTGATGCAAACCTAACCTAACCAAAATGTCTAATTTTTATTCCTTTTTGGGGCTGTCCTGCATTTGCAGCTTCCATAAGACTTTTTATGGCATGAACTTTATTAGGTCTTTATACTCTACCTTGTAAAGTGTCAACTCATTTTCAACACTTAACAAATAATGAGCATTAATAATATATTAGTATTTTACATCATTTTAACAATAGCTGGCTGCTGTTCAGGTAGAGGTGCTTGTTGTTTTATGCTGGCAATGACATTATTATGATGAAATTCTAAGGACAATTATCATCATTTTGTTCTTGAAGTATGTATTTATTTTTAGTAGGAAATATGCATTATTCATGATGTTGTCCAACCCATGGAAGTCGCTCATGCAAGAAATAACTTGCAAATCCTGACCTGATTTCAAAAAAATGTGGGAAAGTCTATTTATTTCTCCATGCATTCCTGATTTGCAGTGTGCTATCTAAAAATGTCCCTAAGATTTAAGCTGACTGAGCTCATTCTAAATTTAGCCACTATATTTTAAATAAACATTCTTTACTCTTTGCAGAACTGACTTTGAAGCTGGGTTAAAACAAATTGCATTTTCATGAGCATTATCAATGTTTTACTCTGGAGCAAGATCATGTCTAAATTAGTAATAATGCCTTATCCTATGTAATCTGAAAATGTGTTTTAGGGCCCAATTCTGCATTCCTTTAAGGAATATAGAATCAGACCCTGCAGTTTAGGGCCAGTTCTCTCCTTAATCGAGCAAAACTTCTTGTGGGTCCTTAATTAGATATGGGACCCATGCTGAAAACCCTCTGCACAATAAATTCATATTAAAGTCAACTGGAATTCAGTATGTGTAAAGCGTCAATGGTTTGGCCCATTATAAAGAAAAAACTCAATGATTTGTCTGGCTATCGTACTAAAAATATACTGTAGGGAGCAATTATGCTATAGGCAGACTGATGAATTGCATAACCTAATAGTCCTTTTCTATCTGTAAGTTCTCTAATTCGGAGATCTCTTTTTCTCAATCTTTGGCTGTCTTTTTAATATCTGACATGTTGTCTCTCAGGGGACTACATCCTGAATTAGCAGAGGTATGGATTTGGCATTCTGCTCTCTCTTTCCCATCTCTAATGTCTGTATTTCTGTGCCCTTTATAAACAGCTAAAGAGGAATTACCAGAAAATGTCTGACCATCAGTTTGAGAAGAGATGTCATCTTATATAATGAAACCAAGTTTCTTAGTAGAGGAAGGAAAGAAGAAATAACTAATATTTTAAATTGTAAATTGTAAAAAAAAAGTGATAAAATGTATGTTATTATTACTGTTATTTCTTATGGTCTCACTTTCAAAACTGCCAGGGTTTGAACATCAATTCTCTTTGCTAACTAAGGGTACCCCAAAACTTCTTTAACTTCTATCTAAATATATAAAATGCTCTGGGACCAACTTTAAGCAAACATACACAGTGTGATTAAAATTATTAGAATCCTCACTTAAAATAAATGAAATTAAAAGAAATTCACTGCAATCTGCAAATTGCAATTTCCTAAAGGAAACCTGTGTTTGAAGTTAAGTTGTTCTGTGAACCAGGTGACTTCACTGCATGTTAAACTTAGCTGCATATCTCAAGAGACCTTAATGGGTTGTGACAGGTCGTTCGTACCTTGTGGAATGGAAAGGCATATACAATACCCACATAAGGGGTATTCTGTTCTGTGTCGTAGAATATTTTCTGCTTTGTTCCCAGTATATCAGAGTTAAAGTTATTGCCAGTCTGGAGAGTTTGAGAAGCCTGGACTAAAGATGCCGCAATTGTGCTAAATAGTGGGTGGTCATTGGCAGCTGCTCCTTTGCTTGTAGAACAGGTGTGAGACTTATTACAGCAATTTCCAGGAGTGTGTCAAGGTGCTTATATGACATTTTAGAACAACAATAACATTTGTAAACATGAATTCTTACAGGAGAAATAATAGCATTTTCAAATACATACAACTTGGCTGTGTCTAAACTGGCCAGTTTTTCCCGAAAATCAGCCGCTTTTCCGGAAAAACTTGCCAGCTGTCTACACTGGCCGCTTGAATTTCCGCAAAAGCACTGACTTCCTACTGTAAGAAATCAGTGCTTTTTGCGGAAATACTATGCTGCTCCCATTCGGGCAAAAGTCCCTTTGGGCCAGTGTAGACAGCTGAGATTTGTTTTCCGCAAAAAAAAAAAAAAGCCCCGATCGCGAAAATGGTGATCGGGGCTTTTTTTGCAGAAAAGCGCGTCTAGATTGGCATGGACGCTTTTCCACAAAAAGTGCTTTTGCGGAAAAGCGTCCATGCCAATCTAGACGCTCTGTTCCGAAAATGCTTTTAATGGAAAACTTTTCCATTAAAAGCATTTCTGGAAAATCATGCCAGTCTAGACGTAGCCCTTGTGTGTGAAAGAGAGAATATCCACCATACGCTCACATTGGAGTCTGCATGTGTTACATAGTAGTCATTTTTCTTGTATTGTGTATACATGGATGTCATACAAGGAGAGTGTACAAATAAATAATTCTATGACCTGCCCTTCATGCTTTGTGATACAAACTCTTTTTCTGGCACACACATTAGTCAACTCTCAGTGCTAATTCCAAATCGCCGCCCAAAATAATTAGCCTCATTCTGATGTCACTTACATTAGCATCATACCAATGCAAGTCTGTTGATATCACATGCACAGGATATCAAAATGAGGTCCAGTGTATCTTTTTGAAACAGCAGCAATGCATTGGCCACACTGCACCCCTTCAAAAAAAGAGAAGGAGGGGTCACAATGTACAGAACCCCACAGAAAATATACCTCCACAAAATGTAAAAATTAACAGTTCTCCCAAAATTGCCTTGTGGACAACAGACATCTACTATATGTATTGGGCTAAATTCTAGTTTCATTTTCAACTATTAAGATGGCCGCCTCAATGTGTCTCAGCTCTGAAGTACTCACTGCCCCAGAGAAAGAAACTCGGAGCTTGTGTCCACACGCCGAGGATCAACGTTGCAGTGATCGATCCACTGGCCATGGATGGCCAAGCGCTCTCCAATCGATGCTGGTACTCCACTGGGACGAGAAAAGTAGCCGACATTGACAGAGAGCAACTCCCACCAACCTTACTATGACACAAGACTCTGAAATAAGCACATGAATTATTTATGTGGCTGAAGTCATGTACAATAGATTGACGGTGGGAGTTAGTGTAGGCGAGGCCTCAGCCACTTTCTTAATTCTTTCTTGTGATACAAGGGCAGTCAACAACACTGAAACAAAGACCATTTTAAATGAATGAAAGGAAGGATTTTTTTTCTAAATAACTCACAATTCACTTGTGGAACTCAGTTCCAAAAGATAGTACAAGAGCTTAGAGTTTGACGGGAGTTGCCTACTGGTTTCCCGTTTGTGCTCCATGAACAAGCAGTGAGCCACAAAATCTCTCTGTTCTGCACAAGGAGTTGGGCTACTGGCTCAACAGCCTTAATTGACCTGTTGCCAGGACACCTGTAGAAGGAAGGAAAGTGCTGGATCTATCACTAGAACCCACACCACATACCTGTGCTCTTTTATAAAAGGAGCCGCTCTTTCCTTCCCTTGAAGTTGGAGAGAAGCCACCTGCAGAATCAGAGCCAGATGGGACCAGATGGAGGAAGCCACCTGCCCGTAGCACCCAGATGTACCATATGCTGGAAGGAAAGGAACTAGGACACAACCAGGCAGGTACCTTGAGGACTAGTCTGAAAGCCGAGGGGCCACAGAACTGGAGGGCTACAAGTCTGGGGAGCAGGCTGGGAGCCAGGGACAAGGACAGGACTGAGGCCCAAGAAGTGAGTGAAATTGGACAGATGTGTGGTGGGGATGTTTAGTTTATGTGAGAGTGGCTGGGGTTGGGAGGTATTTCAATGTGCAGCAATTCTCAGTCCTACACCAAAACCAAAAACAATCACTCGCCTTCCCCAAGAGAATTATTGTAGCTGCTAGGAGAGGAATGTTGTCAAGGGTGTCGAAACAATTTTTAGGGCATGGATGCTGAATCACGCCCCCTCCCTTACACCTCTGATGTGCCCCTCTGACGGCTGACAACTCTCCCAGACCTGACTAACCAGATGCCATCTCTGGCAATGGCATCCAGTCTTATGACTGGGAGAGTTGGCAGCCCTTGCCGCCCGCAGAAGGGCAACTTCTGAGCCCTGGGCCAAGGCCAGGAGCAGAGTCATGTGCCAGCAGCTGCTAGCCTGGGCCCTGGGGTCCTGTGCCAGCAGCTGCTAGCCTGGGCCCTGGGGCTAGCAGAGCCATCAGGCTGCAGATCCTGCAGGGGTGAGGCCAGTGGGGGACGGTACCCAAAGGGCCAGCAGATCCTGTGAGGCTGGTGGGCAGCAGCAAAGCCAGTGGGGCCAGCACCCAGGGCCAGCAGTGGGGCCAGGCCCCATGTGTGGGGAAACTTGGGGGCAAAATCTCGAGGTTGCTACAGCACCCTTCATACTCCTACTTCCCGCACGTAAGGAGGTTGCCTGATACCAGAGTGCAGCCTGATGTGGAGGAGATGATCTTTCTATTGAGAGAGGGGTCCACCCTGTGAAAAAATACAGGAGTCTTTTGGAATAAGCCTGGTTATGGCTAATAAGAACATTGCAAGTTCATACCATCAGCTAGAGGTGTTGGTGTTTGCTTGGTTTGATTGGCTGGATTTTTTAGAGATACAAACTCCCATGATTCAGGCTGCATAAACCAACCACTAACTGAGGGGGCTAGCAAGAAAATTACCATACAGGCAGGTTGTTCCCTGATGGCCCCCTGTAGGAATTCTTGCATTTTCCTCTGAAACCTCCGGTATGGGACACCACTGGTGTAGAAGTAAGTGGAGAATGTAGAAGTAAGTGGACCACGCATCTGGTCTAGTGATATCTATTTTCCCATGGATCCTATTTCATCTTAGCCAAAGGCAGAATGCCCATGGACTCCCTGGGTGGAACAAAATGTTTCCTCAGTTCATACACATGCAAAATTCCCCATGGCTGCAGTGGGAGTTATGGCTGAGTCAGAACCATGCAAACCATACAGCATCTTCCTGGCGCTTTGTGCTGTTGTTTAAGAATGACATCACCACTCTGACCCCTGACAGGGAGACTCCCAGGCTGTCTTTTCCCTACCACCCCAGACACTAATGGAGCCTCCTTCACAAAGTGGCCATGGGCCTAGTTTGTGATCATACCTGTATCCAATGGAATGTGTGAACAGCAAATCAGACTTGTATTTTGGAAAGCAAACAGTATTAACCCTGTCAGTTCTAAGGGATCAGAGTGAAGCACTGTGGGGCTGTAGTAGTTAAAAAGAAGAAGATAAAATAACCTAAACTAACTGCCCAATTACCTAAATGAGAAAACAATCAGAACAGTTTTATCTTGGCTGCACAACAGGGTACGCATCTTTACAAATCTGTTAAGCAGCTGTAGTGTCTTCCCAGTTGTAATGTCTCCCCTATGAGCTACAGGATTAGATAGTGCCATCAAATTATTTTGAATCGTTTTATGCATCATCCTGGGTAGACTTAAAAACAATAAACCAGTGTGTCATGCTCACCTGGAATCCCTTTTGCAATTCAATGACCAGCCCCAAAAGCAACTTTTCATTGGTGGTTTTGATATTTTTAGAGGGGGGGGGGGAAGATATGTAAATTTGAATTTCTATGTGAGTTTAAAAATGCAGTTAAGTCTCTCTGGAGGTCAGGGCTACCTCCCACAGCTCTGTGACTTTTTGTACTTTCCCACATCAGATAAATGGAGAGTTATTTGCAGATTCTGGATGTTTAGCTCTGCACTGCACATCTAAATGCAAATAGCTCTGGAATCAGGAGCTAGGATGTTTCAAAGAAAGCCCAGACTGCTCCGTGCAACTTGAATCAGAGCTTTGTCGACAAGCCCAGCTCTTCCTCCACAGTAAGGTGTTTATTTAAGGACAGACTCTGCTGGATGTATGTGACATAGAGACAGTCATTGCAAAGAACGTTATCTCTGTTTCCAGAAAACAAGTCTACTGACCTAAATGCACAGAGTTAAATTCTCTCTGAACTATTGCTGTTCTTCAAGCAGCTTCTGAGAATGAAATATTATTGTAAAATTTCATCTTTCTTCTAGCATTTTTATTTTCCTTTTCCCTGCCATTCTCCTATGACTCCTCCCCCCAAAAAAAAATTATTTCAGCAGTATGAACTAGAGGTGATTGTTTAAAGAATCAGCCATATCATTGCACAAAATACTTTATTGTATATAGGTTTGGCTTCATAAGAAAAGCTGATAATGTAAAAGATTTCCAAAGGACATTTGCCCACTAATGTACAAAGAAAGTCTCAATATTTCTGGAAGGAATAATTAAAAAACATCTCTTGTCTATAATGCATCTAGGAGAACTGAAAAATGCATGGGGACCAGTTAGTTAATTGTCACTGGTAGATGTCCAGTTTTTAACAAGGTAACTACATATGATTAACAGTTTATTATAGTGATCAATGGGCCTTTAAGTTTTAGAACATCTGATTCTATAAAAACTGCAATGGCTCCATTCTACATCATTCAGAATCTGATTTTGCTCTGTAAACAGCTTCAGTGACACAGACGCAATGAAGATAACAATAAAAAATACAAGTACCATTCACTAAAGCCATGAGAATTCACACCATGAATTACATACAGTGTCCAGCAAACAGGATAGTACAGAAGGAAATTCCATTTGTGATTACTTTTGCTCCAATCATACCCATTTATCTATTCAATTAATTTCAATTACCAAGTTTGAGGTCAGGAAGCATCACAGTCATTGCTTGTGTGTCCTGGAAAATGTATGTATTAATTGCAAAATAACACATGCACACACACGAAAAACACATTATTAAACCGGTGTATGGGTTTTTGTTTGTTTGTTCGTTTTATCATGGAATTAAAATAGTTGAACAAAAACAGGTCTCAGGTGCATGATAGATGAGAAGGATATACCATCAGGCCCCTGTCCTGTTTGTATCAAACAATGCAAAAACCTCTAGAGTATATTTTGTACAGCCAATGTAAAAAAATTACCTTAAAGTAAATTGGGAAGAAAAAAACTCAGCCAAGACATCTGCTGAGAACAAGATCGTTTGAAAAATACCCTAAAATCCTAATATTTTGAACCCATGTAATTAATTCTTGATTTTATATAATATAAATATATATATATATATATATACGATCCAATGTAGTGTGTGTATAATTGGCTATCAAATTGCATATTTTTTTGTTACTGAAAATTAAATACCGTCTCGGACAAGTGCAGCGGAAAATACGAGAGGAAGGGGATCCCGATCTGATAAAATCTACCTTGCACTTGGGGATCGAGCATCAGGGACGCATTGAAAGCGGGGCTGGCGTTGTATCCAGCTGGCAGGCTCTCCAAAGCCAGCTTGGAGGCGCTCGGGTCCCAGCCTCCTTCCGCCTGCGCGTCCCCTTTGGCTGGCTTGGGGAGAGTCTGATGGGCTAGGATGCTCTCTATGCTGAAGCTGCTGGACTTCTCGGAGCTCTTCGGGGGCAGTGGCTGTGTCCCGGCAGCAGCGCCCACCTGGCTCCGCTGGGCACGTGGGCAGAGCAGGCGTGCGCCGGCGGGGCGGGTGCGCTGACCTGCCTTGGCCTTTGCCAGCCCAGTCTCCTCCGCCTCGCCCTCCGAGCAACTCTCCGCCCGTTCCCCCTCGGGACTGCTTTCCTCCCGGGAGGTGGGGCGCGGGGCGCGCAGAGGAGCCGCGCGCCTGGAGGGACGGGGCGGGCCCCAAAGGGCAGCGGGCCCCTCGGGGCCAGGAGGAGCTGCGGAGACGGGGGCGGCTGCCCCGGGGCATCCCACAGTGCTGGCTTGGGTCTCGCCTTCCTCCAGCGCATCCCCAGAGTCGTCCTCCCGGCCGCAGGCTGGCTCCTCTCCCGCGGAAGTAGCCTGGCTCCCCCGGACTCGCTTGGGGAGCCCCTCCGAGGGGTGTCCAGCCCCCTCCGCCTCTGCTTTGCTCCTGGTCTCCGGGGAGGCTTTGGGCTTTCTCTTCCTCCGCCGGTAGTTCCCGTTTTCGAACATATCCAGGCACCTGGGGTCTAAGGTCCAGTAGCTGCCCTTGCCCGGCCTGCCTTTCTCCCGGGGCACCTTGACGAAGCACTCGTTGAGCGAGAGGTTATGGCGGATGCTGTTCTGCCAGCCCTGCTTGTTGTCGTGGTAGAAAGGGAAGCGCTCCATGATGAACTGGTAGATGCCATTGAGGGTCACCTTCTGCTCCGGCGCCTCCTTGATGGCCATGGCGATGAGGGCGATGTAGCTATAAGGAGGCTTCTGGGGAGGGTCCTGCCTGGAGACCGCGCTGGAGGATGCAAAGCCCAAAGCAGCCGGCAGCCCAGCCCGGTCCGCCCCGTACAGATAGACCATGGAGGAGCCCGCGAGCGGGCTGCTCATGGGACCGAGGTGGCTGCTGAAAATGTGGCTCATCGCGGATGGGGCTTCCAAGGACAAGGGAGAAACCCTCCACGACTCCACCAGGGAGAGATTGGTGTGAGCGCCGACCCTGCCTCAGTCAGTTTGTTCTCCGTCTGTCCCTGCTTCATAGCTCTTTTTTTAAAATGTTAAATAATTGTTGTAAGTTTGCTATTATATGTTGACTTAGCACTGGAAAATAAATTGTCTCCGATAAACAGTCGTTTGTGTTCTCAGCCCACCCACATTAATTAAAATATCCTTGCTACACAATTCCAGGCTCCCTCCACGTGTCTCTCCGGTACCAGCCAATGGTTCCCCGGGTTTTTCCTTCATTTGTTTATAGAATTAGTCTGTTGATAAGTCTGCCCACCCAAGTCGAATCAAGCTGTGTTTATTTGGAAAAATTTCCGGGCACCCAATATATAAACGCACTGATCTGATGTTTGAAATATCACGTCCACCCTTTGACGCGGGGAGCACACACAGACAGCACAGGCAGGATGTACGCTGCTGGAGCGCAGAGGGAGAAGGGGCCGAAACTCCTGGAGAAAGGGGAGTTTGTGTTTTGGGAAAGTATCAATAAGGAAACAGGCCACGAAATGGAGCGGCGAGGAAGAGCCGAGGGGGCCCGTCTCTCTCCAAGTGGAGCGCACGGATGGATCCTCCACGGGTGTAAACCAGCGGAGCTGAGTTACACCCGCTGCGGGTCTAGCTTTGCGCCTTCAAACCAGCAGTGAGGGCTGCTCAGATCAGCCATAGACATCCAAGCTTCCAGAGGCCAGATCTGCATGAACGGTCCAGTAGACAGGACACGTCAGTGGAAACCAAAAAATGGGGTCGCCGCGCAATCCGGTGTCTGCTCCTGAACTCTGTGTAAACAGGCTGCTTGCACCGAGTGGTGCTAATATAGTCTCTCTAACCTCGATCAAGGGGGAGAATCCCCCCTCCCCACCCAGGCACACACACAGCCAGCAGGAAGAAAGTCTGGTTTCGGACTGGCATGAGGCTAGTGAGGTGTGTTTGCAGCGGTGAAACGAGCCTTATTTTCGAGGAACCCAAATTGAAGGGGATTTTATGATTATTTGGGGGGTCACGGTGGGCTTGCAATGCGCAAGCGACGCTCCATAAAAGGCGAACTTGGCAGGCAGGAGGGGGAGGATTAGTATTTGTGAATGCAGGCCTGTTGCTTTATATTATGTACTTTCCTGTTTATACCAAGGAGGGGGATTGTAACAACTTTACAAGTGCACACAGCTGGCCGGTGATTACATTAGGCATTTGTGATGCTCTTTTTTTTTATAAACGTTCAGGGTCTCTTTTTTTAATTGACTGATGTAACGATTTTAATCAAAGGTGCAGCCTCGGCCCGATGCAGAAAGAAGTGTCAGCTATTTAATGAGGCTGATGGAGAGACACCCCCCCCCCCTTCCTTCCCCAAAGCGAGGCATCTGAGGTTGTGAAATATTGGCAGTTCGCTCGCTCTTGGTGGGTAACCGGGCCAGATGTGTAGGGACCTGGGGTGTCCCCAGTTTTTAAAGCAGTCAGTGGCGGGGGTGGTCTAAAAACCGATGGCGAGCGATGGTCCGTGGAAATTAACATCTGACCCGAGGCAATTTTTTAGGGAGCTGCGTAGAGGCAGATCTGAGTCATGAACAGGCCGTTTCTGTTCTCATGCGTGGTTCCTTAGAGGCGGCCTGCCAGGGCCATCTCTTCTGGGAGCGAAATCGGCTCCGAAGGAAACAGGGGCCACATGTCTTATAGGAGCTGATCCAGAGTCGAATGGCTTCCCTGAGCCAAACGCCTTTTAATGCGAACATTCGCTGGCGTATAGCAGCTGGGTAACTATGGAAAATCATCGGGGAAATTACCCGTGCCCTTAGGAACCAGGTGCCCGATCCGTGACCAGGTAAAGCTATTGACTCGAACGGGCCTACTGGCTGAGGGCAGTTTTAAAAAAAGGCTAATTGGTGATTCCTTTGGGATTAGCTCCCACGTGCCCCGCGGAAGATCCGAAATGGCGAAGAACGTGGCTTTTATTTCTGCATTCTCCCACGAATCCAGCAGGGGATCCGATTTACAACTGGAATCCGAAATCCTCTCGCTTCGGATTTGCAAATTACTTCTTTTTGGAGGAAAGTGGATTCCTAGAGGGTGTTTTTTTGGGGGGAGGGGGATCTATCTTGGGCCATCACTGCCACGAAGTCTGCGTATTGAGGGGGTTGTAACTCTCTGAGGTCAGGCACTACTTCCTCGAATTAAACCAAAGGGGGGAATCAATCGAACCTAGGCCCCGGGCCCCCGGCCCCCGTTCACACAGGTTGTAAACCTCCACCACTTCTAGTGGATGAAAATTGCACATTCCATGGGGCGACTCAGATTAGCAAGCGCCTTTCCCTCCTCGGGGTTGCTTGATTGTCCGTTTCCCACGTGTGCCAAAAAAAAATCCCTGGACCCTTGGCTCAGTTTGGAAATCAATTCTCCTACGCATCTCTTCGTTAAACATTATTTCACATAAAACCGCCTTGTAAAGGGAGCTCCGTGCCTCAGTGGCGGCGCGCAGCTGCCTTCACTCAGCTGACACCTTCCTGACATCTGCCGCGGAGATTTTAACCGGGAGATGGACGGGTTAACGTCGCCCGTCTCCCCCGAGGCTTTATTTAAATTCTCGCAGACTCTAGTGCGTCTCCTTGAGACATCCAAGCAAGGAATAGTCAAACCATAAATACCCTCACCCATGGCAGCGGGCCCGGGCTACAGCCACGGACTCACATGGCCCCACGAGAGTTTGCTGCCTCGCTTGTGGGGCCCGAGCGGCAAGGGAATCCCCTCGGGGCTCGGAGAACACAGACGTTCGCCTGGGCTCGAAGCGCCACCGCGCTGGATTTCCCCAGCAGCGCGCTGGCCGCCGGGCTGCGTGGCCCTGCTTTGGTGCCTGCCCTAAGGCATTCCTGAAACGCATTACGTGGGCTGCTCGGGAGGGTCCTGTAACCTGAGACGCGCTCTAAATGACTGCGAGATGACCGCGCTCCAGGGCTGGTCGGAGCGAGACCTCCGCGGGAAGCTGTCTTTTTGCCGGCTGCGCACGGGAATCTCTAAAAGTGCCTTCACCCGGGCTCTTGGGAGACGCCTGGGTCTACTCTTCCTAAAGCCGGGAGAAAGGGAGCAGCAGCAGCACAGGTTGGAGACTGTCGTGGGAGAGAGAGACATACTGGGGAGAGAGTAAAAGCGTCCGTGGTCACGAGCAAGGAGCAGAGACTGGGCAGATGGAAGTAGCTTGGGGAAGTGGCTGTCTGGAGCTCTCGTTCTGGGTTGTAAAAGGGAGCCGAGCCGCGTGTCGCCCCCGGGAAATTCCCTGCACAGTTGTTACAAGTGTCCTAGCCACACGGTTCAGAGCCGGGTGCCTCTAGGTAGCCCCCTCAATCCATAGCGAGGCACCCCCGGGAAAGCGATCGGATGTGTACAGGGGAGTAGCTTTGGGCACCCCCAGCCTGTTCATTTTAGTGGTCCCCTGTTGGGAACACACACACCCCTCCCAGCCCTGCAGCATTGTAACCTTTGCCTCGGAGTCCGTAGCGTACCGGAACGCGCAAGCACGTTCAAACACTTTGCCCTTTGCAGGATGCGCCGCGGGTGTTAACGCGGCTGCACAGCTGCGGATCTCCGCCCCAGCGGCCGGTTCTGCCGAAGGCCAAATCATTTCTCCCTCCGCCCGCCCTGCTCAGGGCTTTTCAAATTCTCCCGAGCCAGTCCCCACCAGGGAACAGCTGACGAAAAACAAAGCACCAAGGAGGCTTGACGACCCGATGCTAAGAGGGAAGGGATGCCCAAGGGAATGTCCATACAGTTGGGCAAAACGTGGCAGGTCACGACACTGAGATCTTAACCGGTCTCTTCTGTGCCTTGTTGTTTTGGGGGCTGCTAAACTGACTGCGTGCGAGTCCTGCAGCGGGTTGTTGCTTGGGTTAGCAGAGTTGGAACACAAACCCACCGCAAAGAGGGCTGCTGGTTTTGAACCTGTCGTTGCAAACACATGGCCAACCTGTCCTGCTCTTCTCCATGGGATGGGATGAGGCCAAACGCATAATTGGGCTAAAAAATCAATCCAGGGAGGATGGATCCTCCAGGGGCGATTACTCGAGGTGGTCTGGGTGTCCCTAAACGGCTGATGGACAGAATCTGGACTATAGGGGGTGGGATCCCTCCACAAATTGCCCCTTTCTGTTCACTCCCTTTGGAGCACCTGGCCTTGGCCACCCTGGGAAGAGAGGATGCTGGGCTAGATGGCCCCAGTATGGCCGTTCCTAGGAATTAGAAGTCCTGGAAAGTTGTCAGGGCTCACTATACCAGACAGACGCAGTTCTAACACCCCAACCCTGCACACGGGCAGTTCCCAGCCATGTTGTCATTACAATGCATTGATCCAGTGTCCGCCCACAATCCTCAGAGCCAAAATAAACCCCCAGCCAAACTGGGCCCGGAGGAGCCCAGTGAAATCTACAGTCCAGCCACTTTCCTGATCCAAGCTGGTCTTGGCCCGCGGGGTTTGTCCTTGATCACAACTCCCCACTGAAGGACGTGTGCCCTGCGCAAAGGCTAGGAATAGGACCGGCTTCTTCGTGGGACGCTGGGATCTGGCTTGGTCCCTCCCCTGTACGCAAGGACACGGTAGGGCCCAATCCTGCAAGATGCTGACTCGGTCCCTTCATGAGGACAACAAGTGAGGGTGGCTTCACACCATACCCGAAGTAGGGACGGGAGAGTATTTTGGCTGGCAGGGTTAGGAGAGTATCAGCACCTGGGGCAATGGGGTGACTATCTTATAAACATACCCCCCCCCATGCTTCTGCATATGAAATCAATGCAAAACTCTCGTTGACCTTAGTTGGGCAGAAACCCCTCAGTCCCCCCCGTTTCCCCCTCGTACGCGCACACACGCACACACACACACACACACACACGGCAAGAAAGCCAAGCGAACCAATTCTGCTGAAAGAACTACGGGGTGTCCCACGAACAATCGCTGGAAGGACTCTGGCCATGGAGTAATTTGTTGTTCCAAAGCCAGGATCCAGCTAAAGGGACAACTTCGTTTAAAGTTACATCGTGGTTGGTTTGGTTTGGTTTTGAAGCTCTAATTCCCCTGGCTGATTTACATCACCTGAGGGACAAATCATCCGGACTGGGTAAAAAGCCCTTGTGTGCAAAAGGCGACCTGATAAAAAATCACCCAGGTCTGAACAAACTAGTGATTAGATTCGCTTTTACAGCAAGCATCTCAGACAAGCTTAGAGGAGAACACACCGGTTGCTTTTAGAAACGATCCGGGTACTATTGAACATGGAAAGAAACTGAGAAAAACGACTTCCGGGAAAGTTCTTATTCTCTATAAAAAGTCTGTGTCCACAGATCTAAATACTAGATGTAGAGCTGTAAAATCTACAAGGAAATGCTGCAGTCTCCTTTCTGCTTGAAAATGGTCAAATACAAGGCAGAGGTGAAAACGCTGCATCTGTTTCCAAAGGGACATAAGGATGAAATCTGATCGTTAGGGAAATACAAGTATTTAATCCTAAAATGTTACATGCTTAGCACCAAAAGATTCCCAGGGATAGATTTAACTAAAAACTTCTTGGCATTTTTTTAACATACCTCCGAGTTACTCCTTCCCGCTGCTATGGAAAATAGCACACCTACTTGGAATGACTCGAAATCTGGTAAATGGGGAAAAGCATGCTTTGATTTTGTAAGTGTGTCGTGGCTGTTACTAAATTTTTATGCTGGTAGGTTTTCTTTTGTTACGTGAAAAAGAGATAAGAAATCAACTTTGGAATCCACATATTAGGCACGAACAAAATAAGGCTTAAACAGAAAGTACACGGCTGAAAATTAGCTGCTCTCAGAGGGCTCCTACTGCCCCCTGGTAGGCACAATATCACAAACTTTATCCCGGGAAAGAAATTCCTGGCCCTCAAAATGCCACCAACTACTAGGAAATTAACTGAAACGCGGCTGTTTTTTCGAAGCTTGCAGCATGGAGGAGAAGAGCTAGGAGACACAGTTTAAGTGCTTTCTTTTCCGGGGGGATTTTTTCAAAATTGGTTAATAGGACATGGTCTTGCGGAAAGTCAGCCAGCCAGAGAAAAGGCACCTTCGAGGGATAGAGAGGACAAGACTTGGCCTAAGCTGAGATGAGTCACTTTGTGAGTGGAAATAAAGTTTAAAAAAACCCTAAAATGGCTTTTATTATTACTCCTGCTGTGGGGAGAGAGGGGCTTTGTTTGGTGTAATAGCCCAGAGCAAGCGGGCAGGTCTCGAGAGTGTGTGTGGAAAACAGCTCAACTACAAGGAAAATTTGGAAACTCAAGCGAGAGGGTGCTGCCCGCGGCCACTGCTTAACGCACGTTCCTGCCCGGTTGGGAACGTCTATCAAGTATATTGCAGCGGGGCCTTGCTACCTGGGGGCCGGTGTCTCTCTCTGGAACTGTCCAGCCAAGGAGCAACTTTTCAAATGCAGGGGGGAGGGGGGGAGAGAGGAAGCAGTGTCTGGCCTTGCAGGGAAAAGCACACGCCTCGGGAGGTCAGCAAGTCCTTTACCCCAGCAGCCATTGGTAAGACGCGACTGCAATAAGGTAATCAGCACTTAGGCGTCTGCAATGAGCCAGCCCTGGGTGGCACGGGGCTAGCCTCCCATCAGTGGCCCAGCCTGGCGTGCTCTTTACACAAACAAGGAAAAGCCTCCAGGCCGAATTCCCTGGACCGTTAAGGGCAGCAGAAAACCACCTGTGCTTGCAACCTCATTCTCCACCCAAAGGCCCTGTTTTGTAGAGAGAATATGACACTGGCAACTGTCTCAAGCAAGGGACCCGCTAAGGCGGAGAAGTGACAGATTGCATGCCAATGCTCATGGATCGTCCTCTCTTCCTAGTCGTCTCTCAACCACCCACAATTGCGGGGCATTCTCACACACACAGCCCAGCCTCTCCCACATCACAAGAGAAGCAACACCCCCTTGAACGTCCAACCTCAAACACCTGGTTTTCAGTTCACTGCTGATTATAGACAGAGCAATGCTAGCAAGCTGTTGTTTCATTGTGAGGTGGGAAAGCATCTATCAAGCGAAAAACATCTTCCCAGTTTAAGGGGAGAGGATGGGGGGTGCATTTGCTCTGATATTTTTCCTTCTCTCTTTGCTTTTTCATTAAGAGCTAAAAACTCGAGAATCTGGCCAAAGTAGTTCGGGTTTTGTAGGAAGGTGGCTTAAACACAGCACAAAATGTTTCATTTAAACCAAGAGCTTCAGTGCACTTTGCCATAATGCTACAGCACGTGATATTTGACAGATCAAAATCTATTCGTGTATTATGTCTACAAAGAACTGGCTCTTCTCCACCCATCTATTCACTTTTTCGTCCTAATGGATGTTTAGTGGTTTGGTTTTTATGGGGGATCTGGAATTTGCCTCATTAGCAGTATTTATTACGTTGCGTTTATATTCTGAGATACCTTACAACATCGATATTTATCCACAATCTTTGCAACTAGCTCATACATTCATTAGGGAATTATGTGCATACCATCACAATTAACTTGATAGACAAACTGTCTAGCACGTTGATAAAGAATAAAACAGTCTTTAGATAAAAATGGCTTTAAGAGCCGTTTTCAAGCAAACGTGGTGGTATGTTTAGTAGGACTAAGAGACAATTAGCCACCCGGTTTCTGGAGCACGTTAAAGTTACTTAGAAGAGTTTTGAAGGAAGAGAAGGTTGGTAGGGGTTTGGGTTGTTTAAATATATCTGCTGTCAGCCCCAGATATTTATAATGAGAGCTCAAACTGGGTATCGGAAGCAGAAGATTAAGTCAGATGAGGAAACAAATAAAAAGAGAATGCATTCAGACAGTAAAACCATCCTACTATGAATTCCCTGGGAGAGTTCTTAGTACTTCATAATGAAATCCAGATCAAATGATATTCCTTTTTTATCCTCCCAGGATGTTATTAATTCATTCTCCCTATGAACTATATTTTGTTTGTTTTATTGTGGCAACTGCCTGTAACCAAGAGGTACAAGGCACTTTATAAGGCCTACATCTCAGTAGGTAAATAAAACTGTCAAGAACCAGATTAAAATAAGAGTGATGAATCAGAACCTATCCTGATTACGATTCTTTCATTCACATGATTGGAGGATTGGAGAATCTTACTCCAGTTTAAAACTGGCAAATTGTCTTGGATTGGCAAAGTGTTCTGCAAATCTTCAAACTCTGGAAAGCACTAACTAAACTAACCCAGGAATGCTTAGATGTTTTCATTTCCAACTATGCTATTTTGTCTGCTTCCATCGTCCTGTGAATTGGGCCTTTTTTAAATAAATAATAATAAAACGAGTAATAAACTTTTAGTCTCAAGGAAATCTACTTTGTTTGAACATCAATGTTTTCCACGTTTTCTGCCTGAAAAAAAAATCAGGAAAAATTGCAAACACACACACACACACACACACACATGCGCCAGACTTTGAGCAGAAGAAAACAACATGGATTTATTTTAAGGTAAGTACAACAATTAAGACCAAGACAAACAAGCGTGAAGTAGAATAAAACAAATAGTTCTCAGGAATGGTCAGGGTGGAGACTATTATACAAAACATCACACTGTCGTACATTTTAAAAAAAGTATCAGATACTTTGTCTTCTTTCCAAAAACCCACCAACAAAAATAAATTATTTCCCCCTCTTGTAAAAAAGAACAGCTCTAAATAGAAAGAAATTCTATTGCATAATTGTACAAAAAAAAAGGGAAAAGAACTCACTTGTAATTAATTTGGCTGTTAGGAATTTTTGGGCAACATAAAAAAAATCCAGTGAACTCAACTTTAAATATTATATTAATGGCTCTGAAAAATTAGTCTGATTAGAAATCCACACCTTTTACAGCACAATAAGAGAACTTAAAATACCCAGGACATATATTCATATATTTAATATATATACTTTTCTTTTAAAACGTATAATGATCGCTGTGATATTGGTCCATAACTTATTTTTTCCGGAGGCCTCCTATACTTTAGCATATAAATTTGCCACTTTGGTTTAGATAGCTATATATATATTTTAAAGATATCCCCTTTCAAGTAGAATGTACTTGTCTGGAATTTAAAGAGGACGGGGAGAGGATTAAGGGTCTATAAACTCTTTAGTTCCCAGGTCCGCTTAGAAGGATTTCCTTATGCCGTCTTAAGTGTGGGTGGAATTGCCCTGCCGGGGATGCTAATCAATACTTACTGCAGTCATAGGGATAGGGGGTGGCGTGGCGGTATATGGAGGGGGTGGATCTATAGGGGATCTGACAGCTTGTGTTGCCGCTCACCTGGTGCTCGTTGAGGGCCGAGCTCTCAATCCCCAGCCGGTGGGAGTTGAACATGTCCCTGACGGTGGGAAAAGTCTGCTGCTGGGAGCCGAACGCGTGCCCGGGGAGATGGTTCAGCTCGGGGCTGTGGTTGAGGTACCAGGAGGCTGCCGGCTGCCCGGGACCGCCGCTGGCATGCGGGTGGCTGGGGGTCAGCGCGCTCTCCTGGCCCGAGGCCAGGTTCATGGTGGCCAGGGGCGAGGCGGTGCTGTTGGGATGCTCCGAGATGGCTTCCTCCAGCGTGGTGGGGACGCACATGTGGCCCGGCCTTTCCCCGGTGTAGAGGCTCATGGCCCGCATGCTGCAGTGGTAGCTCCCGCTCGCGTCCATGCTCTGGCTGCACGCTTGGCTGTAGACCGACGGCTGCGCCTGGGGGTAGCCCAGCGGCAGCGAGGCCCCCAGCCCGGCCCCTGTCCTGCCGGGGCTCAGCTCCCCGGGGGGAGAAGTCCGCAGGGTCATGATGTTCTCCACGCTGAAGCCCGACAGCCCGTTGCCCGACGGGTGGGGCTCGGGCAGGGAGCTCTCGGTGGAGGCCGACGGGGTGGAAGCCACGCTGCGGGGGCTGCCCGGGCTCAGCGTCTCCACCTTGGTGATGACCGGCAGGTCGGGCGAGGCGGCCTCGCTCTTGATCACCACCTTCTTCTCCGCCGAGCCCTCCTTCGGGGGGTCCGAGGGCGCTTTGGGCTGCTCCTTGGCTGGCCTCTCCTCCTTCTCCTTGGGCACGTCTTTCTTCTTGAAGCGGCGCCGGCGGCGCAGGAAGCTCCCGTTTTCGAACATGTTGTAGGAATCCGGATCGAGGGTCCAGTAGCTGCCTTTGCCCGGCTTCTTGTCGTCGCGGGGCACCTTGACGAAGCACTCGTTGAGCGAGAGGTTGTGGCGGATGCTGTTCTGCCAGCCTTGCTTGTTCTCCCGGTAAAAGGGGAACCGGTCCATGATGAACTGGTAAATTCCATTCAGGGTGATCTTCTTGTCCGGCGCGTTCTGGATGGCCATGGTGATGAGGGCGATGTAGCTGTAGGGAGGTTTCACCAAGTCCTTGGGAGCCGCCGGCTGGTGGTGGTGGTAAGGCCCGTAGGAGCGGCCCATGCCGCCGGCGTACTGCTCCGGGTGGCCGGAATAGACGCCCATGGGGCTGGCCATGTTGCTGTAAGTCCCCGCGGTCCGGTAGTAGTTCTGCTCGCTCAAGTAAGGCACGACTCCCAAGGTGTTGGGGTCGGAGACGGAGTAGCGAGCCTGCATCATGGATGGGGCTTTTCCCCCCGACTCGCCAGGCGAGGAAATCACGGGAGGGGCGCAGAGGCTAGGTGTTTGGGGGGGGAAGAGGGCTCGCCCTACTGGGTCTCCTCTGCAGAGGAGGAGGATGGTCGGGAGGGAGAGAGAGAGAGTCTCAAACACACAGCTGCCCAAATCCAAAAAGGGTCCTTAGCAGCAGTAAATCAGCAGCATTCTTGAGGGTCGCCAGGAAGAGCGTGCAGTGTGGATGGCTAGTGATCGCTTTTATATTTTTTTCTCTCTCAGAGGTGGTGAAAGCTGCTGCTCACAGGGAGGCAGAAGCAGGGAACAATTCTCGCAGGAATCTTGGGGTGGAGGTGGGGGGGGAAAAGATAATTCTTGCACCAGCGATCAAAAAAAAATTCTTCTGGAGGGGAAACCACCGAAACGTCTTGCGAACTCAGAATCAAAATAAACTCGAGGGCTGTGGAGGAGCGTGTGAGAGTCCAATGTGTGTGTCTGTATGTGTGGAGAGCCACCAGCCAGCCCCGCAAATGCAAACTCCCCTTATAGGGTTTGGGAAAGTTTCAAAACTTTTCTTCCTGAAGGCGAGTTTTTACTCCGCGCTGGCCACGCCTTTCCTCTCGACTTTGAGCCAATCGCTGGGCGCTTCGGGATGGCTCTGTCCAATCAGTGGGCAGAGAGAGGCTGCGGCATAACAGCTAGGACCAAGGTAGCATAGGGCCGGTGGGGGTTTTGGAAGGTAGAGAAATCGCATCCAGAACGGCTCATTAGTGACGTTTGTTTGCTTGCAGTAGACCTTTAAAGTGCATTAAATGTTAAAAAAAAAAGAACTGAACGGATTGGAAGTAGCAAAACATGCCGCTTCGGTTTATCTCAGCGATCACCGATCATGGAAAACATATCCCTGACGGCTGGATCATTCCTCCAGGTTTTATCCAAGCAAACCTGCAGTTTGGATTCCCATTTTAAAATCCGTTTTGGTTTTAATTCGAATCACTCTTCTTTCCATAGTCAGAAAGGGGCACCCATTGTCTTAGGTTCTGAAACGCTGCTTGTTAGGGTATAGCTACGTATAAAAGCACTAGCACTAGAAGTCATGGGGGTGGCATACATCAGATTTCACAGCACGGGCTGCTATCAGCTCCAAGAGCTTGACACAGGAGTGTTTTGGAGGCATCAAGCTTGCAGATTCCTCTAACACTTTCCAAAAGATGTTAGTATATTTTAAAAAAAACCTGTAATTTCTGTGGTTTGGTCAAAAAATTAAAAAAGAAAAAAAGACCCAGGAGAAAAAGACTAATATCAGGGCGAGTTTTCTTGGGTTTGTGAAACCCGCCCCTCTTGCTTTCCCTAATGATTTCATTACAGGCAATCAGATTCGGTTAATTAGGGACGCATGCTGGAGAAGTGTAAATTCCTGTATTTGCAATGCTGCTGGAATCCGCACTGCAGTGATTGTGGCGAGAAGCGGCAAACCGGTGAAGAAGGAAACAATTTCTCATGGCCTCTCTCCCCTAAGTAAAATAAAAAGCAAAAAACAAATTCCCCTCCATTTGGATTCACAGGTCTTGAAAAGCGGGTTTAAAACAGAATAAAATAGCTAGTGAGCCAGTCTGTGTTTATTGCCCACCGAAATAAGGTCATCCTTTTATAATTCACTGCATGAGATTTTTTTCGAAGATTAAAAAAAAATCCAGCCTTCGGGAATGTGAAAAGCTACAGAGAAGGACACAGCTTACAAAAAGCAAATGTATCGTGTGTGTGTGTGTGTGTGTGTGTGTGACAAATGTCTCCTCATTTTATTTTAACAAATGCACTCAGTATGTGCATATTAGGAATACAAAGGGGGTAGGTATTGGAGGGGTAATGCTCCATCCTGAGGAAACAGAATCTCACAAGCTATTTGTGAATGTTTTAATAAAAGGGAAAGGTTTTTACCTCATACTTTAACCCCCTTCCCCCAACCTCCTGCTGTCCTGGAATCTGATTGTAAAACGCAGTTGATTCCTTGAAGACGTTATTCTTCGTTTTGATGGAAATAAACTTCAAAAGAGACACATCGATGATTTTATGTATGACTACATGCCGGGATGGTTTCACAAAGAGAATCAAAAAGCGACTTTTTGCAGGGCGGCTGATGTGTCATTTCAATGTATTCGACGAGAATCGAGGTTTGTTTAAAAGGTTTTAGAACAACTTCACGCTTTTAAACTTTAGCACAATAAGCATTTAGGGGTTAAAAAAATCACATGCAATTTTTAAAAGCTGTAAAACGGGAAACTCTGCCCAAAGAAACACTGGCCATTGTTAGCTCTTTGGACCTTGCCATATTATGTCCTAAACGTTTTGTCTCAACAAACAGCCTTTTTAGGACACCTTACCTCCCATCAGCTCACCGCTGTCAAAACTTTAGCGAGTGCACGTTTCTATAGAAAGTCAAAAAAGAAGGCCAGTCTCCCCGCAGCATGCATTTGGAAAATCGGTGGCGCCGCAATCAAAATGACTCTGCAAAGCCCAACGTTTAGCAACAAGAAGAAAAATGCAGTTTCAGCCCCAAACGAGAGAGAGGGAGAGATTCTCTCAACCAAGCGCGCAAACGTGGAAAAGAAATATTTTCTTTTCCTTGGAATGCTCCGACACTTTTTCTCTTCCCCTTCAGGGCTCCCCGGAGCAATGTGTGTATAAGTTATTTGAACAACAACTTCTACGTGCTTGGAGGTTGAGTTTTAAAATCTTTTATTTACCCTTGGTGGACACTATAAAACAATAACATGCATCTTTCCACTGCCAGAGTTCCTCCCTCCTCCTCCCCCCAGCTTTGAAACTTTCCTTGCAATCTCAGAGAAGGCTTTGATGAGAAACAAGAACATTGCAAAGACCCGGTTGCAAAGACCGAAAGAGTCAGACAGGAGAGATGTGTCCCATTGTTTTTCTGCAAAGACAACAACAGAACCAGTTGTGAGCCAAGTGCAGCTCTCACCAAACCTCACCTGAATGCGCCCACTGCGTGCCTAGTTTGCTCACTTTGTGGGGTTTGGTGCCCTCTAGGGGATGCACAGGAGAACGTAAATATTTTTCTGTGCAAACTTTATGTGCATGTAATAGTAAAAATGCTGCTGCTGACACCTTATGGGCTTATCCTAGCAGAGCAGTTGTAGTATCAAAATGTATCAAATGTGAGACACGCACTTTGTGTCGTTATTTTTAGGAGGGGGGGGGGGTGATGTCCTTCAAACGTGAATTACTAAGTGCCATAAAAAAGTGGTAAACATTTATTCCGAAGGAGCAGCACTGGCAATGAACCCCCATCCCACCCTCCCACCCCCCCAAAAAAAACAAAAGCCAAGTTTAGTTCTTCCTGTAACCAGAGTCCTGCAAAAATAAGCGCGCATACTTGCCTTAAGCATATAAAAAGTAATAGAGAGGTAGCCGTGTTAGTCTGATCTTGGTAAAACAAAAGGAAAAAATATGTCGCATTTTCAAGATTAACAAGATAGTTTATTAGGTGATGAGCTTTCGTGAAGAAGTGGGTCTGCCCCATGAAAGCTCATCACCTAATAAACTATCTCGTTAGTCTTTAAAGTGCTACATATATTTCCTTTTGTTTAAGCATATGAGTAAGTCTTTGCATGATTAGGGATGACACTGCAGAGGTAGCGCCATCGGAAAACGAGGATGGGAAAAATGACCCAAACACACACAAACAGAGCGGATCAGTTCATGGCAGCAAATGACGATCCAAAAGTGTCTGACTCAAAGCAGGTTAGTTTGTTTCAACCCTGACTACCTTGAGGAACCTTAATTGCTTGGCTGTTTCCCGTGGAAAACGTTATACAACCTAGATAGCCTTCACTAGCAAATAGAAAATTGTTTCCTAACAAGCCTGATCTAACATACAATTCCAGCAAAACGAAGGACCATAGCTCTGTTTTTTCGCGGAATGAGGGATTGGCAATGTAGTTTTTCCATTAACCAAATGATATTGACATTCTAAAGTTTTCTTTGCTGGTATTTTGTACATTACTGACTATGATGCTAATTAATTGATGGATAATTCTTCAACCCAAAGCATTACAAGCTTTTACCTTACTGTTTTCATTTAATCTCCAGGACAGAAAATAAAGCATAGAAATACATCTGCACATGTTTTCAGCTTCCATTTTCAGGGAATTTTCAAGGTTTCTTTTATGTCTGTCCTTAATTCAGAGATGGAGAACCTAAGACCCTGGAGCCAAATGTACCCCCTGGCTTGTCTGGAACCATTCCCTGGGGTTCAGGGTTCTCTCCAGCACTGAGAAGCCCACAATGGTGCTCCAGCTCCTGCCTTTTCTCTGTGGGGCTGCAGCACACAAAATCTACTAGCCTGGGTCCCCCTTTGGCCCTGATGTGTAAGGGGAATGCTCCTCCGTGTGGGGGCCAAGTCAATGATAAGGATTTTTTTCTTCTCCCTTGTGTGCTGCCCCAACTGATTTGTCTGTGGGTCTGTGGCCCCGATCCAAAAAAGGATTCTTACCCCTGCCTTAATGTGTCAACTTCTGAGGTTGGAGAAAGGATTTGCAATAAAAAGTGATAGCAAGAATTGTGAAGAGTGCCAGAAAAATACAAAGGAGATCTGGAAACCATGATTTTAGGACCATTCCTTGGTTTTCTTCCTCTTCTAAAACTGTAAAACACTTCAAGAAAGATTTTCACATTTACCCTTCTAAATTAAGTTTTTGTTTCTAAGGTGCTATGGGACCATTAATTGTTTTTTAAGTTTTTTGAATTGTAATGCTTCTTATAAGACAATGGTTTATCTTTCACTATTGTGTATGCAGTTTTGTGGTCTCGCCCCATATCAGGAGATTAGTGTGTCCAGGTGGGTGAGGTATATATTGTACTGCACCCATTTCTGTTTGTGAGAGAGACAATTTTTTGAGCTTGAAGAACTCTGTGTGTACTTGAAAGTTCCTCACTTTCATCAACAGAAATTGGGCCAGGTAAAGATATTACCTATATTTAGATATTTGTCTATCTTTCATTATAATATATTCAAAACTTAAAGCAAAATTAATAGGTACCAGATACCACAGTGAAATGTGCAATGTTGTAATTGATAGCAAAATACTCCCTTTTATTAGGGATATTTAGGGCTTGGTCCAAATTCTATTGAAATCAAGGAGAAACTTTCCTTTGACTTTATTGGCAGCTGGGTTGGGCCATTAGCACTAAAGCTCGAGTTGACTATGTTATGTATGACAATAAGAAAAGAAGTCTTGGGAAAGTCAGCCTGTGGAATGTATTATCTGCTATATATTTTAGAGTTTCTCTGTCTGTTTGATTAAGATCTCCTCCTAAACAGTAAGAGCTAGAACCACCACATTCAGTGCACAGATTCCTCTTATAATGTCAAGCAACGTAAGGATTTGATGGTGCCAGGAAAATGAGATGTGCCTGGAATGTGATTGCATCTCATAAAACCAAACAGAAATGAGACACAATCACCAAAGCGAGCACAGTCCTCAAAACTGACATAAGTGAGTGAATGCTGAAAGAGACTGAACCCAGATGAGCCGGAAAAACAAGATGAACCTGCAATAGGATTGCTCCTCAATAAACCTTACAGAAAAGAGATAAAGTGAAGAAATTTGGAGTAGTATTCTGTTTTGGTACAGCTAAATCAATGCTTAATGTTTGAAAACGAGAAGAAAATATTATTGGAAACCAAATTGACTATAGTCCTTTTTGGTTAAAACTTAGTGAATGATAAGTGTTTATAGAGATGAAGAAAAAAATACACTTGATGGAATTCCCTTTTTTTAAAAAAAAAATTACTAAAAAAATTAAATGGACAAATTTGAACAATCCCCCTTTTTAAAGAAATCTGAAATCAAAGTTAACTTCATAAAAATAAAACCGTTTTTTGGAAAAATACAATCATTTCAATAAATGTACATTTTCCTTTTATTTAAAAAAAAAACAGAGTTAAGGACTCAAACAATGCCTGGCCAATCTGCTCATCAGGGAATATGGTGAAGGCCAAAATAGAACTAGATGAATTCATGGAGCATGGCAAGACAATTAGGATATGTCTGCACTACCAGGTTATTTCGAAATAAGTTCATTTGAAACAATAACACTCAAAATAACTATTTCAAACTAAGCATATTCCTCTTCACAAGTGGAAGTTATTATTTCAAAATAACACACCATTATTTCAAAATAACTGGCTTGGTTGTGTGGACACTCGCCTTGTTACTTTGAAATAAGGGGAGTTATTTCAAAATAAATCCCCAGTGTAGATATGCCCTAAAGGAATGCCATGTTATGCTCTGGGTATCACACGCCTCTGATTGCCAGAAGCTGGGAGTGGATGAGTGGGCATGGATCACTCAGTGATTGCCTGTTCTATTCCTTCCCTCTGAAATACCTGACATTAGCCATGGTTGGAAGGCAAGACGCTGAGCTAGATGGACATTTGGTCTGACCCACTATGGCCATTGTTATGTTCTATGTCCTTCCAGTCGCTGGGATTTAGTGCTGATTAATGACGGCAGGGTAGGGTCCTGTGAAGGCATTTTGTTAGCTGCGGTGCCTCATTGTCAGAGATTTATCCATTAGCCAAATTCTACTGCATCTGCTGTTCTCAAAACCAGCAGGATTACTGAGCATTGGGGCAGTGGAGTGTTGTTGTAGAATTCTGCCCTATTCCAAATAAGGAGCCTTCATAGAATGTTTGATCCCCCTTGTGAGTTTCAGGATGTGATATTCTTGGCTCTGCTCTCTTTTTTGAAATGTTCTCATTGGTGGGCACCAGTTTAGTCCAGCAGTCTGCAGCTGGGGATCACAAGGTATCTTTTAACTCAGTCTTAATAAGAACAATATAAACGGTTTCATGGCCCAAATTCATGAACAATGGTGATATTCTTCCTGAAATGAAATATGCAAAGGGGCATATAGGGCCATACGTTTTAAAGTGGAAATCAGTGGGGAGTTCTTCTTAAAAACTGAGAACACACCGTAGTCTAGAGAGGTTATAGAAATAGCTTGGTCTTTCATTTGGTTACATGGTATAACTGGAAAAACACATTCATAAAAAAACCCATGACATTTTCTTAAAAATCCAGTAGTGTATGAACAGAACAATGTAAAATCTTTACACTGAAATTCAATTCTCTGTACTATTCAAAATAACATTTTCCCCTCTTAAGTGTAATGGAATATTCAATTACAGTATTTATTATTATGTATATAATTAAAATATTCCAAAAATGACTCAGGGAAGACAGAGTTTCAAAAATCTTAACATTCCTGTATCAAGTGGAATATAGGGTCATGGGAACAATGAAACCTAGGTTTATTTTAAAGGGTGGTGGTGGGAGGAGGCTTATGAATTTGGGTTTTAATCTGCTTGGGTTGGATACCACTCATATACATCCCCAGTCAGAACTGTCTGTTACAGTGCCAACCAGAAAGCAGAACAAATTAGGATGCTCCTTTCTGAACAGTTACAGATGTGTTGCTGGGCAGATACAGATGTGTTCTCTTTTCACTACCGTAGTTGATTGCATAAGTGTTTTCTCTAACAAATCTGTATAAATATAAGTAAAAGAAGTCAGCTCTTTAGGAAAGCTTTTCTGCTTGGACTTCGTCCATTACTGGAAATCAATTAATATGAACATGTTTGGCTAAATGGATTAGAATAGTCCAAATAACCCTAAAGCCTCATTCTCTTTGAGTTGAAATCCACTGACTTCAATAAAAGCAATTAGGGCCCATGGCCAGTGTTCCCTATAAGCTGAGCACTAGGGGTACGTCTAAACTACATGCCTCCGTTGACGGAGGCATGTAGATTAACCAGATCGGCAGAGGGAAATGAAGCCGCGATTAAAATAATCGCGGCTTCATTTAAATTTAAATGGCTGCCCCGCTCTGCCGATCAGCTGTTTGTCGGCAGATCGGGGCAGTCTGGATGTGATGCGCCGACAAAGAAGCCTTTCTTGATCGGCACAGGTAAACCTGGTTTCACGAGGCATACCTGTGCCGATCAAGAAAGGCTTCTTTGTCGGCGCGTCGCGTCCAGACTGCCCCGATCTGCCGACAAACAGCTGATCGGCAGAGCGGGGCAGCCATTTAAATTTAAATGAAGCCGCGATTATTTTAATCGCAGCTTCATTTCCCTCTGCCGATCTGGCTAATCTACATGCCTCCGTCGACGGAGGCATGTAGTTTAGACACACCCTTGGGCAGCCACCCCGGAGAGATTCAGGTACCACCCAGCTGATTAGCAGAGCACCCACAGCCACCCACACCTGGTAGCATGTGTTTATATGATGGTGCACATCTGCACTTGCTTTGAAGCACATAATACAATTTATTCTGCACATGGGTGGGAAAATTAGAGGGAACATTGCCCATGGCCTGCAATGGGATCCACCCAGGAAAGCACCTAAACAGAATGTCATTGAAGTCAATGCTTCCCCATCCAGACATAACAAATCATCCAGGTGAATCAGATGTTTGAGGATTTGGAGGCCAGTCCTTCATTTCCAATTCATGCAGAACTCCCAATCATATTTTGCTGGCTGATTTTCACAGTAGGGAGTTCAGGACTGGGTCCCTAATGAGCTCTCTTTATGTTAGGGTAATTGCGATACCCTCAAACTGATGAGGCAGAATCTTTGGAAGGACAATTCCTCTATGTGGACTGACGTGTCTGTAATTATCTCCTCCCCTTTTAGAAATCAGATACTATGGGTGCGTCTACACTGCAGGGCTTACCTTGAAATAAGCTACGTCAATTGAGCTACGTCCATTGCATATTTTATTTCGAAATAGCTTATTTTGAAATAGGGAGTGTCTACACAGCACTTATTTTGAAATAGAATACTATTCCTCCGACTTCAGTTTATTCCTCATACAAAAGTAATAGAGATGTAGCCGTGTTAGTCTAGTCTAGCTGAAACAAAAAACTGGACTATGTAGCACATAGGCATGTGCACAGGGTGTGCTGGGTGTGCCCAGGCCCACCCTAATGTCTCGGCCCGGCTGCATGGCGTGGCACCCCTAAGGTGCCCAGGAACGCCCCCGCCCAGCACGGCAGCACGACGCGGTGCTCTTGAGGAGCCTGGGAGCACCCCCGCCCAGCCTGGCAGCACCGCGCCGTGCCCCGAGGGCGCCCCGCCCGGCAGCACCACGTGGTGCTCGGCCCTGCAGCACTGCGCAGCACCCCGGGGGCACCCCCGCCAGGCACTGCAGCACCATACGGTGTCCCAGGGGTGCCCCTCCCTGGCCCTGCAACTTGGGCTGGCTCTGACTCCAACCCTGAAAGCTGTAAGGCAGAAGCTGAAGGTAAGGGGAAGAGGGGAGGGGAATAAGAGGAAGTGGTGTGTTACCCACCAGCTCTGTGATTCTTGGGGAACCAGAACATGGTCACCTGTCAACCTTGTGCTCTTGGGGAGCCAGGGAGTGACATTCATGGAAAACCATCCCCCTCCCTCAGGCTTCTGCTAGATTCAAAGACAAAGCAATGAAAAGGCCCGGAAAGATCCACCTAAACTGCTTCAGACAAGGATGATACAATTAAGGAAACACCCCAGCCTTAAAGATGGAACAGAGGGACATCTCATTAGCATACAGAATGGAGAGCAGCTCTTCCAAGGCAGGAACTGCAGTGAACTATGGGACACCGAAAGCAGAGAAGCACTGCCTGATGGGAAATCCCTGCTCCAGATGCTAATGAACCCAGGCCTGCTCACACCCAAATTAGTCATTATCAGACCAGTTCTAGTAACGATCCTATTGACATCTAAAATACTGAAACTGCCTAGTTGCATTGTGAGCTCGTTCAAGGAACATCACCCATAACCAGGGGTGATCAGTCTCTATTGTCTCTCCTCTTTCTCTTTGAACTATCCCTATAAAAACGCCTATCCTTGCCCCCAAGAAAAACTGTTCCCATACCTGGATTTAAACTGCATCATCTCCTGTCTGATCATGCTGGGGGCTCTGTTCTGCTTGTCTCCTGCCCTCTGGACGCCCGGCTACCATCATCATCTGGAAACCCCAATCAGTGCCGGCTTCATAGAGTGGTGAGGTCTCTCTCTCTCTCTGTCTCTCTCTCCCATCAACTACCTCTCTAAGCATAGCCTCCTGACCCTGCCCTATGTAAACTGTTATATGGTTACCTAACATTTGTAATAAGTTACAATATTAAATCTAAATTGAAACTTTTTGATATCTATTCACTACTCAGAAATAAATAACTTGCATTGTTAAGCTGGTTGCCTCTCTCTCTTTCTTTCTCTTTTGCTCACTCTTCCCTAAGGGGTGTTGTTTTGGCTTCCCCATTCACTCTGCAACAATGCTTCTTGTACCCAAGCTAAAGATCCCTGTAGTGCCCAAAATCCTGTGGGGTTTGCTCATTGTGTGGTTTACCAGTGAATGACTGTGGCGTGAAAGTGGGGATAGGGGGTGCTGAACCTGGGGGCTTATGAGGATGGCAGCTTAAAGTGCTGTTTAATCCAGCCCACTGAGTCCAAAGGCACATGTGGGTGCAGTGTGGCATTGCTGTTAAATCCAGCCAGCTAAGTCCAGGGACATATGAGGGGTCAGCTTGTGAGTGCTGAGTACCCAGTCCTCTCAGACGTGCTCTGTTAGCGTGTGTGAGTGTCTGTGTGGGTTGCTAAGGTGGGAAGAACCCCATCCTGAGGAACCTAGTTCCTGCAGGAGAGCTCCAGTGGGAGGGGGAATTGGCAGCAGGGAGAATTCAGCTCCATATGAGAGCACAAGTAAGCACAAGCAGCACACGGAGGGTATGTCTACACTACCCCCCTAGTTCGAACTAGGGGGGTAATGTATGCATACCGAACTTGCTAATGAAGCCCGGGATTTGAATTTCCCGGGCTTCATTAGCATAAAGCCGGCGCCGCCATTTTTAAAAGCCGGCTAGTGCGAACCCCGTGCCGCGCGGCTACACGCGGCACGGACTAGATAGTTTGGATTAGGCTTCCTAATCCGAACTATCTGTTCCACGAAGCGTACAGATAGTTCGGATTAGAAGCCTAATCCGAACTACCTAGTCCGTGCCACGTGTAGCCGCGCGGCACGGGGTTCGCACTAGCTGGCTTTTAAAAATGGCGGCGCGGCTTTATGCTAATGAAGCCCGGGAAATTCAAATCCCGGGCTTCATTAGCAAGTTCAGTATGCATACATTACCCCCCTAGTTCGAACTAGGGGGGTAGTGTAGACATACCCTGATAGAATTGTTAACCTTCCCCCAGTCCCATAAGTGTAACCCTGATAAATGAGCATACCCCAGAGTATTGGGCAAATCTGGTAGCAGTGGGAGAGGAAGGGGCTTGTACGGAGGGGGAGGGGAGAGAGTGAAGAAAGGGGAAGGCACCAAAGGGACAGGGTAGAGGAGACACACATGCAAGGGGGGGAAGTGGAGACAATGAGGCAAAGGGCAGGAGGGGAGGTGTCAGTGGGAGGGGGGACAGGGTGATGCTGGAAGAGGAGAGGGTAAGGGCATTGGGGATTGGAGGGGGAGGTGCTGGGAGAAGGCTTGACAGAAGGGGTAGGCATGAGGAAGGTGGGGTTGGAGCAAGTCATGTGTGAGGGCACAGGGGCATGAGGGGAATGGGGGCAGAGGGTGGTGAGGGGATGGGCATCAGGGAAAAAAGGGCAAAGGGGTAAGGGGCAGTGAGGGAAGGGGGAGGCACCAGGAGGGTGCAGGGGTAAGGGAAGGTGCAGGTGCCAGGGGATTCTGGGGCTGAAGCAGAAGGGAAGACACCTGAGGGGGGGACCAGCACTAGAGGAGAGAGGCGAGGGAGGTGTTAGACGAAGGGATGGGGAGGGGTAGCTCACATGATCAGAGTGGGGCTACTGGAGGAGTGGGCACAGGGGGGAGAGAAGGGCTGGTGGAGGAGGGGTAGGTCTCAGGAAGGCTGAAGGCAGTGAGAAGGGCAGGAGTCAGGACAGCAGAGGAGGGTGAGGGTTTGGGGAGCAGCAGGCATCAGAGGAGCTGATGGAGCAAGGGGAGGAGACATGGCAGCATTGGGGAAAGGTAGATATTTATTAATGGCACATCCAAACAAGCCACATGAATTCGGTACTAGTGCTCAACACAAAATTCTTTCTGCTCATGGGAGGAGACTCTTAGAGGGAACACTTTCTCCCCTCCCCCCGCCTCTCCACCCCCGCATTAATGTCGCACACATTGGATTAATGTAATTGCAGGATAGTTGCATGAGTGGGGGAGTTGGTGGGGTCCAATCTAATCTGTATTGGTAGGAGGATGGTGGGAAAAGTCCTTGGGTTGGGGGTCTGTGACGTAGTGAGGGTACCTGGCTGGTTTCTATGCTGCTGGCTCTGGGGTAACCCCCACTGGCTGCCGTGGGTACCACGACCCAGCAAAGCAGGATGAGTCACTATGCAAAGGGACCTCTCAACAGGTATGGCCAGACACCCCCCATGGAGAGGAACAAAGGAAGGTGGAATGCGGCCCTGGCTGGGGGGCAGGGCTGGAAGAGGGTTAGTGAGTTGCTGGCTGAGACCATGGAGGAGACAGCCTAGGGAAAGGGGCTGGAGTTTAGGGGCCCAGTCTCCCCATCTCAAGGGGGCCTGAGGCATCCTAGCCCAGCTCTGTGACCAGATTACATCTGTGCTGTGCTGTATCCTGGAGAGGCAATAAACTTCCTCTATTTCACCGGCTGGTGCAGTCTGTTTGTGCCATTTCGGGGTGCAGGAGACGGGGGACCCCCCAACGCGCCGTCACAGGGTCACATAACACTTTTTACTTTTGGTCATGTGCCCATCTTGCCCGGAGAGCGTTACCTCTAGGAGCGTGGCTAATGGGGGTCAAGGTCATGGTTAACAGGGGTCAGAGGTGTGGCTAATGGGGGGGGGGTCAAAGTGCATTTAAAAAAATTATTTGGGTGCACACCCTAATGAAAGGTGCTGCGCACGCCTATGTGTAGCCCTTTAAAGACTTACAAGATGGTTTATTAAGTGATGAGCTTTCGTGGGCCAGACCCACTTCCTTAGATCATGCCAATTGGATTGGAGGAAGTCGGTCTGGCCCACGAAAGGTCATCACCTAATCAACCATCTTGTTAGTCTTTAAAGTACTACATAGTCCTGTTTTTTGTTCCTTGTACAATGAGGGTTACAGGAGTTGGAGTAAGAAGGCCTCCAGCTTGCAGTATTTTAATACTATTTCAGAACAACTGCCCACTGTGTAGATGCGGACTAAGCTATTTCAGAATAGTGCTAGTTATTTCAAAATAGTGTTGCACTGTAGAGACATACTGGCTGCGTCTAGATGGGCAAGTTTTTCTGCAAAAGCATGCGGAAAAACTTGTCAGCTGTCTACACTGTCCGCTTGAATTTCCGCAAGAACACTGACGATCTCATGTAAGATTGTCAGTGTTCGTGCAGAAATGCTATGCTGCTCCCGTTCAGGCAAAAACCCGCTTGCACAAATGCTTTTGCGCAAGAGGGCCAGTGTAGACAACACGGTATTGTTTTGCACAAAAAAGCCCCAACTGCGAAAATGGCAATTGGGGCTTTCTTGCGCAAAACCGCGTCTAGATTGGCACGGACGCTTTTCCATAAAAAGTGCTTTTGCGGGAAAAGCATCCGTGCCAATCTAGATGCTCTTTTCCGCAAATGCTTTTAACGGAAAAACTTGTCCGTTAAAAGCATTTGCGGAAAATCATGCCACTCTAGACATAGCCACCCTGTATATCAGAGAAGAATGGTCCTGTGGACCAGCCCAGCACTTGGGACATCTGTGTCCCAGGCCTACCACAGACTTCCTGTGTGACCTTGGGCAAGTTACTTAGCGCCTCAGTTTTCCACCTATAAAATGGGGCTGGCAGCTGGGTTGTCCTTACC
The DNA here is from genome assembly GCF_052426305.1 of Pelodiscus sinensis. Taxonomy (NCBI): domain Eukaryota; kingdom Metazoa; phylum Chordata; order Testudines; family Trionychidae; genus Pelodiscus; species Pelodiscus sinensis. The sequence continues at coordinate 44,715,938 of NC_143063.1, forward strand.
CACAGGCTGCGTAGCTTAGCTGTGTCGGTCTCCTGAAATAACGTTGCAGCGTAGCGGAAGCAAATACCCCTGGCCGATTTGCCAAGACCAATGCATCCCCAGATCCCCATTGCCAAGGCCGGGGGAAGTGTTGGGCACAGGGGCACCGGGTTCAAGGCACTGCGGAGCGCCCCGGGGGGCTGCGAGGATAAACCCGGGACAGGCCGCGGGGAGGGGGCTGGTGTCTGTCCCGTGTCTGTCCGTCTGACGCCAGCCCCAGCAGCGGGCGGGGAGAGCGGGGCGGTGCCAGGCGCAGCAGCGGGCGCGCTGGCCACGCGGGGAACCCAGCCAGCGAGCGGAGGGCGCTTGTCCTCTCCCGGCCGCCGTAGTCGCTGCCGCCACGTGGAGCGGCCAGCTGATGGGCCAGCTGATGGACCCCTCCCCCCGCTGCTCCGCTTGGCAGGGGCATGGAGGTGGGGGGGCGGCCGGGCGCCGGTAGGAGCGGCCGGGAGTCCGCGGGGAGGGGCGCTGGGCTCACACTGGGGTGTGTGGAGGGGCGGGGGCTTGGGGGGCGCCCAGGGGGTGTGAGCAGGGGTGAGGTAGCCCCAGGGTGGGGTGGGGGGGGGGAGGTAGCCCCAGGGTGGGGTGGGAGGGTGGGGTGGAGGGAGGGAGGGGGGAGGATAGTCCCAGGGTGGGGTGGGGTGGGGTGGGGGGGGGGGGGAGGTAGCCCCAGGGTGGGGTGGGGGAGGGGAGGTAGCCCCAGGGTGGAGGGGAGGGGTAGGATAGTCCCAGGGTGCAGTGCCCCAGGATAGGGTGGAAAATGGTCCAGCCGTGGTAGTGGGAGGATATCCTTGGGGGTAGCCCCAGGGTAAGGGAGACTAGACAAGGGGGAGATGTGCGCCCCCATATTGAAAGGGAAGGAGTTGTGCAGGGAGGGGGTCTCCATCCCCACACTGAGGGTGGAGGTCAGGCCAGGGGATGCAGCGCTCCTCAGCACCCTAATGTGGAGCGCACTGTGCTATCCATCTTCCTCCCCCATGGAAATAACTGAAGTAGCTGCGATCTTCCAGGGGTACTTTCACTGTGGCTGTCCAGTGTGTGCTGGACACTCTGTTACAGTGAAACCCTGTTATCTCACTGGCCTGACACTCTGCTTTCTATTCTATTCTAATTCATCAGTACATTGCCTGTTTTCTGCTTCTTACTGCCTTTTGTAAGGTGTCTCCAAATGGGACATCCGGGAGAAGATCTGGGATTATATGGAAGCAAATAACCTGGCAGATTTCCCAAGACCAGTGCATCACCGGATCCCCAATTTCAAGGTATGGGATTGCAGTTTCTCAGAAATGAATAATCTGCCTTTCAGTCATAAGGCAAACTAAACATTCTCTTAGCTGGAAATCCACTTATTTTTAAATGGCATGTTGTATGTATGGAAAATCAGGTACAACTGGGGCATTCTTCTGATGTATCTGAGAAAATGATTGTCAATCATGCATCCCAGCATATGGTATGGTTATTCACTATTGGTTGGGGGGAAAATTTTGAATAATAATTGGCAAATATAATTGGAAAATGTGAGGGTTGTACGGTTCATTTTCCTAAATACTAAATGGGTTAATATGGAGTACTTACATAAGGCTTTTTATCAGCAGATTTCAAAATGCTTTACAGAAGAGGTCAGAATCATTACCCCCATTTTACCGATAGGGAAATAGCCAGGGCACCACTGTGCTTCAAAGGTCCTCCAGCAAGCCAGTGGTAGGGATAAGAATAGAATTTAGGTCCCCTAAGTCCCGGTCGCTGTGTTTTCCCCCCCTAGATACTGTCTATAATGTGCTGCTGATTGTGTAGTGATTCAGTCCGAGGTACGTTGATATAACTGGGTTGTGGCGGCCAAGCTGTATTTTCTGCATAGGGACACTGCAGCTGTAATGCTCCTTGGTCATAGGGCAGTGGAGGAGGAGTGTGTGGTCAGAAGTGGCACTTAACGTACTAATAAACATCAGAGCATGTCCAGCACTAGCTCCCAAATGCATAAAGGTGCAGGGCCATGGCTGTTTTATCCACCTGCCTAGTGACTTGTTTGGATGTCCAGTCATTCTCAGGGAGCAATGGCTGTAGCATTGTGGGTGTTCTGAATAGGAGAAAGCTCTTTCCATCCTCTAGAACTCCTGCACGGTGCACGTGGCCTCTAGACATTAAGAGCTGGATTACAACAAATTACAGTTCTGCTTGGAGGAATTAGGTGTACTGAGCCCCCAGGCTTCCTAGCATTGGTATCATGGATAGCAGCACAAGGGAGAGAACGGCTGCCACCAAGCCATTGCTTGGTGCTTCAACCTGAATTATCAATGGGATGTTTAATGGGAGCAAGAGTTGCGGGGACCCATCGAGTGCCATGAGACACTTGGATTTTAGTCTGGGTGGTTGTGTGTAGTTGAAACATCACCAACTTAGTATGAAGCTCTCGGTCCAGCAGGTCAGCATTAGAAGTACGGAAATAAATTGCGTGGCTTGGCAGAAAGTAAGGATGTGAAAGGTTAACCAGTTCCAGTTAACTGCTCCAGCCTCACAGGGGGCCTGCTGCTGGTGGGCTGCTCTCACCTGTAGCAGTCCCTATCCGGAGGTAGGGGCTGTGCTGGTGTCCGGAGCAGCCTTCGTTTGTGGGGAGGCCCACCCAGGGGTTGCTCTGGTGGGGGCTGTGAGCCAGGAGCAAGCCGCAGCCTCTGCCTACTCCCCGCCCCGTGGGGGCTGGGAGCCAGCAGCCAACCCCAATGCGAGGCTGGGAGCCCTGCATGCTGGGGCCTGCTCCAGCTGGGTTAGAGTGGTCCCCCACTTGGCTCCCGCTTAGCTAACCAGTTAAATGTTAGGCTAAGCTAATGTTTAACCGATTAACTGATTAACTGGGATTTTACATCCCTAACGGAAGGTGGGAGTTGTCCCCTCAGCTCTGGAGGGTTGTGTCCAGCCTGATGACGTGCTGATGTCTCCTAAAACCAGGGTGCGTCGCAGGCCGCAACAGGGCTCCCCGATTTACAGGCGTTCAAAACTGCCAAGACCATTAAAGTAAACCCTGATGCTCCCCAGAGGACTGCTCGCTTTCTCACGCTGGAAGTAAGTAACAGTGGGCCTCGTTCTTTTCCTTTTTAAACCGTTCTGTCGATGCAGGGCTCTCACCGGGCTTGCCAGGCTGTCCAAGAGCTTGAAGTGTTCCACAGAACAAGTGAGGTCAAAGTGGACCCTGACAAACCTTTAGAAGGAGTCCGGCTAGCGGCATTACAGGTAACAGACGCTCTCCCCGAGAGAGGGTGATGGAACCTCCCGGGCTTCAGTAGATCATTTTGTCAAAGGCATTTGTGCGCCAGTCACATGAGAGCTTTACCAATATGTGGTGTTGCCACTTGTACAAATGGTGAAACTGAGGCACGCAGCAAGGTGGTGGGAGAGGTTGGAATAGAACACAGGAAAGCCAGGTCTCTGTTCTCACCACTAGATCCTCCCTCTCTCTTTCACGACACTTTTCGCAGCGGAATGAAAATATTCTCTGTATAGCAGTCAGTCTTCAGGGTACAGCTGTGGATTAAAAATGCCTTCAGAAAGCTCCCATGACGTTGTGGCATGTTGTGTTTAAAGCCCTGTATGGATACGAATGTTTACCTGTGGATGTGGATACACGCGGACAGACATCGGGATCTGCAGATCTGTAGGTCTCTACTCCCAAGAGCCACTGTGGCCAACTCAGAGGAATGTCTCCTGTCTGGGGCTGTACAGCCCTGCTGATGATAAGGCTGGTGGCAATACAGCTGCACAGCTATGAGGAGTTGCTGCCTCAGGGCGCTGGCTCCCAGGTGAGATAGGCCCACGTGCCTCTCAGTTGCCCACAGTATCTCTTAAGAGTGAAGTGGAGGACACCAATATCTAATGGGTCGACATTTGTATCTGTAAGGAGCTCCAGTTCTGATACAGACTTGCAAAAGCCTAAATAAATAAAATCCAGGTTGAATTGCATCCATAACTCCATAACTTAATGGACCATCTCTTAATGTACCGCAATTCACATTAGGGATGTGAATGATTAACCAGTTAAGGCTCATCTTTAATGGTTCCAATTAACTGTTGGGGGGCTGGAGCAGCTCCTCACAGGAGACTGGGCAGGAGACTGCTTCAGCTCCATAGGGCCCGCTGCAGGTAGTGGGGCACTCCAGCCTGGCTAGAATAGCCCCTGTTAGCGTTGAACCAGTTAACCAATTAAACAGGATTTTACATTCCTATTTCACATTGACTGTCTGGGAGCAGCACATGATGGAAACTAGATTCTTTCCCTGGCTTCGTTGAGAATGATCTTACAATTTAGATTAATTTTTCCAGTGTCTTGGTCATCTTTGGAATGAATAAATTTCTCTGATGTCATTGTCCTGCGTATGGGAAAGGCTTAATTTCCAAGTATTAAGAATGATTTATGTGTACAAAGATAATTCTGTTTATTTGTCCAGAGGAGCATTGGTCTTTGTGCTCAAACACATGACAATAAAGGATTTTCCCCCCTGTATATTTAAAGAAAAATAAGCCTGTCCCCTAATTCTGGCTAATTGTTGATGGATTTCTATTATCACAGGCAAGGAAAACTTTGCTGGTTCCAACACCGCGACTGAGAACTGGGCTGTTTAATAAAATTGTCCCACCACCCGGAGCAACTAAAGAGATCTTGAGAATATGTTCAACTTCTCAAGTAGGTATCAGAAAGGGGGGGAGGACTAATTCAGAAGAGAGGAGTGGTGGCCTTATAGGAAAGATACTATACTGGGGCTACAGAGATCTTCTCTATGTAGCTGTGGAAAAATCACTTAATCTTTGCATGTCAGACAGGGAAGGTAACACGTAATTTCTGTGTTGCGTCTTTTATCTTGTAAATTGTTCAGTGGTGGACTAACTCTTGCTAGATAAATGTGTAACTAGAACAATTGGGCCCCAACTTCCAGACATTGCCACAGCACAAATAACAAGAGAAAGGGAGAACCTAAAAGTTGTTGTCAGGGACAGGCATAAGGATCTGATGCAAAACAGAGGTTTTATGCAAAAAGGAAACGTCCACACTGCTTGTTTTTACACAAAAATCCCTTGCGCAAAAAGAAACAGCAGGAAATATGCAAATGAGATTGACTCATGCAAATGAGTCCCTCATTAGCATATTTTCTGCCAAAAAATCTCGTAGTGTAAACGTAGCCTTGTTGTTTTCACTTTCATACATTCCCTGTTTGGGCCTGTTTGTATGAAATAACACAGAGAAGATAATTCTCACAATAATGCTAGAAGCTGGACCTTTCAGGCCTGCTACCAGATAGTTGATGATCAAAGGATTTCACCTTTTGCTTTGCCTTCCCAAAATGTGTGGCTAAGCTCGAAATAAACCTCAACATTTTGTGTATTCCTCTAAACCAAAACTGTTTAGAGATGCACATTTATTTTGATTTTTTGGAGGGGCACGGGGTGTTCTTTGTTTAACTAAAACTGAACTGATGCAGAAATATCTATTCTCAATGGCTATATTCACCAGGATCATTGCAATAATGCTTCAGAGGCTGTATTTACGCACTTAAAAACCTCAGAGTCTGATGCTTAATGTTTCTTTCTTCTCTTGCACAGTTGAACATCTGTGCTTTGAAAACCTAGATGGGAGAGTATTTAATGTTTTTCACTTGTTGCTTAATCAGGTTAATAAAATGGTTAGGGTGGTTCAGACTTTTGGGGGTGAGATAAACAAGGGGCAGATCTTTTACCCTTTGGGCTCTAAAGAAATGAACAAAATACATCCATATTAACTAGTTTCAGTCACTCAGTCGATGTGCAGAAAAGTCAATTCTGAGTGAATTATTTTTTATTAATTGTAAAGTGGTACTTTGCTGCCCCCTACTGTACAAATGTCATATTTCATAGGTGAGTGAGTGTGCCGCAGAAATCAGTATTATTTTGTCTGTTTCTAGTATTTAAAACAAAAGTATAGCATTTTTGAGTGACTTGGCCAACCATAGCTAGAGGTGAGGAAAGGAATGCAATTTGGCTTTGTCTACACTGCCAGTTATTGTGACAGAAAATATGCTAAAAATATCCCGGAGAGGCATAAAGATCTTGAACAAAAGGGGTAGAAATGTAGCTGTGTCAGTCTGGTGCAACAAAAAGGGCTATACTGCTTCTTTTTGCGCAAAAACCCCTTTCACAAAAAGAATCGGCAGAAAATATGCTAATGATGTCGTGACTCATGCTAATGAGTTCCTCATTAACATATTTTCTGCCGCAAAAACTGGCAGTGTAGACATAGCCTTTGAAGACATCAAGCCAAACACAGATTGCTACATGAGCTTAACTTATGTTAAGGATTCTATTAAGACTGTTAATTTATTAAAATTGCGAAGAGTTGGAAGTTCTACCATCTATCATTAAAAGATATGTTTCTCTTGACCTGCTGCCCAATCTCATATCTGGCCTATGACCTTTCTGACATGTCAGTAGTATTTTTCAGGCAGCCTTGTACTAGTGAATAAAGTCATAATGTGTATCGTGCAGCTTGCATGTACAAAACATAATACAGTCCCCACCACACTTCTGGGAGATGGGCAAGTAAATATTATTCTCTCCATTTTGAAGATGAAGAAACTCAGTCACAAAGAGCTCATCTTCTCTGGCCTTATTTTACAATAGGCTATAAGCATTTCTTTTTTCTCGTGGGTGTCAACTTAACATAAAGAACAAAGGTTTGCCACCTGGATCAGATATGTGATGAGTATCCACCTGATCTTTTACAAATAGGAGAATTACCTTTGAGTTAATCCTGAAGTAAAAATATCTAGCAAAGACCAAACTAAAGAAGTGAAACCCCATGTTTTGAGTGCCTCCCATTTTTGGATGTCTAGGTTGAAGACCTCTGATTTTCAGAATTGTGGAGTGAATCTGTCTTAAACAGATGCTGTAGAGAGAAGAGGGGATAAAAAGCTGTTAATGAGTATTGGCTGCAACGTGTACTTACATTTCCTACGCTCTGAACTAGAAGGGTTTACTCTTGGTATCTCAGCTTGAGACCATTGCATCAGAGATGATGCAGACATCAAAATATGACAAGGAATGAAAGTTCAGACGAAAGTGCAGGTCATACTAGAACGTTCATTAAGGGATAACTGGTATGTAGAAAGGGACTGTCTTGTGGCTAATGTATAAGACAGGCAGCCAGGTGTTCCAGATTCTATCTGTGGCTCTGCTACAGACGGAGCTTTTTTTATAACCTTGGGAAAATAGTTTAGAGTTTGTCTACACATGAAAATTAATCCAGAGTAAGGTAGCATGTGAATTAAAAGTGAATTAACTATTCCTGATGAACTCTGGCTTAGTCTATACTTAAAAATTAGATTGCCCTGGCTTTGTTGTTCAGGGCTGGGAATGGTTTCACTGCTGAGAGCTGTCATTAGGTGGACCTTATCCCCGATGCCAGAAGAATTGGTCCATTGACCTGACTTCTGATGGATTAACTACCTTGACAGAAAAGCCTCTTTTGCCAACACAGGAAGCGTCCATGCTATGGTGCTACAGTATAGCTGCAGCACTGTAGTTGTGCTGCTGTAGCATGAACATGCCCTATCTATGTGGACACGCTTATGCTGCTCAGATGGCCCCAGGGCCAACCATACCAACCACTGCTCAAGTGATCCTCAGCAGCAGTCCCTGGACAGCTGGACGAAGCAGCTGCAGTCTGTGGCCTCAGTCACTGTTTCCCAGGTAGCCAGCCGGAGCAGCTGGAGCCCCTTGGCAACTGGCCCTGGGTGCCCCATTCCCCCAACAGTGCCCTGCCCCTATCCCCCCCCCCCCCCCAAGATTTAGTCACAGGTATTTTTAGTAACAGTCACAGACAAGTCACAGGCTGCGAATTTTGTTTTGTTTCTTGCCCATGACCTGTCCATAGTGATTGCTAAAAGTGCCCCTGACTAAATCGTAGCCTTAATCACAAATAACTCCCCATGTAGACATGCCTGTAATGCTCTCATGTTACTTTCAGGTAGGAATAAGAGATCCTCCGGAAAAGGGCTTTATTCCGGAGGATCGCTCCAGTCTAGACGCTTTTTTCCGGCTTTTCCCCCCAAGCCGGAAAAAAAGCGGCGGACATGTTTATTTAAATCCCACGGGGGATATTTAAATCCCCCGCGGATTTCCCTATTCCCAAGTTCAAAATTAGCATGGCTATTTCGGAATAGGGGCCAGTCTAGACGTAGCCTTAGAGAATAACTTTCCAGACTTCTAATATTTGGCTGGATATGGGAACAGACATTTCAGAGCTTGGTTATTTACTTGGCTTGAGCAAAAGAGACTTGATTCTTTTTTATTGTGATGTCTTACTGCATGCAGCCTTTAAATCATGTTTTTCTTCTTAGGGGGTAAAGGATTACAGTGTGCCTATAGGTCTGGATGCAAAAGTCCAAGTGGACCTGGTTGTTGTAGGATCGGTGGCTGTTTCTGAAAAAGGTAGGGGGCAAAGGCTGTTAGGCATATTAGAGTTTAGGAGGGTTTGCGTGGATAGGAAGATACCAATTTCTCTGTCTTCTATTTAAAAATAATCCATGTTCATGTAAGGAGATAGAAGTAGTCTTATTCCAGCTTCTAAAGGCTTGTGTCTATATTACAAAGATGCTACAGGTGGAACCTTTCTGGTCTGGGACTCTGGTCTGGCAACATCCATGATCCGGCAGAACCACGGATCTTGTTGGACTAGAGAACCCTGTACCAGAGAGCCTGAGTGGCTCTTGACTGGGACAAGAAGAGCCAAACCAGCAGCTGCTGCAGGCCAGGAATGCATCCTGGCCAGCGCTACAGCCCCTGAGCTGGGAGCACAGGCCTGGCTAGCAGCCGCTGGGGGCCAAAAGCAGGATGACAGCCAGGAAGACAGTGCTTCTGGTAGAACCCAGACCTCCCCTTGTCCGGCAAACTCCCTTGTCCAGGACCTGGCAGGTCCCGAGAGTGCTGGGCCAGGGAGGTCCAACCTGTACCACTGCTGACTCCCTCTGCTGGGAGTCTCATGTTACAATACAGTGGCTGGTGTGTATGCACGGTGCAGATGCACTGTCAGCAGGGTTTTTCTGGGATGTGCTGTTTTCAGTTGAACAGTCATGAGCGTGAATCTGCCCCATCTGTACAGATGGTGCCTCCAGGATTAAGCAGGGGCCTGTTAGGCGGAGGGGCAGCATAAAGGACTTCCATAGCACCTACCCAGTCTCCGCTGATTTTGAGGGAATGAATTTGAGGTGGCAGCTGCTTTACAGTCATCGGCAAAGAGACAGTCCTCTCTTTCAGAACTCTGAACTTTCTTCTTTGTGCTTGGGTTAATTCCTGAACCCAGCCGGGGGCAGACAGGTTCTTAGCATATCTCTCGGTGCTTGGTTCACATCCGAGGCCTCTGTTGCCTTTTTACCAGCATTCTGTGTCACTCGTACCATCTCTTGCGCTCTGCTGCCCTCAAGTGTTAACTCGCTTGCTGCTTCTTTGTTCATTTTAGGTTGGAGAATTGGGAAAGGGGAAGGCTTTGCCGATATGGAATATGCAATGATGGTGTCAATGGGAGCAGTCCAAGAGGCCACACCGGTGGTTACTGTTGTGCATGACTGTCAGGTGAGCCAAAGGACCCATTCCAAAGGCACGTCTGCCACCCTTCCATACCTTGCAGGAGAAGAGTGGTTTAAGCAGCCGGGATTAGAACTGGCTGGAATTTTTGGACGAATTATGTGCCCCAAAATGCAGTTCCAGGATGAGCAATGTTAAGTGCAAAGTCAGGTCAAATGTGGCTGAATTTAAAAAATAAACCAGTGGGAGGAGGGTTCATTTCAATCTCTAATATAGGGGTATGTCTAGACTACAGAATTAAAAAAAAAAAAATGCCCTTTTTTCGAAAAAACTTCACCTGCGTCCACCCTACAGTCGCATTCTTTCAAAAGTAAATTGAAAGAACGCGGCGCTTCTTTCAAAATTGGTAAACTTCTTTTTACAAGGAAGAACGCCTTTTTCGAAAGAGCTCTTTTGAAAACCGGCATGTGTGCACAGGGAGGAGGCAGCTTTTTTTCAGGAAAAAAAAAAAGGCCTGCTAGAAGTGGTTCTGGGTGCCCTTTTTGTGAGAAAGCATCCTAGCCATCTGAACGCTCTCTTTCGAAAAAGCAGATAGCTTTTTCAATCTGCTTTTGTAGTCTGGAAATATCTCTTTCAAAAAAGCTTCTTTCAAAAGAAGCTTATAACCTAGATGTACCCTAGGAGACATGTCAACTTTTCATTTCAAACCAACATTTCAATTCAGAAATCTAGCTAGACGCCGTTAGAAAATAAAAAGCACCAAAAAAATGGTTTGAATGAAACAATATTTTTTTCCATTTCTTCTGTTATTGAGGAAAATCCAAAAAAAAAAAATTCATCTTTGGTCAACTCCAAATGTATTTTTCAGTTTGGGCACTGAACTGAAAAAATGAAGCAATCGCCCAGTTCTAGTTGTAACTGTTAAGTAGAGTGTCTAGATTTGGGGTTGTTTCAGAGTAAGAACATAAGAACGGCCATACTGAGTGAGACCAAAGATCCATCCAGCCCACTATCCTGTCTGCCAACAGTGGCCAATGTCAGGTGCCCAGAGAGAATGAACAGAACAGGGAATTATCAAGTGATCCCTTCCGTGTCACCCATTCCCAGCTTCTGACAAACAGAGGCTAGAAACGCCATTCCTGCCCATCCTGGCGAATAGACATTGATGGATCTATCCTCCACTAATTTATCTAACTGTTTTTTGAATGTTAATATAGTCTCAGCCTTCACAACATCCTCTGGCAAGGAGTTCCACAGGTTGATTGTGCATTTTCTGAAGAAATACTTCCTTTGCCGTGTTTTAAACCTGCTACCTATTCTTTTCGTTTGGTGACCCCTAGTTCTTATGTCATAGGAATTTTGTCATCTTAAAGGAAAGATTTTTGGTATCTGGGAAGCTGTGTGGAGTGATACTTTCCATGCAAAGTCACAGTTCTGGTGCGCTTGCGCAATTTATTTACCAAAGTTCTCTTCCCTCTGGTTATAGGTGGTTGACATAGCAGAAGACCTGCTTGATGACCATGATTTAACAGTGGATTACATCCTTACCCCAACGAGGACTATTAAAACAGGCTGTAAACGACCAAAACCACAAGGAATAATGTGGCATAAGGTAGGTTACCTCTGCTAAATATGACTGAGGGTATGTCTACACTACCCCCCTAGTTCGAACTAGGGGGGGTAATGTAGTCATACGGTGTTGCAAATGAAGCCCGGGATTTGAATTTCCCGGGCTTCATTTGCATAAAGCCGGCCGGCGCCATTTTTAAATGCTGGCTAGGTCGGACCCCGTGCCGTGCAGCTACACGCGGCACGGACTAGCTAGTTCGGATTAGGCTTCCTATCCGAACTAGCTGTATGCCTCGTGGAAGCCTAATCCGAACTAGCTAGTCCGTGCCGTGTGTAGCCGCGCGGCATGGGGTCCGACCTCGCCGGCATTTAAAAATGGCACCAGCCGGCTTTATGCAAATGAAGCCCGGGAAATTCAAATCCCGGGCTTCATTTGCAACTCTGTATGACTACATTACCCCCCCCTAGTTCGAACTAGGGGGGTAGTGTAGACATACCCTTATTGATGTAAAATCCTTACTTCTGAAGCTAATGATGTACCTTTTCCTTCTATATATCATTACTCCTTCTGGAACGTGTATCTTCTGAGCTATGAGAGCTCCATCTCTAACTAGCAAACACTATGGCTACGTCTACACTGCAGGCTTTTTGCGCAAGAACAGCCGCCTACACTTGCGGAGCATCTACACTGCACACACGTTCTTGCACAAGTAAATTGACAGTACAGCGTCAGAACAGAGGGTTTCTTGTGCAAGCGTTATTCCTCTCCCCACGAGGAATAAGCCCTCTTTCACAAGAAGGCAGTGTGGATGGGCAACAGGGATTTCTTGCGCAATAAACCCTTTTGGCTAAAATGGGCATGAGAGCTTTCTTGCGCAAGAGAGCGTCCACACTGCCATGGACGCTCTTTCGCAAAAGCACATCTCTTGTGCAAAAGCACATGGCAGTGTGGACACGCTCTTGCGCAAGAACTTTTGCGCAAGAACTCTTGTGCAAAACAGTTCTTGCGCAAGAAGCCTGCAGTGAACATCCCTTGCAGCTTCCTAGTGATGGTGATGTTGAAATTAAAAAAAAAAAAGGGGGGAGGGGGGAACCAAGTGGGATCATGTTGCCATCTGTTGCATAAGAAACACTAGGAATGTGAGGGAAGTGTTTGGAAAATGCTAACAGGCAAACCCATGTTGCTTTCAAGTTGTCTGTGTGGTTGTTGTAAATGATAGTGGCAAAAACAAGACATGCGTTTGAAGGTGACGTGGCCTATCCTATGGATGTCAAGTTCGGCCACACAAGGACAACTTCTCAGCTGGTTTAAAATTGTCATAGCTCTGATGAAGTCAGTAAAGCTGCGACAACTGACAGCAGTTGAGAACCTGCCCCACAGAGTGTATCTTGCCTCTGCTTGTTGAAGCGGATTCTGTTCCTTTTCATGAGACAGTAGAACAGGGAGAGCTTAATGCTGCAAATCCAGAGTGGAATGTCTGCCAGTCCATCCTGGCAGGAAAAGTGAGGTTACATTTTTGATTAGTGGTAGGGATGTTGGGTTTTGCATTGCTGCTAGTGGTTAGGTGTGGGATTTATTTTAAAATATATATTATTTTTTGGTTGAGCTTATTGAATAGTACAGAAAGGGATTTCTAATTACTTTCATGCATCAGCATGATGAATTCACACTATGATGGTGTATTCATTATTTGAATGATCACCATTTTTTTCCAGTTATGTTCACAGATCCAAACAGTTGCACCAGTGTTCACACTAATGATTTCTGTCTAAAAGTTCCTGTCGTAAAGGGCTTGATTGATGATCTGATTTTTTTGTTTTGTTATATTTTCCTCTGTAAAGTTTTAAGTCGTCTTACCCAGAGAAGAGCTCTGTGTAGTTTTGAAAGCTTGTTTCTCTCACCATCAGAAGTTGGCCCAATAAAAGAGATTGTCTCCCCAACTTGACTCTCTTAAATCATACCCCTCTGAAGCTTTTAAATCATCTAGTTAGGCAGCTGAAACAGCACCCTATGACAATTGAGTGACAATTTGCACGTGACATGTAGTAATGGAGAGCAAATTGTTGTTTGTAAAACTATCCAGGAAATACTTGTAAGAGAGAGATACTTTTGTAGAAGCCATGGTCAGCTGATAAACAATTTACAAATTTAGCCTTTTTTTGTTTGCAAAATATATTAAGAACGGCCATACTGGGTCAGACCAAAAGTCCATCGAACCCAGTATCCTGTCTTCCAACAGTGGCCAGTTCCAGGTACCCCAGAGGAAATTAACAGAACAGAGGTAATAATCAGGTGATCTCTCTCCTATCACCCATTCCCAGCTTCTGACAATCAGAGGCTAGGGACACCATTTCTGCCCATCCTGGCTAATAGCCATTGATGGACTAATCCTCCATTAATTAATCTAACTGTTTTTTGAATATTAATATATTCCTAGCCTTCACTACATCCTCTGGCAAGGAGTTCCACAGGTTGTCTGTACATTTTCTGAAGAAATACTTCCTTTTGTTTGTTTTAAACATGCTACCTATTTATTTCATTTGGTGACCCCTAGTTTTTATTTTATGGGAGCAAGTAAATAACTCTTCCTTATTTACTTGTTCCATGCCAGTGATGATTTTATAAATTGAAACAACTTGGATAAATGACTCCACCAACTCTATTTATTAAATACATTAATACAATTTGGAATTAAAATGGAAAGTTACCATTTTAATTTTAATAAAAATTAAAATTAAAACAACGTGGATGAATAACTCCACCATTTCTATTTATTTTGTATAGAATGGGGGAGTATTCTAAGTACTCTGAGTTAACAAGAGCTCCGTTTGTGTTAGTGGATTGCATCACTGAAATATTTCACATGGAGATTTTCTTGTACTCCAGCTCACTTAATGGAATTGTTTGAAGTCCCGGCTCTTGCGCCCCATCCATCTTGCCAGCATTGCTTTGATCACTTTCTCCCTCCGTGTCAGAATTCAACCACAATAAATTACCTTGCTAACAATTCTCTCCGCATCCCTTCACAAGCTAAATCTGCAAAGGTCTGGAGAAGACAAAACCCCTTGAAAAGTCCTTTAATCTTTGTGTTGCTTTTGACACTCTCCTAGGCGACGTTAGTCTGTAGCTAACCTGTGTATCAGAATGGATGTGGTCTTTCATTGCTTCTCTTTTTTTTCCCCACTTATCAGGGAAAGATTAAAGACCAGTCATATAACAGAGCTTGGGACAAAGGGTTACCGGCACTTAAGCCACTTCCATCTGTTCACATTTGTAACTCGATCAGACATATTGTACCAAACTGTACTTCTCCTTAGCTGTCCCAGAAACCATTTTATTTTCACTGGTGGTGTTCACACTTGGGCGAGATTACCTGTGTTCCCGTCATTGCTCGATTGTTCATCTGTATTCATTACTGTTTGTGTCTCGTGTGTTCAGCACGGGCTGTAAAGTTTTCACCACCTATTGACAAGTACCCCAATTAGGAATGTTTTCAGTAGAACAGCAATTAGTGGCTGACGTCAACCAAGGAAGTCGGTGGAAAGACTCTCATTGACATCCTAATTCTACCAAGGTTGTTTTTTTTTCCTGTTTATTCGTAACCAAAGAGCCAGAAGAGAGGGTGACGTTGTACTGACTCACTCGCTATCTCTCTAGCACGCATTCACTCACACAGCTGTTATTTATGCAGTGCTATAGAGGTTTGTTGTCTTAGATGCAAAAAAAAGAAAATAGGTGAGCCAAAATTTTCAAAGCTGGTGTTTGCATTTCGGCTCTCTTTAGTCCATATTTGGGCACCTAACTAAATTACCTGATTTTCAAAGGTGCAGAGCATTCATGGACTATGGAGAGATTTCTGGGCACTCATTTTCTCTGGAAAACCAGCACATTTTGAATGCTCACTTTCTCACAACACTGAACACCCTTCTCTCACTGACTGTCCCCTCCCTACCACCAAGGAGCTGTCACATCCAGCAGGATTTAGCCATTATTTAGGACCCTACATTTTCATAAGGATCCAGACTTGATCATTTTGACCATAGTCCCTGAAATGAACTGCTGAGAACTGAGGTTGTATAGGTAGAGCCCTGCGCAGATACAAAATTGGAACCACATCTGCAAAAATGATCCTCAGATATCTGAATCCGCAGAGGCAGCTCCCTGTGGATCTAAAATGGATAGCAGCAAATTTGCGAGGGTCTAGAATCAAAATGTGCATCTGTAAAAATGAGCCGTGGATGTCCTCATCAGTGGATTTGCAAGGCTCTACAGATGGGCTAGAAATGACATGGGGAAAAGATTGCATGGGACAAGGAGGTAGCGGGACATGAAGAGATTTGGGAATGAAGGGGTAGATAAGGAAGACATACTGTACCAAAATGCTACTGCTTGTGTAATTTTGCCACCTATGATTCAGTGGCGGAAATACTACCTTCCCCTACCACACCATCAGTATTTGCACTATGGAGACATGAATGATGGAGGACCAAGTATGGCAACAACCATCCATGTTTCTGGGACAGCTTAATAACTAAAAGGACAACAGTTTTCAGGGTTGCTAATTCATTGGGAACAAGCTAACATGCGTTCTTGTTTTTGTGATCTTGTCATTGAGGCAGTTTTTTATGTGAGACACTGCTGTACAAAGCCTCTCAGAACTGGGAGGGCTAATTAATCTGTAGGGCTTAACGACAGGATTTTGTTTTTGCTGTTTAAATGTTTGTTCATAGGATCATGACTCCCAGCCATGCATCCTTTTCTCCTTCTTCAAACCCAGGCTTTGCTTTTGCATTCCTGTATCTTTCAGCAGAAGTAAATTATCCTAGAGGTAGAGGCTAAAACAACTCAATTTCTAACCAGGATGTTTTGTCAGTGGAATGTTGTTTAAGTGTATTGTTTGGTGAGGGGTATCTATGAGATGTGTAAATCGCTCATAACAAAAGTTCACCCTTCAGGAACATGGTTTGCCCAAGCAAAGACAACAATGGCTCACGGGTTTGTTTAAAGTTGGGTGTTCCTGCTTGCAAACACTGGGTCACTGCTAAGCATTGCCTTGGAAGATGTGCTTAATTTGGTGTGAAGTTTTATAGGCAGGTAACCAGGAGCAACCATGCTGGGTTTTCAGCATTCATACATTGTACCTGGTCTTAAAATGGAGAGGCAGAATGAAGGAGGAACATGTCAAACAATGCACAGCACAGAAATAAACGTGAAATTCAGTGCCCAGGCACACTTCAGGTTTGCTTACTAGTGATGTGAGTAGTCGATTAGTCTACTAACCGGTAAGCCTCGGCTTATCGGTTAGTGGAGTTGACTGCTCTCATTTCTCCCATTCCGGTGACTCTGTGTCAGAGGCAGCGGGGTGGAGGGAGCAGGAGCCGGCGCTGCAGGGAGCAGGTTTAAAATCCGGTTCCCCCCAGCACTGTCTCCACGCTGCCACCTGCCCCCCGTCTCCACACTGCTGCCTCTATCAAAGGCACCGGTGCTAGCGAGGCTAGGGGAGGCTGACATGAAGCAGCCTCTGTCTGCAGTGAGCCTAGACCCACCACAGGCAGAGGCTGCTCCAGCTGAGCAGACAGCCCGGCTCAGTCCCGGCTCGCGCCCAGTCCTGGATCGAACCCTGCTGCGGTTCTGCAATTTAAAAAGCAGTGGAGAGCCAGGCAGCCTACCTCCCAGCTCCTACTGCATTTTAAAATGCAGAGCTGCAGCAGGGTTTGGTCCCGGACCCGGTGTGAGCTGGGACTGAGCTGAGCTGCCTGCCTCTATTGACTAATTGAGTACTCAACAAAAATTCTATCAACTACTCCATTGGTAAATTAACCTCATTTTGACATCCCTGTTGCTTGCCACTTCGTTTATCAGCAAGGTGGAGGGAAAAGTAATGGTTCAGAACCTCATCTGATGTAAACTGGCCTTGCTCCATGAACAACACCTGTTGATACCAGCTGGCTGTGTCTAGACTGCATCCCTTTTCCGTAAAAGGGATGCAAATTAGACACATCGCAATTGCAAATGAAGCAGGGATTTAAATCCCCCCCGCTTCATTTGCATAAATATGGCTGCTGCTTTTTTCCGGCTCGGAGGTTTGCCGGAAAAAAGCGCCAGTCTGGACAGGGATCTTTCGGAAAATAAAGCCTTTTCCGAAAGATCCCTTATTCCTTTTTTTAAGTCTTTGAAAGACTGCTAGACTCGTTAGTCGTATCAGTATATGAGGTGGCTTCATTCTCCTCCACTTACACCAGTTTCACACTGAGGACTTGTCTCCCCTACACGGCGGATTGACGCTGCAGCGATCGATCCACCGGCGGTCATTTTATCATGTCTGCTGACAAGGGTTGGGGGTGGGTAAAGCATGGCAGGAGTGAAACTGGCCAGGTCTAGGAAAAACTGGAGAGGTATCAACTGTAAGCCAAACCTGGTTGGGGCTCGGAGAGACCTGAGCTCGGGGACCCTGTGCAGGTGCACTTTGGTTACTCTGGTCCTGATGACAAGTGGAGCATCATGCGGCTGAACTTGATGCCACTAACAAAGTGCCCTTCTCCCCCCTGTAGACAGCTCCCTGCCTCCCCCACCACACATCAGAACCGCAGTGGCTTTGCTTCTGAGTGGACGGTTGTGACTTTGAACGTGGTGCCTGGATTTGCCCCAAAATGTCACCGTGCGTTCTACTGCCTGTTCAATCCAAGGAGACCTTTTACATGCACATCTCTACATGGCTGGAATGCCAGGGACCCCAGCAGAATGCTCTGTTCAGTGGGAGATTCCCCGCAGTCCATCTGCCAAGTCACAGCCACCGGCGTGAAGCAGGTGCCCGTAAGGGGATGGTTTGATGAGATAACATGATCTTGGTAACTAATTGACCATTCATTATCAGTGGGAAATAGGTCAATGGAGGGATGATAGGAGTTACTACAGAGAACTTTCTGGGTGTCTGGCTGGTGAGTCTTGCCCACAGACTCAGGGTTTAGCTGATCGCCATATTTGGGGTCGGGAAGGAATTTTCTTCCAGGGTAGACTGGCAGAGGCCCTGGAGGTTTTTCACCTTCCTCTGTAGCATGGGGCACAGATCACAGCTGGAGGGTTCTCTGCATCTTGGGGCCTTCAAACTATTTGAAGGCTTCAATATCTGAGATATAGGTGAGAGGATTATTCTAGGAGGGGTGGGTGAGATTCTGTGGCCTGCATTGTGCAAGGGGTCGGACTAGATGATCATAATGGTCCCTTCTGACCTTAAAGTCTATGAGTCTAAGTGCATAGTGGAGGCTCAGGATTGTGTGGTGGGAAACTTGTCTGGGCAGTCACCAATTCAGCAATCTCCTGCCTGCCTCAGACTTTTAACAGGAAGGGAAATTTCCCCTTCTGAGCTTCTTTTTCCATAGATCAAAGGCCCTGTGTACATCAACCCCGGCCGTTGATCTAATCGGCATGACTTGAGCTACGTAAATAGTTTCACTGAAGTTGATGTGCTTCCCAGGTGATGCTACCAGCTGAGCCGTCCCCACCCGCAGCAGGCCTGACCTGGGCAGAGCAGCTCCCTTCCGCAGCAGCCCGACTGGAGTAGCCCCCTTCCTCGCCCCCCTTTAAGTGTTCAGTCGGTTAAACATCATGTTGAACCAGTGAACCGATTAAATAGGATTTTACATCTCGAGTCTAAGCAGAGGGGATCAGTCGACAGCTGGTGGACCAGTCGCTGCAGTGTCGATCCATTGTGTGGTGGAGACAAGCCTAAAGAGGTCACCCCGGGCAGAATATAATTGTCAAATGTGTGTTCCCTTTCAGAAAATCAGATTTAGCTGAATACTGGACCGTCCGCCTTGGTAGCCTGACCGTAGTGGAAGGTTTGTACTTGGTGGAGGGGCAGGATCATCCGTTAGTTTTTGAGGAAGCTTTCGAGAAGAGCTGGATTTGGGGGTGAGATCTGGGGTAGTTCAGGATGGTTTCATCACCTTCTGACTCCAGCCATGCCGGCATATGGCATTAACCTGGCTTGGGTGAGGCTTACAGTGGGGACACGGGCTTCTAGAGCTGTGAACTGGGGATCTGGTTCCAACTGCAGTGAATGTGTCGGGTAATGGGCACCATGCCGTTTGCCTGCATTTAAAAGGTGCCAGAAGAAATCCCATTGTATACAATCTGTTAAGCTGAGCAGGAGCATGCACGGAAATAACAGTGCGGCTGCTTTGGGAGGGCACTTTCTGTGCCCCGAGCACCTGACTCTCCCCACCCCAGGCCCGCGGCCAGACCTCTCCTCCTCCCCTCCCCGCGTCTGGTGTAACTCACTCTCACCCCACTGGAGGCGTTCACTAATCAAGGGGACTGCCCCCCTGCTTTCCCCACACACACGCATCCCTGTTGCAGAGAAATCTCAGAGCACTGTGGACGGGTGACAAGATTCTCACCAATTTACAGAGGTAGATTCAATGACTTCCCCCAGGCCATCTGCCGAGCCACCGGCGATGGGACTTGAACCCATGTCTTCCCACTCTCAGTTCTGTGCTTTCACCACTAGATGAGGCTGGGAAGCTACTGAACCAGTCAAACCAGGAAATGGTCAGTTTGGAGGAGGAGACTGTCTTTGGATTCTCTCCATTTCCCCATAAATCACTGCAGCCCTCAAGACAAAAGTAGCTTTTTGCATGATTATAATTAGCAACACATTGTCCTTCTGCAGGAGGGCTCTTTGTTTAGTATTTTACGAGAAGAGCTAACGGCTTATTTCCCTTCTCCTCCCAAGCCACCCTGCCTCGCCACAAATGGCTTTGTCGAATCTATACCCGGAGATCCTCAACTGCGTCTTTGTTTTGCGGGGGAGGTGAGGGAGTTAGACATTTTAGTTGTGCTCCTCCTGAAGTGACTAGCAACACTCCGATGGGATGAGGACAGCATCCTACAGCATCCTTTGGGCAGACTATGTTGCCCTGTTCCCATCATGAGCATGAAAGGCCTGGTGGGCAGTGGAAGCAGGGTGTGTCTTTGGCATGGGAAGTAGTGGGGGTAGTAGAATACAGAGGATTGTTCTTGGGTATGCATCTCCAACAGGAAGAGTGGTTTGGGGGGTAGGATTAGCCAGGGCAGGGCAAGGGGGATCTGCAGCTATGAGCACTTATCTCATCCACCCTAGGCTTTTGCTCCAGGCTTATCGCCAGTGTATCTCATGCTACATCTAGACTACGGGCTTCTTTCGGAAGAGAGCGTCTAAACAGCAAAAGCGCATCAAGAAAACGATCTGCTTTTTCTAAAGATAACGTCCACACTAAATGGACAATCTCTTGCATGTAAGCTGTGATTACTATGGACAGAGTGACCACCAGGGCACCTGTGCTTTTTCCTCTTTCCTCTTCTTTCAAAAGAACTCCCTCTTCCCACTCCACACATGCCTTTTTGTGAAAGAGCTCTTTTGGAAAAAGGCTTCTTCCTCGTAGAAAGAGGTTTACCAATGTCAGAAAAACCCCTCTGTTCTTTCAATTTTTTTTTGAAAGAACGCAATTGCAGTGTGGACGTTAAGTTTTTTTCAGAAAAACAGCCGTTTTTCTGAAAAACTCTACAGTGTAGACATAATCTCCGTGTGAGACCTCTTGGTGCAAGGAGGAAGCTGTAGGGAGTAATCATAGAATCATAAAACACTAGAACTGAGGGGGGGACATGATTGCACTTTTTAAATATATTAGAGGGATAAATACCAGGGAGGGAGAGGAATTATTTAAGTTTAATACCAATGTGGACACAAGAACAAATGGATATAAGCTGGCTAGTAGGAAGTTTAAACTTGAGATTAGACGAAGGTTTCTAACCATTAGAGGAGTGAGGTTCTGGAACGGCCTTCCAAGGGAAGTAGTGGGGGCAAAAGATCTATCTGATTTCAAGATTAAACTAGATGGGTTTATGAAGGGGATGGTTTGATGAGATAACATGATCTTGGTAACTAATTGACCATTCATTATCAGTGGGAAATAGGTCAATGGAGGGATGATAGGAGTTACTATAGAGAACTTTCTGGGTGTCTGGCTGATGAGTCTTGCCCACATGCTCAGGGTTTAGCTGATCGCCATATTTGGGGTCGGGAAGGAATTTTCCTCCAGGGTAGATTGGCAGAGGCCCTGGAGGTTTTTCGCCTTCCTCTGTAGCATGGGGTATAGATCACAGCTGGAGGGTTCTCTGCATCTTGGGGTCTTCAAAGTATTTGAAGGCTTCAATATCTGAGATATAGGTGAGAGGATTATTCTAGGAGGGGTGGGTGAGATTTTGTGGCCTGAACTGTGCAGGGGGTCAGACTAGATGATCATAATGGTCCCTTCTGACCTTAAAGTCTATGAGTCTATGACCTTGTGAGGTCAAGTGCAGTCCCCTGCCCTCACAGGAGGACCAAACACCATCTAGATCATCCCTGATAGATGTCTGTCCAACCTGCTCTTAAATATCTCCAATGATGGGGATTCCATAACCTCCCTAAGCAATTTATTCCAGTGTTTAACCACCCTGACAATTAGGAAGTTTTTTTCTAATGTCCAACCTAAACCTCCCTTGCTGCAATTTAAGTCCGTTACTTCTTGTCCTATCTTCAGAAACCAAGGAGAACAATTTTTCTCCCTTCTCCTTGTAATACCCTTTTTAGGTACTCGAAAACTGCTATCACGTCCCCTCTCAGTGTCTATTGTACCAAGGTGTAACTACTGCAGCCCCAGCCCCTGCACCCACCTGATGAACTCAGAATTACAGGTTTCATTTAAAACAATATTTCTAGCCCCTGTGGAAACAAAGAGAAGCTTGAAAACCTGACCCAAGTGTAACTGGCACTTCTCAGAGTTTGCAGTCAGCCCGAAATAGTAACTGCAAGAGAGAGGAGCTGTCCTATTTAATTTTAACTCTGAAACCTTCTGCCAAGCCAATGATGACTGGGGCTATTCCAGAGCTGGGGGTTGGTCCTGGAAGACACGTCCCTGTGGCTAGGGATTGCTTTAATTCGGTCTTGTCTGCAGAGTGTCCTGATGGGCCTGGCAATTTTTTGCCCATCCCAAGGACTCAGGCTGTGGGAAGAGGTGAAGGTTTGTCCTTGGGAGTGTTCACTTTTCTAAATAAAGATTCTGTATGTATGTTTTGAGCTAAGTTTTACCGTAGAGTGAAAGCAACGATCCACATGCTTCGTAGTAGGCTTGAGTTTGGTTTTGGGTACAGGAGTGATTAGTTACATGAGTGTAGAAAAATGTTTTTCCTGTTGGGTTTCATTAGCATAGAGCTTGCATTTCACATGGAAACTTGACAGCGGACAACAAATGTTCCTAATTGTTGGCCAGGAAAAACAAAGTACAATGGCTTCAGCCATTAGTCTAATGCCCAGCACAGGGGAGGATGCTGTCAGTTTCTGCAGTCTGGATGTACTTGTCAGGGAAAAATGCATCTCTCCAAGGATCCTCAGAGTCATAACTCATCAACATTTGAAAATGGCATGTACCTTTCAGTGTGCTCGGGCTCCCATGGCAGCTACAGAAACTAGGGATGTAAGACTGTAATCATTTAAACTGGTAACCCAAAAGTGCATATGGTTACACACTGGCTCCTGGTCCAGCTCCCAGGGAGCTGGCTGCTGTCCTGCACAGGTATAGAGGCAGCATTCAGCTCCCTGGGAGCAGGGCAGTAGGCTGGAGCCGGCTTAACAACCCACTCCTGGTGCGCACCAGCTTCCGAGGAGCCGACTGCCGTCCCACACTGCTGCCTTTGTCTGCGAGTGTGCAGCGCCGGGCAGCAGCTGGCTCCCCAGGAACGGGGCTGGCTGCTGTCCCCACTCCCAGGGAGCCAGCGTATAACCACGTTACCACTAAAATTTGTAGTGGCTGCATAGTTATAGCAATACCCGTTTGGAAACCCGTATACCACTGACCCGACAGATTGTGTTCGCTTTTAGCAAAATTGTGGCGCAGTCCAAAAGCTTGCTTGTTAGAGGCCCGATTCCAGCACCTATGTGGGGCCAAAAGGAGGCAGCCTTTGTTTTAAACTAATTGTCCTCAGTCACTCACTGGGTTGTGTTAGACCAAAACTAGAGGAAACCAGACCTGAGCCTGGAAATAAAACCCTGAGGTTCACAAACTGAAATCCTGAAGTGACATGTGTGAACCCTGGAGCCGCCTCTGCTAAATTGCCTCCCCTATGCCCTAGATGGGCTTTGATACCCTGCGCTTACCTGTCATCAACAATTTTTTGGCAATCGCCTGGCCCTTTTCCTTTGTCGATCACTGAGATGGAATTGACAAGGTACCTGCTACCACACTAATTTCACCAGTCAGGTCTCCTTGAGGGTAAACATCTTGCTTGTCTGCAGGTTCATCAACAGCTGAGCAATCAATGCTCCTTTTCCTTCCAGCAGCTACTGCAGTGGCTTTGCTACAGTTCACGGGGGTGGGGGAGTGTCCAACCATGCTATACAGAATTAGGGAGTTCATAAGTTTCCTCTAAATCATGGGTTGCAATGCAGTCCCTTTCATGGCCCTGGCATTTAGTATGGAGAATGGAAGTCTTTCCTGGATCACTGATGATGAGGCTTCTGATAACTGGGGCATGATGGAAAGATAGCAGGCCTCTTTCTAAAAACCAGCTGCCCCTAAGGATCCTGGGAAAGTAGGAAAAGATCACCCCCACCCTCAATTACTTTGAGAAGAAAGGGGAGAGGAAAACACACATTGTCACTCAGAGTGTAGCAGGAAGTGGGATGTGGCTGTGACGTTGAGAAATGATGTGAAGGAAATCGGGGAGAGGGGCACAGAGCCAGGTGACTTGTGAGGGAAAAACATTAACACAGTTTTGGCCATCTTCCATGAGGAAGACCTTGGGGGATGCAGTGGGTTGTGTTTGTGTTTGTGGGTTGTGTTGATGCAGCATTACAGTTGCAAATCTGGACACGCCCAAGTCAGCAAATTCCAAAGCCCTTTAGCTCTGGCTTGGTTGGTTATTTTCTGCTCGATCTGCATCATGCAGCCTGCACAGTGACTAGTGTGTATGGTTGCGCTGCCACATATGTTTATGGAGTAACTTCAGAAGTCAGCCCCACCATCAGTAAAGTTTGCTGACTGCTCTGCGCACTTTGAATGTTGATGACAAAATGAGATCACACGCCAATCTGACCATATATGTTGAGTTAATTGAAAAAACAACAACCCCTCCTCACACTTGTTTCTGTCTTAATTTTTTAGATTAGCTACGAAATGCTGGGAAAAATCCCCATCCTCAAGAATCTTCGCTACAGGGAGAGACAGGCAGGCAATGATGTTACCCTGAAAGACGAACATCCAGACTTTCCAAATGCCAGGAAACCAGCGGACTCGGAGGAAAACGCCAAGACTGGAAATATAAAACTGCCAGCTGAGTCCGCCGCTGCCCAAATTGGACATTGTCATGTTGGAAATGATCCTTTAAGCACCAAATCAGACCCACATGGTGCACCCGCCACTGTCTATGTAGGTAATCTACCTCCAGGCACACGAGTGAGTGAGTTAAAAAGTGCTTTAAAAGAATTCCAGGCAGTCCCCTTGCGGCTCACTTGGCAGGGAGCACAGCACAGGGCTTTTCTTGATTACCCGAATAAAATGACTGCTGAGAATGTCCTATCCTCTTTGAAAGGCTTAAGCCTCAGGGGTCATACTTTGCGAGTTGAGATGGCCAAGAACCAGAGACGCAAAGGGCAAGTTGCAATCAATGGACAGAGAAACAAATATGAATAGAAACAATAGGCCTATCTCCATTGCTCTGCAAGAATCCAACCTCCTTTTTTAGGATCTCCACACAGCCTTTAATTTTGTGCCAAGGAGCAGATTTTGAAAGCCAGTGGAAGTGGCAGCGGGGGGCTGGCCCCTTTGCACGAAGCTGCTGACGCCCAGCTTGCATTGGTTAGAAGCTGGTAGCCCACGGGACTGGAGCAGCCTCCGCCCGCAACATGGGGCCCACTCCAGACCAGCCGTGGCAGGTTGGAAGGCCCTCTCTTTCCCCCTCCCCCGCCACCCACCTCCGCCCTGCCTCTGTTTAGTCACTCGACCAATTAAACTTAATGTTTAACTGATTTACTAACTATATGGTATTTTACATCAGTAGTTTCTACAAATGTTCATGCAAATCAAGTATTTGCATATGCAGATGAAAAATTGGATCTTTCTTTCTCACACCATTACTCGATTGATGTGTTCAGTTGTCGGTAGCTGTGGAGCACTAGATGTGTGTGTCTGTGTGTATATAATGTCACACCCATTCGTTTGCAAACACGAATGTGTTGTTTGAAACGCTACTCGAAAGTATCTGTGTGCCCACAATTCTAGCCAGAAGCCTATATTCTGTCATTGGTGCTGGCATTGAATTGCACCTGTGCACACACCTTTGGAAGTGAGCTTTTGAAAATGTAGTCTGTAGGATGCAACACTTACCAGACAGGACCAGATCCTGTGAGGTGCTAAGGAGAGTTGGCTAGGAAAATTCTCCTCACCCCTCGAAACTGAAATTATTCCACTTTTTAAAGAATATCTACATTATATAAATGTTTGGGTTTTTGTGGTTTGCAACATAATTTGGTGACCAACGGAGGGGAAAAATTACAGAATTTTTGGTTGAAAAGCAATTTTTCAATGTCATTTGGTGGCTTATGATTTGGAGAGAGGAGGTGTTTGTTTTGTTTTGTTTTAATTTTTAACCCTACATCATGTGGAACATTCTCAGTACCTGTTCACTTCAGCTGAAACTGACAGGTCTCTTAATTCTCTCTAAATGTTGTGAATTTTATTCCTGGCTGGGAGATAAAACAAATATCAGTTTTCTTTCTGACTCTTTGAGGTGCCTTTTTCACAGTTAGAATGTCATAGAATTATTTTCAAGATTGTGAGCCCAATTCTCTTCTCGCTTCTGCTGGTGTAAATCAAGCACAACTCTATTGATCTGAGTAGAGGTATGTTACTGTAAAACTGATGTAAGGGAAAGAAGATTCAGGGACTCTGCTGGTGGCAACTGGTTAGGCATAAAGTTATTTGAAAAGTTACTAAGGCATCAGCACTGTCTGTTCATTCTGTGCCTTCTTATTACCAATACAGCACTGCACTCTTCCTTTGACCCATGATGCCAGATACTGATACGGGTTTGAGTACAGAGTGCTACAGGAAAATTTATTGACAGGGAGGTGCCAGCTTCTATGTGCATACACACATGTATTTACAGAATAAAAGAGAATGGAGATTTATTTTGTATGGCTTTTATTTTTTTTTAATTCCTTATTCCTGAAAAACAAGTTGAATTTTGGCTAAGCTATCCTTTCTAAACAGAAACACTTTGCAATTGAGGGTGGGCAAAGAAATCGAAATGTTTTTTTTTTTAAGTATAAAAGTTGAAACATTTTTCTTAGAATATTAGTAAGGATATTTTAAGCACAGTTTTGGGCTTCAAGCGGGGAAGACCTCTCATGCAGTATTAAAGAAAACATTCTCCAGCCTGTTCTTTGCACAAGGGCTCAAAGGAAGCATTGCTTTAACTTCTTGCAGGCAAAACAAAGGAGAGACTTTTGAAGAAGTTAAATTACGCTCTCAAGTGACGACTGTTCCTCAAACTTGGTATGATGTCAGTGCTGCTCAGGATGAATTAAATCGAAAACACTGCAAAGCACTTCTCTTTGTTCGGCCTATATGCCCAGTTGTGCACTTAAAATATAAGCCATTGGGAGGGGTTATGTAATGTAGAATCATGGAATACTAGAACTAGAAGGGACTAGAACTAGAACTCGAAAGGTCATCAAGTCCAGTCCCCTGCTCATAGCAGGACCAAGCACCATCTAGATCATCTCTGATAAATGTCTGTCTAACCTGCTCTTAAATTATAGAGATTCCACAACCTCCCTAGGTAATTTATTCCAGTGTTTAACCACCCTTACAGTTAGGAAGGTTTTCCTAATGTCCAACCTAAAACTTCCCTTCTGTAATTTAAGCCCATTGCTTCTTGTCCAATCCTCAGAGGCCAAGGAGAACAATTTTTCTCCCTCCTTCTTGTAACATCCTTTTAGGTACTTGAAAGCTGCTATCATGTCCCTTCAGTCTTCTCTTTTCCAAACTAAACAAACCCAGTTCTTTCAGTCTTTCTTCATAGTTCATGTTTTCTAGACCTTTAATCATTTTTGCTGCTCTTCTCTGAACCCTCTCCAATTTCTCCATATCTTTCTTGAAATCTGGTGCCCATTAAGAGGTGGTTAAGGGGTGACTTGATTACAATCTGTAATTATCTACATGGAGAACAAATACAAGTTGAACCTCTCTACTCCAGCATTCTTGTAAGAACAGCCAGACTGGGTCAGACCAAAGGTCCACCTAGCCCAGTATCTAGTTTTCTGATAGTGCCAAAGCCAGGTGCTTCAGAGAGAATGAATAGGCAACCATCAAGTGATCCATCCCCTGTCGCCTGTTCCTAGTTTCTGACCATCCCTACCCATCCTGACTAACCGCCATTGACGGGCCTATCCTCCATGAATTTATCTAGTTCTTTTTTTAACCCTCTGGTGCCACACCATCCATGGCCCAGCATGATTTTAGTTAGTCAGGTGTCCGCTTATCAAGGATGTGGCCAAGTTTCCCGTGTTCCCGTAAAGTTCATGTGCAGTCCTGGCTCTCTGTATTCTGTGCTCTAAATCACCCCTAAATGTCTTCTAAGAGCCCAGCAAGCAGTGGAAGTGCTGGCCATGCTGCTATCTGTAAGCATGTTTTTTACGCTTTATCTACTTCCTTGTGTCAATACAGTAAAATTGTGTAAGGATTCTATGATCATACTCTGTTATGAAGAGAGCTGATAATCCTTGGCTAGGCATAGGCTTATATAGAGTGTATCAGTACACAGTCATACGTTATTAAGCCACTATGCAAGCACTATTCCATTTATTTGCCTTGGCGAAATAAAAATAGAGACCCACTCACTACAATATTGACCTCCCGTGGTTTGGTGAATTCTCTAATTCGGCACCAGTCAGATCCCAAGGGTGCCGGACTAGAGAGGTTCAACCTCTATTTAAGAATGGTATCCTCAATCTAGCAGTGAACGTATGACGTGATCAAGTAGCTGGAAGACAAATTCAGAATGGAAATAAGGTGAGTCCATCAAGATTGGATTTTTTTTTCTCAAAGACCTGCACTAGGAATTATCCTGGAAAAGTCTGTGTTAGACTAAATCTTAGTGGTCCTTTTTGGCCTTGAAGCTGTGAATTGTTGAACTGGGAACTAATTTTTTCCCAGGAACCTGACCTGAAAAGTAGTTCTTCCCCACATTTTCCTATATTTCTGATTTTGACTTGGCTGCTTGAATTTGTGGTTACTCCTCATTATACCTCATTTTTCTGCCCTAAAATTTGAAGTTAGAAAATGACTATTAAGAATAATCATAGCCAAGATTTTCTAGTACTTTTGTGATAGTAGTTCTGTTTAGGGAAATTTATACATGTTGTGTACTTTGTAATTTTAGATAACTGCATTTGAAAGCTGTTTTTCAATTAAAGGCTAGTTTGAAGACTATCGCTGGTAATTTAGCAAATCCATGTTTTTCAAAATATTGATGGAAACCATAAGGATTGATTTATGATCATTTATATTCAGAACATAGCAAAAGAAAGCAGTAAACTTAGGACTTTTTGTTATGCTCTCTGTAACTATAAAGCCCATAACACAAAAAAGTTGCATGTTTATGGTGTGATAGCAGCACATGAGGTGCAATATGGGGTGGGTTGGTTGATTGGTTTGAAAAAGGTGCACACAAATCTTGCTGTTGATTGGTTTCCATATCTATGCAATTAAGCTCCATGTTAGCCCATACCTACTATGCCCTATGTAAAATTCATTCTGAGAAATATGGATCTTCTGTTGCTCATTTTGTTCTATCATCGGTATCGCTAAAACAGATATTGCATTAGTGATTAAATCGATTAGTGATTTGCTGGCCAGCTCAGAAGAGCCCTCTTGGAGGTGTATGTACTAGTATAACATTAACCCTGTGGTTAGCATCATGAGAAAAAGAAATAACCTCTACCTGAAACATCAGTACCCAACCACTTTAGCTAAGAATGAGCACTGTTTAATGGTAGGATTCTCGGGAATTGAGCCATTGTGCTCTTGAGGTGTTATCCTTCCCAGGCTGTGTCTCGACTGCAGGGTTTTTTCCAAAAAAAAGTAGCCTTTTTTCAAAAAAACTCCATCTGCGTCTAGACTACAGCCGCGTTCTTTCAAAATTAAATCAAAAGAACACGGCTTTTCTTTCGACGGTGGTACTCCTCATTTCACGAGGAATAACGCCTTTTTTCGAAAGTGCTCTTTCGAAAAAAGGCTCTATGTAATGCAAACTGTGCTTTTTCGAAAGAGAGCATCCAGACTGCCTGAGTGCTCTCTTTCAAAAAAGCGGCTTGCTTTTTCGAAAGTACTGGTTGCAGTCTAGACGCTCTTTTTCAAAAGAGGCTTGCAGTCTAGACGTAGCCCCAGTGTACTCATTCTGGATCCCAGCTGTGGGTATATAGTCCATTTACTAGGCTGTGTCTCTGCTACAGGTTGGACATCCCCGGTCCGGCACCCTCAGGACCTGACTAGTCTCAGAAGAGGGATTTTTCCAGACTGGGGGGGTCATTTCTGGCCCCCCTGCTGCTAGCCCCCCTCTCCTCCTCATCCTCCTCACCAGGCTTCCTGGCTCCTGGACCCTGCAGCTCATCTGAGCCGTGCGCTGACTCCCAGCCCCCTACAGCCCGGCCGAGCCACACGCCAGCTTCCACTCCCCCACCCCCCACAGCCCAGCTGAGCAGTGCACCAGGCTTCCCAACTCCCCCAACCCCCCGACTCCTGCAGCACAGCTCAGTCAGAATTTACAATCTAAACGAATTAACCAGCTTGGAAAAAGAGAGGAGTTATGTAAATCCTAAGAATTACCATTTCAGTGCCCTCTGCTGTGCATGTTTTATTCTGTAATGAGAGCACA
The DNA here is from genome assembly GCF_052426305.1 of Pelodiscus sinensis. Classification (NCBI taxonomy): domain Eukaryota; kingdom Metazoa; phylum Chordata; order Testudines; family Trionychidae; genus Pelodiscus; species Pelodiscus sinensis. The sequence goes on from NC_143063.1 coordinate 44,746,041, forward strand.
GCTTATGCTCATTGGCTGATGTAGTTAATTTCTAATCTATGATAGAAACAATAATATTGGAAGTAAGGAAGCAAAGTAACTTGGACAGCTCAGATTCAAGTTCTTCCTCAGCCACAGATTTCCTCAGTGACCTTGGCCAGGTCACTTAACTCCCTGGCTATGTCTAGACTGGCCAGTTTTTCTGGAAAATCAGCCACTTTTCCGGAAAAACTTGCCAGCTGTCTACACTGGCCGCTTGAATTTCCGCAAAAGCACTGACTTCCTACTGTAAGAAATCAGTGCTTTTTGCAGAAATACTATGCTGCTCCCATTCGGGCAAAAGTCCCTTTTGCACAAAGCTTTTTCCAGATTTGTTTTCCACAAAAAAGCCCCGATCGCGAAAATGATGATCGGGGCTTTTTTGCACAAAAGCGCGTCTAGATTGGCCATGGACGCTTTTCTGCAAAAAGTGCTTTTGCGGAAAAGCGTCTGTGCCAACCCTAGACACGCTTTTCCGAAAATGCTTTTAACGGAAAACTTTTCCGTTAAAAGCATTTCCGGAAAGTCATGCCAGTCTAGATGTAGCCCCTGTGCATCTCTTCCCTATCAGTACAAGGGGCATTATAGTATTTCCCTACCTCACAGGAGTGTAAATGCGTCAAGGATAGTGAGGATAAATGCGTCAAGGATGGTGAGGTGTTCGTCTATTGCCGTACTGAGGGAGCCACTGAAGAACATTAGATAGCTATAGCATGGATATCTCCATGTGTGATTGTGACAGGGAGCTGTCTGGGAAAACTTGAGCCAGGCCTCTGTAACGCCAGCTCCAATGAAGAATGTGAATAGGAGCTGGCTGAGGCAGCCCAACCCTGAATTGGTAATGGGCAGTAGCCATGGGCAACAGGTGAAGGTAGAGCTGGGGGAGGCAAGACCCATAGCCCCGCCCCAACCCCGCCCCTTCTGTCCAGGCTATGCCCCCCAGAGCACGGGGAGGACAGGCACTCGGGAAAAAATACTCCCCCCCCCCCCCCAGTATACCTACAGTAGGCATTCTGGGGGCAGAGTGAGAGAGGGGCCGTGCCTGGCAGTTTGGGAAGACAATGCCTTAAAATCATAGGACACTAGAACTGGAAGGGACCTTGAGAGCAGGGGTGGCCTGTGACTATAGTCCGACGCGGCCGTCACCTAGGATGCTGCCTTCAACGGTGCCTGATAATGACGTCACAGGGCGCCCAGGGAGCCCAAGGATGACGTCACCCTATTGACGGCCATGCAGGCGGGGATGCCGATCGCGCATTCCACCTGGGGCACCAGCTGCTGCAGCCCGCCTCAGGCTGCTCCTGCTTGAGAGATCATCAAGTCCAGTCCCCTGCCTTCACAGCAGGATCAAGCACCATCTAGATCATCCCTGACAGGTGTCTGTCTAACCTGCGCTTAAAAATCTCCAGTGATGGAGATTCCACAACCTCCCTAGGCAATTTATTCCAGTGTTTAACCATCCTGACAGGAAGTTTTTCCTAATGTTCAACCTAAATCTCCCTTGCTGCAGTTTAACCCCCTTGCTTCTTGTCCTGTCCTAAGAGGCCAAGGAGAACAATTTTTCTCCCTCCTCCTTGCGACACCTTTTAGTTACCTGAAAACTGCTATTACGCCCTCTCTCAGTCTTCTTTCCACACTGAACAAGTCCAGTTCTGTCTGTCTTCCCTCATAGCTCATATTTGCTCAGCCTTTAATCATTTTGTTGCCTTCCCCCATCTATTATACCCTCTGCCTTTAGCAGTAGCTGCTGGCCTCGTTAACCAGGGGGCTATATAAGGCTGGCAGGAAGGAAGTCGGGGGGATGGGGAGAGAGAGGAGAGGAAAGGGAGGAGCCAAGGAGTCCTGGCTTAGCTGCAAAAAATGAACCGTCCTTGAGGCTGCAGAGTGGAAGCTCATGGTGGGAATAATAAGCACAGTGATAGCAACACAGAAGAGTCTCTGGCTAATTTGTGGGCACCGGAGTGGTAGCAGCGAAGGGCCGCTGATGCAGGAGAGGGCAGCTACCCCAGGGCTGTGGATTGGGAAGGAAAGGGGACAGCCGCCCCTTGCTCCAAGCCTGGCAATTTAAAAGAGCCCCGGGCTTCTGGAGACAGCTGCTACCTCAGCCGTAGCAGCAGCTGGAGTCCCAAGTCCTTTAAAGTGTCACCAGAGTGCTAGGTGCTAGCCCCCTGCCCTTCCTCTTACATCCGATGCTCTGTCCCCTCCAAAAGCACGGGACTGGACCCAGTGAAGTCGGTCTCAGCCATGTAGAAGCCCAAGGGGTCCACTTCAGCCCTGTCACAGTGCCCATTGCATGTCATTAACATGCAGGCTTCATGTGTGTTTCACTCCCAACCACCTAACCGAATGCAACTCACTGACCCACCACGGGAGGAAATGTTCAACAGCCGACCGGAGCCAAAGACAGAGTAGGCTAGCAGCAATTTAAAATGAGGTTTTTCTGTTCTTTCGGCAGCCTGGTATCTCTATTGTGTCCTTGCTTGTCATGTGGTTTGGTGCATTCTTTCCACCTCCTTTCATGGACAACTGAGAGCCTTATTATTGCATGATGTCACTGAGGGCTCAAGTCTGCAAGATGCTGTGCAACTCCTGGAGTTGCTGAGGGCTAGCAAATTACCTTGACGTTAATAGCAGCGAAACGTGCAGAGCATGAAGCAGGATCAGCCCTGAATGTGCATGCAACCATAGTCAGTGTTAAAATAAATGAGTAATTTCCAAGAATGATCCCTCCTTTCTTTATCCGTATTGGTGGGGAGATACAGAGAGTTGTCTCCATGAGGACTTACTCCCCGTGGCGTGGTCGACACTAAAAGGGAAAGTCGACTTAAGATACACAGCTCCAGCTACGTTAATTACGCCACTGGAGACGATGTATCTTAAATCATGTTTTCGGGAAGTCGACAGGAGCAAACGCTCCTCTCACTTCCCTTACTCTTTGTAAGGAGTGGGAACACCAATGCCGATGGGCCACTCTCTGGCTACGTCTACACTGGCATGATTTTCCAGAAATGCTTTTAACGGAAAAGTTTTCCGTTAAAAGCATTTTTGGAAAAGCACGTCTAGATTGGCAGGACGCTTTTCCGGAAAAGCACTTTTTCCAGAAAAGCGTCCGTGGCCAATCTAGACGCGCTTTTCCGCAAAAAAGCCCCAATCGCCATTTTCGCGATCGGGGCTTTTTTGCAGAAAACAGAACTATGCTGTCTACACTGGCCCTTTCGGGTAGAAGTCTTTTGGAAAAAGACTTTTGCCCAAACAGGAGCAGCATAGTTTTTCCGGAAAAGCACTGATGATTTTACATTAGATCGTCAGTGCTTTTCCAGAAATTCAAACGGCCAGTGTAGACAGCTGGCAAGTTTTTCCGGAAAATCAGATGATTTTCCGGAAAAACTTGCCAGTGTAAACACAGCCTCTCAGTTTGAATTAGCACCCGCTAAGTCTTCACTAGACCTGCTAACTCGAACCCCAGAAGATTGACTGTGGCAGTGTCAATCTTCTGTGTAGTGTAGACATGACCTGTGTGAATGTTCTTATTGTTGAATAAGAGAGCCTTATTCTGAATTCGCTAGAGGTGGATTTAGCTAATGCAGGATAAGGCACTCTTATACCAGAATTAGGGTGTCCACACTAGGAATTAATCTGGAATAACTATTTGGCTTTACATTTACACCCTACTTAATCTGAAGTAACTTCTGAATGTAGAGATGCCATGCGGGAAGCCTAGTAGCAAAAGAACTGAGACTATACCAAGGACATGGAGCATTTGAACACTGAGGGTATGTCTAAACTACACCTCTCTGCCAACAGAGCGGTGTTGTTTAGACGTACCCTGATACTCTGATTGTTAGCAGATTACAACACTGCCTCATATTACAGTGCCACGCACCCCGCTCTGGCTAGTAGCATTTAACAAAAGAAAACCATCTCAAAGTGAGATGGCTAGCAGCCATTCAGTGCCAAAACTACATGATAATGACATTTTCCTAGCGCCATCTATGGCCACGCAGTTTCAATCAGAAAGTAACAGGGAGTCAACATGGCCTATTGCTGTGAAGGTTTCAGTAACGGAATGTCAGCTGGATGAATTAGGGGGTGTTTTCCAAAGACACCCCCACCAGCAACCAGAAACAAAACAGCCTCCTCATAAATTGGGAAGCCAGGTAAGCCCTGATTTTTTTTCCATAAAGGCAGCTCTCCCTAGACCTCTCTGATTTCATGGGGGTTACTCCTAGGTTGGCGTCTGAAAAGCAGCTTGCAAGCTCAGGTTATCAGAATGTCAAACAATAGCAACAATTTATCATAAGAATTTTTTGGAGGGACGTGTCAGCAAAAATGTGAGTTCTTTAACACCCATTCAATGGGTTTACATTGCTGGTAGGGAAAAACAGCAATTGTTGTTTGCCTGGGAGGTTTTTATCAAAATTTCCAGTGTTTGAAACATTTTGACCCTGCTTTCATTGAAATCCACAACAGTGAAAGCGCTCTTTAGTGGGGGTTTGGGGCTTTTTTCTGTGATGTCGCTAATTCAAATTCTTTACCAAGATCAGTTTCAGTGAAGGAAACATCTGTCTCTCTGGCCCTCTGAAAGCACGGCTCGTTAGCAAGGCATGTCCAGCACTCCGTTGCCCTTCTGCTCTGCAAGCTTTTATTTCCTCGTTGCCCCCTGCAGAAGATAATCGTCCCAACAGAACTGCTTCCCATCTTTTCATCTGTATTGTTCTATGATAAATAACATATCCCCGTTTCTTTCCCATCCTTGCATAGGTAACAAACTCAGTACTTTCCATTTGTCAATCTTCAAAGCATGTCAGGAATGTTTAGAGTGATGTATCCTGTCATTGTTCTATGCATGGACATCCCACTGAAGTCAATAGGAGAAATGATGGCAGGATATGGGCCTACCTCATTAATCTTCACAGAGCTCCATGAAGATGGGAGAAGAGATGGTAGATGGGGGGGGCTCAGAATTAGTACAGAGAATTTTTTTTCACAGGTATCTGGCTGGTGGGTCTTGTCCGCACACTTGGGGTGTGTCTAAACTACATAGCTCCATCGATGGAGCCATGTAGATTAGGCTGATCGGCAAAGGGAAATGAAGCCGCGATTTAAATAATCGCGGCTTCATTTAAATTTAAATGGCTGCCGCGCTGAGCCGACAAACAGCTGATCAGCTGTTTGTCGGCTCAGCGCGCTAGTCTGAACGCTTTCGTGCCAACCTGAAAGCCCTTTATCGACCTCCCCTTTATGCCTCGTAGGATGAGGTTTACCGGGGAGGTCGATAAAAGGCTTTCATGTTGACAGGGGAGCGTCCAGACTAGCATGCTGAGCCGACAAACAGCTGATCAGCTGTTTGTCAGCTCAGCATAGTAGCCATGTAAATTTAAATGAAACCGCGATTATTTAAATCGCGTCTTCATTTCCCTTTGCCAAAAAAACAAATCTACATGGCTCAGTCGACGGAGCCATGTAGTTTAGATGTACCCTTGGGGGCTAACTGATCATCCTATCTGGGATCAGGAAGGACTCTTCCTCCGGGTCAAATTGGCAGAGAAGCTAGGGGATTTTCACCTTCCTCTTTCCACAGGGGGTACAGGTCATTTGCTGGTTTGAGCAAGAATAAATGGAATCTTGTAGTCTTTAAGCCAAGCAACTCAGCCACACGTTATGGGCCTAGTACACCAGTGGGCGAAGGAGGTTCTAAGGCCTAAAATGGGCAAAAGCTCCAACAAGATGAGCACAGCCTGGCCTTAAGTCCATGCCTGTTATCCGCATTTACAGAAGGGAGAATGGAGGCGCTGAGGCCTAGATCCTGAAAGTTAGTGAAGTGACAAAATCCCAAAAAACATGAAGTGCCTAACTAACATTGGGGATCTGGGCCTGAGAACATAAGTAACTTCGCCAACACTTTGGAAGAGGAGAGGGTCAGCAAGTTCTTTGTTCTCAGCCCAGAGTGAATACCACCAGCTCGCATGCTGTGCTCTCAATTATTTATTGGTTCTCATCAGTGTGCCCTGTTCAGGAGGCTGTTTCAGTTATTGGTCAAACTGCATTTGGGACTAATTCAGCCCCTGCGATCATAAAATGCCCTGCAACTCTTCCTTTCAAAAGCCCTGGGATCTGATTTTGTTGGGGACTGCCACAATGAAGAAAAGTGTTGTTTGGCTTCTCCTTGGGAAGCACCTTGAGATCTACTGATGCTAAATGCTAGAGAAGAGTTAGTCATTTGTTTTATTTCCCAGTTTTTGTCAGACAAAAGAATCACGCGCCTGGCTCTCTTTATAAGGGTCAGATTTTATCCCCAGGCTTCTAATCAGATTCTTGCATTTTCTTTGCTTCCTGTGTTCTTCTCTGTCTGTCCTCTCTGATTATGTAATGCTATTAACCAGTCACCCCCTTCTGCCTTGCAGATGGCAGCACCTCAAGGATGGGCAAAAAGATTTGCTGATGCAATTGGTAACCTGTACATCCAATGGTGCTGGAATTATTTTTGGGGTGGAGGTGCTGAGCTGCTATTCCCCTCCCACTTAGACTGGTTGCCAGCTCTCCCGGGTGGCACAGACCGGACTCCATTGCTGCAAATGATATCTGGTCTGTCCAGTCCAGGAGAGTTGGCAACTCTCACTGCCACAGCTGAGGGCAACTGCAGAGCCCTGGGCTGGCAGGGGGACCGCGGGGCTGGTGGACTGCGGAGGCCTTGGCAGAGGCAGCAGGATTCCAAGGGCCAGCAGAGCCCGTGGATCCGGTGAGTGACAGAAACTCAAGGGCTGATGGGGCTGGTGGGATGCCAGGGTGGCAGGATCTCAGGGGCCACTTAGAGGCCAGGACCCGGGCTGGAGGAGTCAGCAGCAGGGCCAGCCCCAGACACGGGGAACCTGGGTATAAAACCTGGGGATGCTGCAGCACTCCCCCTACACACACTTCCACTGCCTATGTACAGCACAATCTTTGAAATCCAGCAGGTATGAACATGGCTTTGTCAATGGAACGACGTCATTTCAGTGGCGCGCTCGCTAAAAAGCATTAGTGCCATGGGCCTTGCGCTTTTTTTCATGTCATGGGCACCCACCCTCCTCACTGTTCAGTCCTGACCTCGTGGCTTTCCTTCTCCCACCAGCGTGGTGGTACACTCACTACTAAGGAATATCAGGAGATCTCTAAGGAGACAGGAGGGCAACACGGTCATTTCTATAGGACGGCTGCAGTCGCTTGGATTCTTCCCTCCATTTTGTATATTGAGCTCTTTTATTTCCAGTTCCCAAAAGCAGGGGGCTTCACTGAGCAGATTCAAACCTCACCTCAGTGTCTGCAACCCCATAGCTCTGCCAGTGCCAGGTCACTTGGTAGCATGGCTCTGTTCTTCTGTGCAGGCTCGTCTACATTGGCCCCTTTTCCAGAAGGGGCATGTAATTTTTCAGATCGTAATAGGGAAATCCGCGGGGGATTTAAATATCCCCCGCGGCATTTAAATAAAAATGTCCGCCGCTTTTTTCCGGCTTTTAGAAAAGCCGGAAAAGAGCGTCTACACTGGCCCCGATCCGGCCCGATCCTCCGGAAAAAAGCCCTTTTCCGGAGGATCTCTTATTCCTACTTCGAAGTAGGAATAGCATTTCCACAAGAAGTAGGAATAAGAGATCCTCCGGAAAAGGGCTTTTTTCTGGAGGATCGGGCCGGATCGGGGCCAGTGTAGACGCTCTTTTCCGGCTTTTCTAAAAGCCGGAAAAAAGCGGCAGACATTTTTATTTAAATGCCGCGGGGGATATTTAAATCCCCCGCGGATTTCCCTATTACGATCTGAAAAATTAGCATGCCCCTTCCGGAAAAGGGGCCAATGTAGACGTAGCCTTAATGTGTGCTCCCCTTCCAAGTCTTGCGTCATCCACAAATTTGAGTACACTTGACCTTGAATCAAAGACACATGCAACAAAGACAAAGAGTAGCGGCACAAGATACAGACAGACTTCAGATGGTTCCAATAGCTTCTAAAAACCCGAAAATAGTCCTGAACTGGGCTACTCTTCGCTGCATGGATCCCCCCCTTACCGGTTGCTGGACCACGTGGAAGATCATCATTCACCAGCTAACCATGGCTGGAGAGCCACAGTTACTGATATTATGACACCGCTTAGCTGTACAGCCAAGTTGATCCTTCTCTAAAGGCTGCGTCTAGACTGGCAAGTTTTTCTGCAAAAGCAGCTGCTTTTGCGGAAAAACTTGCCAGCGGTCTACACTGGCCGCTTGAATTTCCACAAGAACACTGACGATCTCATGTAAGATTGTCGGTGTTCTTGTGGAAATGCTTTGCTGCTCCCGTTCGGGCAAAAGCCCTCTTGCGCAAATACTTTTGCGCAAGAGGCCCAGTGTAGACAATGCGGTATTGTTTTCTGCAAAAAAGCCCCGATCGCGAAAATGGCAATTGGGGCTTTCTTGCGCAAAATGGCGTCTAGATTGGCATGGACGCTTTTCCGCAAAAGCACTTTTTGCGGAAAAGCGTCCGTGCCAATCTAGACGCTTTGTTCCGCAAATGCTTTTAACGGAAAAACTTTTCTGTTGAAAGCATTTGCGGAAAATCATGCCAGTCTAGACGTAGCCTACATCTACATCTACACTGCAACGCTATTTTGGGATACCAGACGTAGCTAAATCTACACTGCAACGCTATTTTGGGATACCAGAGTATCCTGAAATAGCTATCCCACATCTTCACAGCAAGCCCGTTATTTCAGGCGTGCTATTCCAACATCCCTGTAAACCTCATTCTACGAGGAGCAAGGGACATTTTGGAACAGCACCAAATGACAAAATAGGCTATTTCGAAATAGCATTGAAATAAGAGACACAATTTTTCGAGTTCTAGTGCAGTGTAGACATGCCCTAAGAATGTTGCATGAGAAAGTCCAAGAGAAAAGATGCAGTTCCCTAAACAACCTTGCAAACACGATCCGTATTGCTGCTCATTAATGTTCAAAACTCCTTTGCTGTCACTTCATAGTGATTTTGAACAGTCCGCTTGGCTGATTAGTTTAATCTTTTCAAGGAGATTAGCGCTCACATTTTAAATGGAGGATCACATTTTCAGATGGTTTCCAGTAAAATGTGGCTCCAGAATGTAATGTTTTCATCCGCTGCAGGAAGTGATTACTCAAGCAGTTGATATATGGGGTCATTTCTCTACAAGCCACTAGAAATACAATCGTATTAGCAATTCTTATTACGCGTGAAATCCTGGTGCTACAGGTTCCTTCAAACCTTCCCAGGCTCCTTGACATCTTGCTTTCCCAGGTATGTTTGCTTATTTTTGCAGTAATTTGCATGAAGCCATGGAGTGCAGTGAAATTTCAGCTTCTGCTAAATAAGGGTTATATCTATTTTTATAGTCGCTGGGCCTAATTTTAATCTCATTGACAAAGACATGAATAAGCAAGTAAGGGTATGTCTACACTACAGCACTAATTCGAACTAACTTAGTTAATTCGAACTAAGCTAATTCGAATTAGTGCATCTAGACCTAAAAACTAGTTCGAATTAGCATTTTGCTAATTCGAACTAGCATGTCCACACAGAGTGGACCCTGAACCGGGGTTAAGGATGACCGGAAGCAGTGCCGGTAGGACATCAGATTAGGACTTAGAGCGTGGAGCTGCGGTCTCAGGCTAGCCGAGGGCTGTGCTTAAAGGGACCCAACCCCCACCTCGGACAGACAGTTCTCAGGGGTTCCCCGCTTGCAAAGCAGTCCTGGCTTGGAGTGCCCTGAGTGCCCACGCTCGACACATCACAGCGCTCGGCCATCAGCCCAGCTGCACTTGCTGCAGGCTGCCATCCGGGGGGGGGGGATCAATCGGGGGGCTGCAGGAGAGCTTCCACCCCAAGGATCCCGCAGAGCCACCCCAGTCCTCCCCATCGGGGGCTCGTACCCCATTCCTCCCTCACCTCCTTCCACTTACCCCTCCCTAGTCCCCCTTCCTGATGTACAAAATAAAGGACATGTGTGTTCAAAAATAGAAACTCTCTTTATTGAACAGAACTGGGGGAGACTGGGAAAAGGAGGTGGGAGAGGGGAAGAGAGATGGTGGGAGAGGGGAGGGCAACTAAAATGATCAGGGGTTTGGAACAGGTCCCATATGAAGAGAGGCTAAAGAGACTGGGACTTTTCAGCTTAGAAAAGAGGAGACTGAGGGGGGATATGATAGAGGTCTATAAAAGCATGAGTGGTGTGGAGAGGGTGCATAAAGAAAAGTTCTTCATTAGTTCCCATAAAAGAAGGACTAGAGGACCCCAAATGAAATGAATGGGTAGCAGGCTTCAAACTAATAACAGAAAGTTCTTCTTCACAAAGCAAATAATCAACCTGTGGAACTCCTTGCTGCAGGAGGCTGTGAAGGCTAGAACTAGAACAGAGTTTAAAGAGAAGTGAGATAAAGTCATGGAAGTTGGGTCCATGGACTGGTATTAGCCAGGGGGTAGAAATGGTGTCCCTGGCCTCTGTTTGTGGAAGGCTGGAGATGGATGGCACGAGATAAATGGCTTGGTCATTGTTTCAGTCCATCCCCTCCAGGGTCCCTAGTGTTGGCCGCTGTCGGCAGACAGGCTACTGGGCTAGATGGACCTTTGGTCTGACCCAGTACGGCCATTCTAAGCTCAGGGTCGGGGGTGTCACTGGACCACCCTGATTTTCATGCACACCTGCTCCTGGGTGGCCAGGCTGGCAGCTATCCTGCCCTAGATGGCCACTTTCCTGTGCCAAGTGTGGATGTCGTGGATGAGGTCCACGATCTCCGCACTAGACCAGGCGGGCGCCCGCCTCTTGCGGACCTGGGCAGGCTCCTGGTAGCCGCCAGCCTGGTCCCGGGAAGAGGCGGAGGGCTGGGTGGCAGCGGGTGGCTGGTTCGTCCCGTGCCAGGTGCAGGGTCTGCTGGCTGGGTGCTGGCAGGCTTGCACCTGGCATGGGCACCGTAGCCAGCTCATGCCCCTTTAAGGGCTCCGGGGCTGGGAGGGGGGCAGAAGAGTTTCCCTGGTGGTGCCCAGAGTGGCCACCAGGGAAATCTGGGGAGGGCTAGCCTCCCACTAGTTCAAATTAAGTGGCTACACAGCCCTTAATTCGAACTACTTAATTCGAACTAGGCGTTAGTCCTCATAGAAGGAGGTTTACCTAGTTCGAATTAAGCGCTCCGCTAGTTTGAATTAAGTTCGAACTAGCGGTTTGTATGTGTAGCGCCTATCAAAGTTAATTCGAACTCACGGCTGTGAGTTCCAATTAATTTTGTAGTGTAGACAGACCCTTACACTGCAGATGTCCATGAGGTGACCCCAGGCCTGGCCCTAGGGCAAGGCAAATGCCTTGGGCACCACACTTTCGGGGCCCTGCGCTGCTGAGTATTCACCATCCACCAGCCAGGCCTGGGGCCCTGCTCTCAGCATCCTGCCTTGGGCATCACAAACCCTTTGGCCGGGCCTGAGTAACACCAATTTAAAAGCAATCTACAAAAGAATTGGCTTAGCACAGTGGTATTTTGGTTCAATGTAATGGCCTGTGTGATATACAGGAGGTTAAAGTAACTATTCTAAAGATCCTTTCTAGGTTTAATCCTCTCTGGGTGTTTACACTGCAGCCTAAGCCCCGGGTTTGAATTCAGGCCAGGTCTACACTAAAAGAGAGCGTTGAATCAAGATACCAAACTCCAGCTACATTAATTACGATGTCCCCACAACAAGAGGCCAATGGAAGGAAATGTTCCCACTGGCTTCCCTTGTGCCTTGCAAAAGCAGGCGTACCAGCCACCAACCAGGGTGCCCTCTGAGTTCGATTTTAGCACGTTGTAACTAGACCCACTAAATTGAACTCCAAAAGATGGATCGCAGCAGTGTTGAACTTCCATTTAGTGAAGACATGGCCTTAGGCTCAAGTCTAAACCCTTTCTGTCTACACACAGGACCCCTTAGGGTGGAAAGTCTGAGCCTCAGACAATTCAGGACCCAGGATTCAAACCCCACTGCACTTATGCTCTAGGATTCTGCTAAAAGTATTCCATTATCCCAGAGGGCATTTCTTTGCTCTTTGAACAGTCAAGATTGGTGGACACTCATGTTTTCCCACACTGCACTTTGAACAAAGGACTAGGATAGCCATATTTTGGGATAGTGCTACAAAGTCTGGGACACCATCCTTCATAACACAGAGTAGACACTGGAGTCCCAAAGCTGAACTATTTCTAACCTGGAGTTACAAATGAGTTAACCAACCCAGGATCTGCTAACTTGAGTTCTACTAATCCCAGGCTTACATTGCAGTGTAAACACCCACTATGAAACCATGAGATCAGAATCAGATCTTCCCGGTCTCATTCTTTCAGGATCATGTAGTATTGTTTCAAAATCAAGGAAAAAACTAACTTGGGTTTGGGATTGTCATTTTCTTTCTATTGGTACAACATCCATCCCAATGGGATCTGTTTGGGAGGGACCACTACAGGAGACAACAATACAAATCATACTAATAGTCTGTATTGTCAGCTGCCTTCCTAATAGAGAGTATTCTGACCTTTATACTTTTTTTATGGGTCTGGGTGATCATTTGGAGTTTATTTATGGATCACTTATTTTAAAACTAAGGCCTCCTCTTCTGATCACCAATGGTTCGTGAAGAGCATTTGAATTTTACTCATTTGTTTATGTCTCTAGTCTGTGCAGTGAATGGTTATGTTAACAAATTATTGACCATCGCTAATATTATTAAATATAAATCTCATGAACTATTGAGAACCACTATTACTCTGAGCTTTTGCTACTCGTAATTCACTATCCATGCTGTCTGAATGGATACCTGATGCACATATTGCTGTTTCTTGACCCTAAGGATGACTTCGAAATCCAGTTTTTATCATGACTGTGCATACAGGTCTGCTGTTAAAATACATAGTTGCCTGAGCATTCATGGCACATTCTCTTTCTGCAAACATTTTTGCCAAAGAAAATTCCATGTCGACAGATTTGCATGGAAGAAAGACACCTCAGGCACCTCTCCAGCATCTCAAAGGCATTTGGTGCCTAAATCTCATTAGTTCCCTTGTAGAGCTGGGCCCAAGTGACTTAGGAGCCTAAATATTCCTGTGCAAGGTTGCTGTAGCCCTGCTGGTCCCAAGATATTAGAAACAAAAGGTGGGTAAAAGAGAGACTTTTTCAAAAGTAGCAGGTTCTTAGGTGCCTGAAGGGCAATGAAATTTAGGCATCTATGCACCTAAATAGTTTCTGAAAACAGAGTTTAGGCTTGTCTCTTACAGGCTTTTTAAAATGTTACCTTTTGTCTACAATTTCCCACTGTAGTTAACATCATTTTAGCTCTGCTAATAGTAGCTGTGAAGGGCTCCAAAGATAGACTACGACCAGTTGTGAAAATTTTCAAATGAACCCGTTTCACTTGTGATTTTTTTTCCTATACAAATTTTCAGGTGGAGGGAGGGGGAGTATGACAAATCTGAAAAGAAACAAAACACTCACACCCACACAAACACTCACATGCATACACAGACACGCAACTCTTCAGGGCTTGGACACCAACAATAGCCAAATGCTTCCATCCCAAACTAAACTGAGCAAAGTGAATTGCATGTCTAGTTTGTTTGCGGGGGAGGATTTTTTGCGGGGGAGGAAGTGGGCTGGAAAAATGGAAAGAGTCATCCAAATGGAACAGCTTTTTTGGAGGAAGGTTTTGCTTGAGCCAGGGTAGCAGAATCTGGATAGTGTGCTGGAGTGGAAGAAATCAGGCTATGACTTTCAGGCAGTCCTAGCAAGAACTTTTCATTTCCGCCCTAGCCCTGAAAATTGCACCCACTGTGGACAGCAGATGGTGCTAGCGCTGTATTAAAAGCCTCTATTGGAAGGCCGGCTTCCTCATTTAACCCTGAAGTTGCCGCTCACTGTTTCTGCGCCTAGCTATGTTACTGACCCTAGTCACTTCCAGCTCTGCTGCCCCCTTTTTCTCCTAGGGGGGCCGTACCCTGAAGCTAAACCCCTCTAAGCCCCATGAAGGGCTTTGAAATCATGGGCTGGTTTTTATTCCTCATTTACAACTAGCAGCCCCTCCTTGTCAAGGGACATGCCCTGCCCTACCAAACCCAGGGCTGGAGTGAAATAGAGCGATCAGACTTGTTCATGGAGGCCCCATGAGGCTTGAAACCATGCAGCAAGGTGAGGACTGAGTGGGGATGCAGCGTAACAGCCTAAGACAGGAGGTCCATGTGGCATTTTTGCTCCTCTTTCTTGCCCTGCTTAATCAGAGCTTGCTTCATTAGAGATCTGATTCTACCTTAGAATCATAGAACACTAGAACTGGAAGGGCTCTCGAGAGGTCATCAAGTCCAGTCCCCTCTGCGCTCACGGCAGGACCAAGCACTGTCTAGATCATCCCTGATAGATGCCCGTCTAACCTGCTCTTAAATATCTCCAGGGATGGAGATTCTCCAGTGACCTTCATCTTCATTCGGAACATGCCCCTAATCAAACTCAACCCTTCTCTGAAACCAAGAGGTGGTGGTGGCTGAGCTTGCTTTTGGCTAGGGGTGGTGGTGAGTGCCCATCAGGTCTCTGCTGCTCAGCCGAGGGAGAAGTGTAACCCCAGCAGGTGAAAAACTGGAGGCCACTTGCTTGGCATCAAAGTTGCGTGGAGCTCAATGACCTACAAACAGCCTCTGGCACAGATGTCTCCCAGGCGAAGGGGCCAGGCCTTCCCCTAGTGATGGAACTGCCTAGTGAGTCTATGTCTAAGCTATTAGGCCCAGATCTTTCAAACGTACCGATCTAGGCTCCTGGTGGGAGGTGAGTCTAAACAGATTTGAGCCCCTGGGCCTTCCTGTATTTGGTGTCTGCTCATGTGTGGAGACAGTGGATCATGAATGCAGGCCTATGGGTCCCATGAAGGGCAGCGTTATTCTCAAGGCAGTCTTTTCCTATCTGGCTGGGGCAACTCACACAGCGGAACAGGCTGCTCTGCGGCAGGTGAAGGGCCAGAGGTATAGCAGCCTCTGAGGGTTTATCTTTTTTCTCCCTGCCTGTAGGTGTATGAGATGGAGTGCTGCCCGTCTGTTTAGACTGCGCTCAGTGGCTTGAGGAATATGTGGCGTCCATGGTATGTGGTGGTTCTGGTTTTTTCCAGTTCAAAAAAAAATTAACCATGCAAAACTTTCCTGTGGAATGGACTTCAGGCCTCTGGGAAACTGGCCTGCAGCCTGCAAGGTGCACCCGCTCCCCTCTCCCCACCCTAAGACCAGACTTTCCAGGGATTTATTGTATACACAAAAGGCAAGCCTGAAATGAAGCTGAAGGCTGAAAATGAATCTTGGGGAAGATAAGGAGACTTCAAGGAAAAGAACCACTTGGTGGCGTTTGAACTTTTAACCTCGGGACCTTTATCTCCAGCGCACCTAGTAAAGCCATTTGCTTCAGACGTAAAATCCCTGACCCTAGATGGTACATGGCCCAGTACTCGCAGGGCTGCTCAGAGAAATGCCATCAATAGGGAGCGGTATCTGTAAAGAGTCAGAAGAAATCTCAGCCCTGAATAGTCTATTTTAAAACAGCAGCTAAAACCCACAGAGATTTAACATATGCCACCAATAGAACTGTGTCTACGGGCAGATCTGTGGATTAATTTGTGTGTGCGAGTGAGTGTGTGTATGTGTGTGTGTGTGTGTGTGTCTGCGTATACCCTGGAGGGTGCCACAAAAGAAGAGTGAGGAGGGATTTGATAGCAGCCTTCAAAACCTGAAAGGGGGGAGGATCCAAAGAGGATGAAGAGAAGCTGTTCTCAGTGGTGACAGACGATAGAATGAGGAGCAATGGGGAAGGTCTAAGTTGGATATTAGGAAAAACTATTTCCCTAGGAGGGTGGTGAAGCACTGGAATGAGTTACCGAGGAAGGTGGTGGAATCTCCATTGCTAGAGGTTTTTAAATCCCAGCTTGACAAAGCCCTGGCTGGGATGAGTTAGTTGAAGTTGATCCTACTTTGGACGAGGGGTTGGACTCGATGACCTCCTGAGGTCTTTTCCAGCCCTAGAATTCTCTGGGCCAGCCTTTTATCTTGTGTGAGTTCCTCCTGGCGATAGTAAAAGCTTGCCTTAGTAATAACTATGCCCTTCATGGCAGTGATTTTCAAACTACGGATGGCAGGACTGGGTTGCAGAAAGACAGGCCCTGTGTCCCCTGCTGTAGGGTGACCAGGTGACCCGTGGGGGTGCTAAGGCAGCTTTCTGCCTGTCCTGGCACTGTGGAGCATGCTGTGCCCTGGAAGGAGTCAGCAGTAGGCCCCTGCTCCTAGGTGGAAGCAAGTAATCAACTGTCACTGAGATAAAAAAGCAAAGTAAGCCAAAAAATGGAGCCCATCCCATTTCAAACCAAGCCCAAAACGAGCTCCGTCCATTTGTGCTTGGCCCTGCCTGGCAACAAACCAGGAACCAGCCAATGGGCGTGTGAAGCCAGAGCTTGGGACAAGGGCAGCCTGTGGAGCTGGTCCTGTTGCTGCCCACTTCCAGGGTGCAATGTGGTCCTCTGTGCCAGAACAGGCAGAAAGCCTGCCTTCCCAACCCACTGCATACTGACCTGGAGCTGCTGGAGGTAAACCGGTGCCCCAACGATCCCCTGTCCCAGCCTGAGCCCCCCCAACCCAGAAACCCCTCCTGCATCCCCAAAGCCTGCACTCCCAGATAGACCCTGCACCCCCTCTACGCACCGCCATGCTCCAGCCCACACACTGAACCCCTCTGCCCCACCCTGCACACCAAGCCCCTCATCTCCCCCCCCCCCTAGAGTCCACACTCTAGGCAAAGCCTTCACTCACAATATGCGCCCTCCCCCCAAACCCCTCATCCCCACAGCTCCATCCTGGAGCCTGAACTCTGGTCAAAAGTGATCATTACTCTGGGTTACAGGCATTAAGTATTTTCTCCAACTGGGTCCGGAAGGAAAAAAAAAGTTTGTTCAGGCTGGATGCATGAGCAGCTGTGTCCAATACACACATACACACACACAAACACGTATCACACACACACACACACACACACACACACACACACACACACACACACCCTGTTCTATACACACACATTGTTCTGTAGCCAAACACATGGCTATACTTCTGGTTTCTACATAAGTGATATATGACCTAGATCCTCTATGTATATACTCTATAGCTAGAGAGAGAGAGACTATGTCTAGACTGCAGGCTTCTTTCAGAAGAAGCTCTTCCCGGAGAGATCTACTGAAAAAAATTATTCCAAAAGAGAGTGTCCACACTGCAAAAGTGCATGGAAAAAGCAATCTGCTTGTTCAACAGATAGCGTCCACACTGAATGAACCGGCTCTGGCATTGTAGCTGTGATTGCTATAGATGGAGTAGCCTGTGTTTTTTCCTCTTTCCTCTTCTTTGGAAAGAACTCCCTCTTCCCTTTCCACACACACCTTTTCCCACAAGTGCTCTTTCGCAAAAAGGCTTCTTCCTGGTAGAATGAGGATTACCAATGTCAGGGGAAAAAAAAACCCTGTTCTTTCCATTTTATTTTTTTGAAAGAATGCGATTGCAGTGTGGAGGTAAGTGAAGCGTTTTCTGAAAAACAGCCCTTTCTCGGAAAAAAACTCTGTAGTGTAGACATAGCCTCTGAGGCTGTGTCCAGACTCAGGGGTTTTTTCAGGAAAAGTAGCCTTTTTCCGAAAAAACTTCCCCTGCGTCCAGACTCAAGCCGCGTTCTTTCGAAATTAAATCGAAAGAACGCGGCTTTTCTTTCGATGGCGGTAAACCTCATTTCACGAGGAAGAACGCCTTCTTTCGAAAGTTCCTCTTTCGAAAGAAGGCGTTCTTCAATGTAAATAGGGCTTCTTCGAAAGAGAGCATCCAGACTCACTGGATGCTTTCTTTCGAAAAAGCAAGCCGCTTTTTCGAAAGTTCAACGTGCAGTCTAGACGCTCTCTTTCGAAAGAGGCTTGCAGTCTAGACATAGCCTGAGAGAGAGCGCGAGAACTGAATGACAGCTACCTATAGGTACCTATATTTACACATAAGTTGATCTGTCGGTAGCGATCTGCTGCTATCCACTTAGCTAGCTAGGGAAGACTGGCTGCTGGGGGCGGGGGGTCTGTCTAGCTGGGTGCGCTGTAGCCCTCTGCATTCAAGTGCTTCGCTCCAGCGACCCAGCTCGTGGGGCTATTTCTGGCTGTGCCACACCGCTGTGCGTGCGTGAGCAACACTTGCACACGGAGGAGGGAGAGCTCATAGCCCTGTGCTCCTGCACGGCGCTCTGGTGCGGTAGATGAGCGCTGAGTGGCGATCACAAGCCTTGGCGGAGGCTGCTGATCCCTTAGAACAGCCACCCACATGGCGACCGATTGGGGAGGGGGTTCTCGAAGTTAGGCTGTTTTGTCGCTGCAGCGATCTCTTTCGGAGTGCGGGGGGGAGGCTCAATCCCTGGTCCTTTCTGGAGGAGGGGGGGAGGGAGTTGGCCTTCAGGAAAATAGCTACCGCCCCTAAGGTCACAGGCGCGGCCTGCCTCGGTGTCCCTGTCTGGTGAGGGGTGGGGGGTGGGACCACGCTTGCAGTCAGCATCTTTCTCAGCCTCGGGGCCCAGTGCTTATTCAGGGAAAGTTGCGGCTGGTTTGGACCTTCCCACTGATCCTGCCCATCCTCCGGGCTCTTCAGAGCAAAGCGTGTATTCGGTGAGGCAGTCAAGTTTGGTCAGCTTACTTCTGTACAATTGGATCGATAACACCACAATCAGATCTATCTATCTATCTATCCCCTTACACCCCCTCTATCTATCGAGCCCCATATAATCTATGTATCTATCTATCCGCATACAAGCCATGTATCTATCAATCTATCTATCCCCATACACCCCCTCTATCTATCGAGCCCCATATAATCTATGTATCTATCTATCCGCATACAAGCCATGTATCTATCAATCTATCTATCCCCATACACCCCCTCTCTCTATCTATTCACATACACATACACACAAGGTTCCCCGTCTGAGTTCCTCCACCCCCCCCCCCCCCCCATCTTTCCTGAAATTAAGAAAACAGCCTAACTAATTCTCCGCGGCTGGCCAGATTAGTTAATCATGTAGCCCAGACGTGAGGGGCTCTCGCTACTTTGAGCGTAGACGATTCAAGAAAGCATCGTGGCTTTAAAGAAAGTCACCCATAAATTCCTGGTAATTGACAGTTTATATAAAAAGGATGCCTGCCAGTTTCACTAGTACAGGACAATGCAAACGGCCTTGCTCCCCGCTTCCCTCCCCGTCACGTTCCCGGCACCCCAAAGCAACGAGGGAAATAAATCGGGAGGGGGTAGGCCATGCCCCCGAGCAGACTTTTGAGAGCCCGGGGGCAAAGCAGAGGATCTGTCCTTTTACTGGCGTTGTGTTTATTCCTTTGGGCAATAAACTTGCGAGTCTTCTGCGCTGTGCTTGATCTGCTGTGGCCGGTTTTGAGGTTAGAGTTTGCTTTGGGGAGGGGTTAGGATGAAGAGGACTGCTGAGATTTTGGGTTAGTATGGCGTTTTCTCTGCCTATTGATCTGATGTTTCTTTTTTTTCGCCATTTCCCCCTTTTCCCTCTATTATTTCTCCTGAGAGAAGGCGACAGAACGGGAGCTTGAGGTGACGGAAGAGGGCTCTGAAAGAACAGCCCTTTCAGAACAACTTCGCTTTAATGAATTCACTCCGAATTACCGAAAACGAGACAGGAGTCCCTTGTTTTGCCCTGAGAGACAGCAGCTTGCGCCACTGATTGCCTGAGTCGATTGTATCGATCATTTCAATGTAACCGAACCCCAAATAAGTTTTCCCCGCCCCCGTCCAAAATGTCAAGTTTGAAAAGAACCAGTTTCGGGGGATGGGGCGCTCAGGAGCGCCTGAAACTGCGGTGGGTCTAGAGATCAGACCATAGAGGGAAAGGAGCTTTATAAAAGTAAAGCTAGTTAATTTCAGCTTGTTCACTAAGGGCTGCATCCCAAACCCATTAAGTCAGTTGGCTGTAGATCTGGTCCTAAGAAAGAAAAAACCAGAACATTTGATTTAGGACATCTCTGTCCATGGCTATTTCTCTTCTCTGTCATCTCCCAACCTGTGTTTTTAAAACACACCATTTGAGTTCCTTATAATAGGAAAAAGCAGGCTGCAGAGCTAGCAGATCCAAAAATCCCACTGTACAATGCGGGGAGGAGGATAAAAACGAATGGAAGCCTTGAATTATATTTCTCTTCATTAGCGCGAAATTCCTTCGGACAAAAAAAAAAAAGAAACCTGTCAAAAAATCATATTTCAGCTGCTTCTTGCAAAAAGTCGCCCCCGGGTAATTTTCAAAATTATTACTATTTTGATTGTAAATATTTCCTTAAAACTAGGGGATTGAATTTAGACTAGGGGATAAAGGACTTATTAGAAGCAGAGGCCAAGAACAATAGCAGCTCCTTTCAAGTTTGCACTGAAATGTGAAATTGTTAAAAAAAATGTGGATATTCCAATAAATTATCCTGAGCTATGGTCCTTGGAGGAGGGAGGAGATCGCGTTGTAATAAAGGGTCCTATTACGCTTTCCTTGCTCACCCTACCATCCCATTGGCCCCCCCAAAATAACTCTCAGTTGGGCACTCTATGGGCTATTCAAAGCCTAACGACAATGCAAAGATTCCCATAGCTTTTTGGATAGGGGGCCCAGTGTCCCCCAAAGAGGTGTCGCAGACTCTTAACATGTATTACACCGCATGCTATTTTATTTGCTGTTTATACAATTGTGAAGACCATGTCCAAATAACATACATGTTTTATTTTGGTTCGGGCTTTTTTTTTTTTTTTTTTTTTGTTAAGGACAAACGTACACAAAGGGGGCAAAAAATCGCAATTACAATTTAATACAGTGCAGAAGAAAAATAAAATAGGTGTCACCGAACTGTACAAAGGCAGGCCAAAAAAGGGGGAGGGGGAGGAAATAACCCTTCATTATATATATATTTATATAAAACACAGGGTGGGTTGTCTTTACACGCAGAAGAGACATTTAAAAAAAATGTACAATGGATAACTAAAAAAAAAACTATATGGCAAATATTGCCAACAAAGTTACACCACTTTAATACTGATCAACGGAGGCTACTGGTGTCTCGATTATTAGCAAAAAAAAAAAAAAAAAAAAAAGTTGAATAAATAACAGAATGAGCCTTGCTAATTTTTTTTTTCAAAGTGCCTTATTCTCTCTGCAGCGGTTCTGATCCTGCAGTCTTAGGCGGGCCACTTGCTCCCTTTGGGGAGATTTTACCTAACGCGGGGTTGCAGGCAAAGAAAGAAAGAAAGAAAGAAAGAAAGAAAGAAAGAAAGAAAGAAAGAAAGAAAGAAAGAAAGAAAGAAAGAAAGAAAGAAAGAAAGAAAGAAAGAAAGAAAGAAAAATCTCTAAAGCAGAGAACAGCACGGAGACTTGGTGAAAGCCAATGGGAGAGAGTTTGGGGGTTGTTTTGCTGCGCCTAACCCCCCCACTTCCTCATGAGCCAATGTTGAGTCAGTGGATAGTGCGGATTCGCACATGCCTAACCCAGCGGTGAGAAGGTAACTACAAAACAGGACAATTTGGAGAGCAGGCTACAAATGCGCAACCACATGAAAACGGGGCATGTGGCGTTTTAAGTCGTGGAAGTCAATGACAAAACTCCCACTGGCTTGGAGGGGGCAGGACAGGCCTCCCACACCAGTAAAGGGAATAGCCAAGCCCATCGAGGACTTATTACCTCTCCCTTAAGGTTGGGAGAGCCCGTGGCCAGAAATCCCAACCGTGTTCTGAAGAAGGCTCTTAGCGACTCCTCCACCCTCCAGTGCCACTTTTCCACCAGTCTCCTTCCCAAACGATTTCGCTTCCGGTTTTAAGGATCATTCCCACCTAACCCTTCCCGAACTCTTTCATGAAATTGTTCCCAGGTGGGTTTAAAAAAACCCACCCGTGTTATTTCTCTTAAGACTAAAATACAATTTTTGGGATTTTTTTCACCCCATCTATTTTTGTTAAGAACTCGGGTTTTTTTTTTTTTAAAGAAACAAACACGTGCATCTTGGAAACTGAGATCCCAGCCCCGGAGCGCTGCTACGAACGAAGGAAAGAGACAGCCCCCCCGTGGCCGCTTTACCCTTTCCAAAAAGGCGCCCGTATTCCTCCTTCTTTAGCTTAGTGTTAATTCGTTTCCAACTGTTCCCAAACGCCAGGCTGTTTATTCCCTTCTGTTCCTCCAGCGTGAAACAAATCTAACTCCTGCCCTTTCCGCACAGAGGGTCTTTGGGGGAGGCCCCTTCCACATAGAAAGTTTTCTCGGTGTCCTGATTACAGGATCCCCCCCAAAAAAGGCGGCTTCTTCGCCTGATATCACATAACACACGGCTTGATGTCTTGATATGTCACTTGCTGGTGATAGTAAGAACCGCTCCCTGCTGAATGCATCGAGGAGGAGGCCATGGCGTTGAAAGAGAAGACAAATTCTTTCCTGTCGCACATACTCGGAGACTGGGAGTGGTACCGCGGGATGCCTGAAAGAAAGCAGGGGTCACCGTTAAAATGGACCTTCAGGCAGTGGCTAGAGGGGGGACCCTATAGAGATGCTTCGAGGAAGAAAGTGGGGAAGGAGGGGTGCTGGGTGGGGAGCAATTGGGAGGAGGTTTGGAAGCGGAACACGGCTGCGTTCTCATCCCAAGGGGAGTTCTGTTGCGCACAAGCAGGTGCTGTCAAGGCTGGGAGGGCTGCAGTCCTTACTCAGAGGAAATTCCCATTGACTTTAATGGGAGCTTTGCCCGCCTGCGAATGGCAGGATGGGGCGGTAGATTTCCTGGCTAGCTAAGGAAGCAGCAGCATTTCTAAGATGTGTGTTTACTTGCTGCATCCTTGATGTACAGATTGCGGGCCCGATGCTCCTTCCGTGGAAGGCAATGGGCGGGGAGGGGCAAGGCCCCTTAATTTCCAATGGGACCTATCAGGCTGCTGACCCTTAACCCCTGCTCCTACCACGGCGCAGCGCTGACACCGAAAAGAACAAGAACTAAAGCTCAAGAAGGCTTGGGTTTTCCAGCCGCACTCCCATGGAAATCAAGCTCAAACCAAAGGCGAAGCAGCGCTACAATACAGCAAACCAGGGAAATGTAAACCAGGATAACAACCTTCGCCAGCCCCTGCTGTACAAAAATCAATCAGCTGGGAACCGAGTCCTTCTCCCTAACAGATCCTTGTGAACAACGCCCAAAGCCTGGTGCCCTTTTGACAGGCTTGGTCTTTCCAAACAGTGTCTTTTAACCCCCCTCGCTGTGCCTCTCCCTTTCGAATCAGGGACACTTTGCCGTTCGTTCGGACTGTTTAATCCGGACTAGTCCCATGGAATTTTGCCTCACCTCATTATATTTCGCAGTTGATGTTCAATTATTAATCCGGATTACTCCCCTGGCAAAGCCACGGCGGGTTAATCGTGTTTTTACATGGACAGGGCGCTGAAAGCTCCACCTGCCATGCAAGGAGAGTGGGGAAGATATGCTATTTCATGGCCGCTATTCCTGCTCGCCCTTATTTTCTGGCGTCCGAGAGAAATTCGCATCTTGCCTACAGGACGGTAGGTTTCTCCGCAGGCCCGCGTTTCAAAGTCCAGACGGGCTCAAACTATGTGTAAAAATGTAGTTCCCCCAATAAACGCTCGATGGAAAAGGTGAGAGAAATAAGAAGGAAAGAGACATCGAGGTGTTTTTTTTTCCTCCGAAGAATACTTCGGAAGGGATTTTTTAAAAGGCCTCGGCAGCTAAATTGTGTTGAAACCGAAGTCAGGCCACAGGAAAACCCTGGCTTTTAGGCCTATCCAAACAGCAACGCTGGGGTGTAGTGTTAAAACCTTCTGGCTTTGCTGTTCCGTAATGCTTGCCCTGAAACGGCAGCGCAGCATGGATGGGATGAAGGCAGTCACCCAAATCCAAAATGAACTCCTCGCCTGCCTACAGCAACACAGACCCCGGGACCTCAGCCGAACAAAACTGCCACTCGCGGAGTGGATCCAGAAGTCTGGATTCGGTTTGGGTCCTGTGTTTCCTAATGCCTGGTGGAACGGGTTAATTCGGATCCGGTGAGATTATTTCAGAACATTCCCCCCTCTTCGGGGCCCGCCGCCCGCCTCCCTCCCTCCTTAACCGCACAAAGTTGTTCACGGGACGCGAAAGCACCAACCTCCGAGCGGAAAAACACGCCTGGAAAAACAGACCCCGGCGGAACTGCTTTCTGCCTCCCGCCCGGTGAAATCCTGGCCTCTGGAATTCGGGGTAACCCTCCCCCCAGACTGCCAGGGAGCCAGCAGCTCCCTGCCAGGGGAAAGTGCTGCAAATTCAATGCATCTTGGGGTTGTCCCCGCCGCGGGGCCTGAGATAACCTCATGGTTTGTGACCTTGTCGGCCGCTGCCCTCAACACTCGCCTTGCCACCCGCGTGTTTGCTTTAAACAGACCCTCTCCCAGGCTGGCTCAGGCCTTACTCCCGGCCACAACATCCCCTGGCTCCTCCAAACCGCATTCCCCTCCCTTGGGGTATTTCCCTCCCTGCAAAAAAACAAAACAAAAAGCCGCCGGTCTCCCCAACACAAGGGCCTGCATCTGCTTGCAGGGTGCGTAGATTCATTTCACCCTTGCAAGAGGAAACCTTCTTCCTGGCCGGGCAGAATCTAACCTAAGGCAGGACCCAGGACTCTACATTATTTTACTTCGGGGTCTGGGCCATCTATCGGAACATCCGGTTCCTAGCCGGACTGCCCCCCCAGTCGAAGCCACTGCAGAGTTCCCGGTTTGCAAAAGCCACTTCGCTGCTCACGTGCGGGTGCTTCTGTCTACACAACCAGTCAGCTTGATCGATCTGCTTCGCCCGCAAGCGAGCCTCAGTGCAGCACACTAGCCATGCCTACCGCTTAAAGACAACAAGCCGTCCTGTGGCCCCCTACCGATCACAAAGACAGCATCATGCGCGTTCGTGGGCGAAAGCCCCACTTCCTCAGACGTGTATCTGTTTTGGGTAGCCACAGGACTACTGGTTGTTTGGAAAGTGACAGGCTCGCCCAGCGACCGCTCTGGGACTTTGATTCCCAATGTTTGTTACAGGGGCTGCGAGAAG
Organism: Pelodiscus sinensis; assembly: GCF_052426305.1. NCBI lineage: Eukaryota > Metazoa > Chordata > Testudines > Trionychidae > Pelodiscus > Pelodiscus sinensis. Next base: position 44,771,201 of record NC_143063.1, read on the forward strand.
GCGACAAAGAAATAACCCCCAAATTGGAGGAATCAGGGAGGGGGGGGGATTGCCCTGTTTGAGGCCTGCACTGCTAGATGGAGTCTGGAACCCGCCAGAGAACTAAAATGTGACACACACATCACTCTACTTACCTACCGAATTGCACACTGAGCGCCAGGATAGATTTACAAATATCCCCCTCCCCAAAAGGCCATGAAATGTGTGTCCACAACGGCGGGAGAAAAGCGGTGTATATAGCAGGACCTCCATAGGCGTGTGTAGATGAAGTGCGTGCCCAGGCGCGGGAGTCTGGGTGTGCGTGCAAGCACTAGCAGGTCGTGTTGCCAGGCTCACACGTGGACAGGGCCTCTTGCACGGCTCGCGTGAGCTCACTAGGGCACGTTGCACCCATGCTGCACGCCCGCTCTGTGGCCTGCAGCGCCCCTGGCCACCGGCCGCCCCCTGCGCTCTTACCTTGCAGCTCGGCGGGGTTGTGGCTGTTCTGGTGCAGGTAGGACTGGTCCAGGGAGTGCGTGGAGAGGCCGGAGGAGAGCGGGTTGGCGGCGGGGTTGCAGGGGGACAAGGACTGCTGCTTGATGTAGGACGCCCCGCTGTTCAAGGCGGCCGAGGCCGCCGGGGCCCAGGCGGAAGCGGAGCCGGAGTAGACCGAGTGCGGCTCCATCACCCCGCCGCCGGTGAGCAGCGGCGAGGCGGGCACGGAGCTCTCGTGGTGCGGGTAGTCCGGCCCGGAGGAGCCGGTGCAGCTGCCCATGTAGGAGTGCCCTCCGTTGGCAGACAAGTGGGGCACGGAGTGGGCCGGCAGCCCCATGCTGTCCACATTGCCGGACAAGTGCCCGTTCATCATCCCCAGGCCGCCGTCCAGGGAGAGGCTGTTGGGGGCGCAGGAGAGCCCCCCGGCCGAGCCCTGGAAGCTGTAGCTGTCGGGCGAGAGCGGGTTGAAGCCCAGGCTGTTCATCATGCTGTACATGGGCTTGAGGGCTTGGCATTTCCTCCTGAAGCCGCGGGGCCGCCGTCGGAAGGAGCCTTCCTCGAACATGAACTCGCTGGCCGGGTCGATGGTCCAGTAGTGGCCTTTGCCCGGGCGGCCCAGCCCCTTGGGGAGCTTGATGAAGCACTCGTTGAGCGAGAGGTTGTGGCGCACGGAGTTCTTCCAGCCCTGGTAGGAGCCGCGGAAGAAGGGGAAGCGGCTTTGCAGGAACTGGTAGATCTCGCTCAGCGTCAGGCGCTTGGAGGGCGAGCTCTGGATGGCCATGACGATCAGGGCGATGTAGGAATAGGGCGGCTTCTCCGGCCGCCGGATCCCGGCGTTGCTCTTCTTGGCTTTGCCGCCGCCGCCGCCTCCCCCCGCGCCGGGGGTGCTGCTGGCGGCGGAGGAGGCGGCCTCCATGGCCGAGCCGGGCGGCTTCTCCAGGGCGGAGGGTAGGAGGCTGCAGCCGCCGTGCGCCGCGGGAGGAGGGGGCTGCGCTTGCGGCACCTCTGCAGTCATCGACAGCGGCGGCCCCCTCCCTCCCCCGGCCTCGCTGCTGGGGGGTGGTGATGCCCCCTCCCTCTAGCTGGGGGGGTATTTCCAAGCACCCCCCCCTCCTCTTGGAATAAACAAACAGGAGTGGCGCCCCCTCCCGCGCACACACACGACCCCCCCCTGCCCCTAAATCCGAGCCCCGCCGCCCGGGTGAGGGACGGGGCGGCTTTCCGGGCGTAGCGCGCAGCCCCCGGGGCTGTCTCTCCCTACGTGGTGCGGCGAGAGGCCGGTTCCCAGTTGCGCCACCGCCTCCTCAGCTCGGCGGCTGCGAGTTGCTTTTCATCTCAGCGGGTCTGGATTCTGCCCCCAGCCCGGAGATCGCCTTTAACTTTATCTCTGGTCCGCGGCGTCTGTCGGGGCTTGACAGTCAGACGTAAGAAGCCAGAGGAATTCCCCGCCCCGACCCACTCCCCCACCTCCTCCCCCTCCGCCCGCCCCGCTCCGCTCAAGCGCAGCTCGGGTGGGCGCTTAAAGGGACCCGGACATCAGTGACTCACAGGCAGCTCCGTCTCCAACTGGGCGTCCATCCCGTCTCCCCGCGTGCCCAGGTGGGGGAGCGGGGGTGGGGGGAGGGCGGGAGAGGGGCGGTGCGTTGGACTGGTTTGGCCTCGCAGGTAGCCACATTGTGAGTCCCGAACCGGGCCCGGTTTTCCAGCCCCGTGGAGGGCGGGGAAGACCCCATGTTGCTCGGAACCAGGCGGTTTTCTCAGCTGTCTAAAGTTTTCTATGCCCGCCTCTGTGCTGAAATCAGAAGAGAAGTCAAAAAGGGGTGCGCGGGGGGGGGGGGGACGGTGCGGGGGGAGACGACTCAACACGCCTGTGGGATTTAAAAGAGACACACACACAAAGCAACTAGCAGCATCAGTCACTTCCTGCTCCCCGGGCTATTCCCGTAGAGCCCGGTAAATCCAGCTGTTTGCTGGCTGGCGAAGCCACCAGGGCTGTTTTTACACAAACGGGGAACTGGGGCGGGAGTGCGGAGGGGGTGGGGGGGGGGATGCGCCTCACCCTGGAGTGCGAATCTAATGCGAAATGTAACGGGATGGAAGCTCACCCGCTTGCAAATCCCGTTTCTTATTTCTTTTGAAGATAGGCAGGAACATGGGCAGGATGTTTATACAGCGAAATATAAACAGCTTCTCGGGGGTTCTTTAATAAAAAGAAATCAGAAAGAAAACTCCTCGGTAGTTCGCATACGGCCCCTTTCTGCACCCTATAAAACAGCGCCGCTTGCCTGCTTTGTTGTCGGTTTAGATTCTTGTTGTTGTTGTTGTTGTGCTGTAAATAGGTGCCGATTTTTCAAGCGGTGCCCACATTTTGATCCTCGAAGTAATGGGTGGCAACACACACCCACACACAGAGTCACTCTCCACTTCATCAGAGCCCCCCCCCCGCTCCCCCTCTCAGTCCGACCATCTTTTCATCAGTAAAGCTGTCACTCACTCATCAAGGTAAGTCACTTTAAACTTTTGTCACCTTCTTACCAGGCGCGCGTGGTAACTTTTGCACAATTAAGCGGTAAGAGGGGCTTGTGGGGGAGGGGAGGGGGCTAGAGGAGTTTGGCGTTCACAGTTCAGCGCTAGAAACTGAGCAGATGTGCTGGCTGTGGCCGTTTTCTTTCTTGTCAAGTGGGGGTGGGGGGAAGAAGCAAAGGCCAGATAGTACGGGGGGAAAAAAATCCAAGTTTCTTCTGCTGCTTGTTCTCGGCTCTGCAAAGTATCTACCCCGCGTGTAAGGCTGCAAAACCCTCAGCCCTCTCTCCTTCCTCCTTTCATTCCCCCTTCTGCCCAGATTCGCTTTTAAGGGGTTTTATGATAATTTAATACCTTTTAAAGGAAAGATAGATACGGATCGGGTTTCCAAAATCGCTGTTAACGTTATTTGCAGCCAGTCGTTACTAGCCTCTGGGGCGCCTGACACATCTATGATACCGCCAACAGGGATTTAACATCAGGATTTTTTTTTTCCTCCTCTTTTCCCCTTGCAAAATTCAGAAGCTAGCGCCGGAGTTTGCAGGGGTAACAGAACGTATGTTTCCACAGGAAACGCCCGCATTTCTGCAGCTCAGTGAGGGCGCAGGGGTCTATAGTGGTGTGTACCTGGCCCTTGCGACACACTAACAACAACAAAATACAAGTGACGCGTCGCTGAAAAGTAGGCACTACAGAGGCTGGCATTTCACAGCTGAGAAAATGACCTGAGCTGCAAGCGAGAAAGAAAACTGTTTCGTAAACAGATTTGGTTCAGGGCCTGGATTGCAGGATAATCCACATGTAACTGCAAAGTTCTCTGTTTCTATATGGCCTTCCTCCACTCCCCCAGCTACAGAAACGTTCCCAAAAGCTGGTATTGATCAGAGTAGGACAATTCCCCTCTCTCCCCGCCCCCCCTTCTCCATCTCAGAGCTGGAAGACACATGGTTTAAAATACCATTCTATACCTGAAAAGGTACAGAACAAAAGGGGTAACAAAGCATATTCTGTGCTTATGCTCAGGGTTTTGTTTTGTTTTTAATCAGATTTTTCTTCCCTTCTTCAGTAATAAGCGAGCGTATGTCTTTACGGCTTATATATCCCAAATTCCGGCTACTGAATAATGGTCCTTAAGGCAGCTTTTCATTTCCTTGTGAGCATCTCAGCTATTTTTCTCCATTGCAGCTATTGTGCAATAGCTCAAATTATGATGTCTTGATTCCTTTAAAATATGAAATCGCAGGGTAGGCGTTTTAATCCTTCCCCTTCCCTCTTTGCATGAAAGACGTATAAAGAATTAAGTCCGAAATTAAACAATGCAGAACCCGGATTATACATGTCCATTCCGGAATTCTAAAAAGGAATGCAACATATTTTGAAATTGCTTCTGGAACGCTAATCAGGAGACATTAACAATGACATTCTGGCTTTACTGATTGTATTGCAGTTCAACTTAAAATGATGGTGGTAATTTACAAGAGGAAGCATCTTGATTACTGTATCAGAAAAAAATAATTAGCGGGAGCAAACATGATCCTTCGATGGTTTTAACGAAACAATTTTCTTTAAAATAAAATAATCTTTGGTTTAATTACTTTGTTTCCCGCAGTGACTTTTGGGAGTGTAAAAATTTTGTTTCCAATGCATTTATCTAGTAAACGTACTTTAAAAAAAATATTGTAATCTATTCCGTATTTCATAGGCCTAGCTGTGGGAAAAGGAGAAATATTACATCGTTTTATGTGGGAATCTAGCCGGTGTATTTAGTAAATAACAGATTTTGGGAGTGAAGGCCAATACGTGATTTGTTGTATGTAGCAGAGGGATTTTATTTTACAGTAAATTAGCCCTCAGAAAGTCACTATTGTTACAGACTGAAAGGACCAAATTGTTAGGAACTTGTTAGCTTCAGTGGTTTGCTGGCTATAAAGAGTCAAACATTGTTCAAAATACGGCCAAACCCGGCTTTTTAAGGGACAATGGGATATAAAGGTTTCTTAGTTTTGAATTCTTGCTGTAGAAAAATATCAGGCTGGCGATTCATGTAGGAAGCTATTTTCTTGTATAAAACATACTAAAAAGGCAAGATCGCCCCCCTCCTTATTTCTGGCCCCGCCAGGAAAATAAACTAGATGCAGGGGGTGGGGAGGGAGTATCATTTGGAACAATTTTCGTCTTTTCAAAAAAATTTGGAGGCAGATTTCCCACCAGGCTAAAAATCATTCCAGTGGGGGCCTGTCATTTTTCTATTTTTTTTTAAATAACCCTTTTGTCTTAAAATTAATTTCCAAAAGACATTAAAAAAAACCCATCTGCGATGTTTTGTGTAAAAATAGACAAATCTGAGCTTTCTTCCTTTTCCTGCGCTGAAGGTATTTTTACTAGCTAATTGCTTAAGTGAACTCGACTCGGCGACAAGGCAGCCTGTAACCCGAGGATGGAAATGTATATAGGTAGGATTGTTGTAAGAAGACGGTTGCAGTTGGGTGCTGCTTTGCTAAGAGGCCCATGTGTTTATCCGAGCGCAGACCACCCATGGAGAGGGCAGAGACAGGCGCGCGCGTCCTTTTCTCCGCTGCCCCTGCTTTTCATTAACACCAGGGGTTGCAGTCGGAGAAGCCCTGCCCCTCCTCTCCCCCCCCCCCTTCGCTTTCTGGAGGCGATCCTGCTGCCTCGCTCGCCTAACTCCTTGCGTTAGCCCAGTGCAAATTTATCCCTAAACGTTTACATAAGGTAGGAGGGGGGAGTCTGATAGGACTGGGTTCCAGACGGAGGGAGGAGGGGGCATTTTGTTCACTTGTAAATATCCCAGCCTAGAAGGTGTTGACAGGAGGGGGAACTAGTTGCGGGGTGCTTTGGCATCCTATCTCTGTAATAACCTGACCAGACGGGGGGGAGGGGGCGAGACACTTGCTCCCCCAGAACCACCTTTAAAGCCTCAATGACACGTAGGAAAAGCAGATTCAGTGGTGGAGGTTTGGGGGAAAATGCAACTCAAGAAAGGGGGAGGGGGAAAAAGGAGGGGAGGGGGCCCAGCATCCGTGTTACAACCCATCGCCGCTTTCCGGCATGACCATAGGAATTGTAGCGTCTCCCTAGACGGGGAAAAAAACGCGAAACGCACCACAAGTGAGTTCATGGAGGAAATATGTGAGGGAAAAGACAAGCTTCCCCGGAGAGCCGCTGATTTCCCTGGAGACCAACCAGGCAAGGGAGCCAGCTTTAGCAACCCCACCTTGGCAAGAAGGGGTTAAAGACAGCGCGTGGAGGGCTATGGGACAGAACAGGATTCAGAATGCGAGTCCATGCGGTGAGGGTGCATCTACACAGCAGCCTTATTTCGGAGTAAGGGCCCTAATTCCAAAATAACAATGCCAGCGTCTACACAATTCGTTATTTTGAAAGAATTTCGAAATAACGGATGGCTTATTCCGACTTCTGTAAACCTCATTCCACAGGAATAACGCCTATTCCGAAACAGCTATTTCAAAACAGCTGGAGACTGGACTCTCCACTGTTGCTATTTCAAAATAGCAACTCACCTAGGGCCATTCCAACTAATTACTCCCCAGTGCCTCCTGGGCGGTCTAACTGGAGGTCCATATTATGGAAGGCTGCCTCAGACTAATTTTGAGGCTTCCTGATAGTGAAGACCTGCTATTTTGAAATAAGCTATTTTGGAGAATTTCTTCCAGAATAGCTTAATTCAGAATAAGCATGCTGTGTAGACATACCCTAAGAGACATCATTAATAACCAATACAGTTTCCCTAAGCCAATCATGGCATGTGGGAAGCCACCCAAAAACTTAGGGCCTATTTTCACCCTCCCTATAACTCTCATTGATCTCCAAATCAGGCTAGATCTACACTACACTTTTTTTTTTAAGGCACACATTTTGCATACCTTTTTCCGTTTTTTTTTTTTCAGAAGAGGCTTTTCCAAAATTTGGCCCATCTACACTGGACCAAATTTCAGAAAATCCCTCTCTTCCTGAAGATCCCTTGAGGAAGACAGGGCTTCCAAAAAAGCATGTTTGTTCTTCCACAAAAAAAAAGCAGAGGACTAAACCATTCCCTGGATGTGGCAGAGTTTTCCGGGACACCATCTGTACCTGCAAAACCAAGGTGGTCTCGCAGGACACCTCGTTGTTCTAACGCTAGAGTCTTCTTGACCCCTTTATTCATTTATCATTTTGCTGGAGGTATCCCGGAAAAACCCTGCAGTCTAGACATACCCTAATTCCATGGGTCTGAAAGTCCCAGAGGGGTAGCCGTGTTAATCTGTAACTTTAAAAAAAAGTAAAAAAACAAAAATGTGGACTTGTATCACCTTAGGGCATGCCTACACTAGGAAATTATTTCCAAACTACTCCCTAGTGTAGACCAGGGCTTTGGGCACATCTACACCGCAAGCTTTTATTTTGGAATAATGTCCAGCCGAAGCACTTCTTACTCCAACTCATGGTAAGCCTCATTTCACAAGAGCTATGTCTACACTACATGCTCCTTGTGCAAGAAGCTTTTTGTGCAAGAGTTTTTGCTCAAAAACTTCTTGCGCAAGAGCACGTCCACACTGCATGGATGCTCTTGTGCAAGAAAGCTCTGATGGCCAGTCACAGAATGGCCATCAGAGCACCTGTGCTTTTTCCAATAGGGGTTTGTTGTGCAAGAAGTCTGGAGTATCCACACTTGCCTTCTTGCACAATAGCTATAGTGCTAAAAGCAGTTATGCCTCAGAAAAGGAGGTTTACCTGTGGCGGGAAAAGCCCTCTGTTCTGCAGTTTAGCTGCCCATTTAATTGTGCAAGAGCTCATTTGAGGTGTGGACGCTTGGCAGTTGGAGGCCAGCTGGTGTTCCGCAAAAGCCTGGTAGTGTAGACTAGCCAAGGAGTAAGGGTATGTCTGCACAGCAGGGCCAAAGTCAAATTAAAGATACACCACCTCAGCTATGTCAATTGCATAGCTGAAGCCAGAATAGCTTAATTTGGTTTTTGAGCTGTCTACAGAGCAGGAAGTTAAAGGAAGAACACTCTTCTTTTGACTTCCCTTACTCCTTCAAAAATGAGGCTTACTGGAGTCAGAGTAAGAAGTCCTCCAACTTGTCATTATTTTGAAATAATGGTTTGCTGTGTATAAGTGCATTTTGTTATTTTGAAATAATGTCAGCTATTATGCTGTGTAGACATAATTGTTTAATTGACTGAATGTGTATAGCCTATTCCAATTTTAGCCCTGCTGTGTACATATGCCCTAAGAGTACAACTACACAGCAGTGTTATTTCAGAATGAGTGATTTTGAAATAACAAAATGTGCATCTACACAGTAAGCTATTATTATGAAATAATGTCCAGAGGAGGGCTTCTTATGCCAACTCCTGTAACCCTCATTTCACAAGGAGTAAGGGAAGTCGAAAGAAGAGCGTTCTTCCTTCAACTTCCTGCTGTGTAGACAGTGTCAAAAGCTGAATTAAGCTATTTTGACTTCAGCTATGCATTTGACTTAGCTGAAGTCACCTATCTTAATTCAACTTTTGCCCTGCTGTGTAGACATGGACCTTAGGCTATGTCTATGCTGGGAAATTATTTTGAAATAGTAACTCCCAAAATAACTATTTCAAAATAAGCATTATTCCTCTTCACAAGCAGTAGTTGTTATTTTGAATTAACAAGTCTCTTATTTTGAAATAATGGGCTTGGTAGTGTGGACACCTGCCTGGTTATTTCGAAATATGGGGAGTTATGTCAAAATAGCTTCCCAGTGCAGACATACCCTAAAAGGTGCTACAGGACCACTAGTTGTTTCTTAAATTTTCCTATGGGTCTTAGAAGCGGAGTAGCGTTAGTCTGTATCTGCAAGAACATGGAGGTCTCTTAGGACACCTTGTTTTAACGCTAGAGTCTTCTTGACCCCTTTATTCATTTATCTAGAACTCTGTTTTCCATTCCGTCGCGTGGTATATCTAGGTATGCACACAAGCGTGTACACCCCCGTATCCTGACACGTGTTATGACCGTAGAAATACGGTTTTCACGAGCAACATTAGACGGCCTTATAGCATATTATCCTAGAGCTGAAAACACACATTAGTGGGAGTTTACAAGCATCGATTGGCATGGAGTGAAATCCATAAGGGCTCTGGGGGCGCGTGAAGCCTGATCCCGAGTTTGGGGGAGACTTTCCACCAGTTACAGCTGCCCAATTTTCTCGACCCCGCTGCCCTTGGTTCTTTTGGCGGAGATACGCAGCACTTCATGCCTCCTGTCAGCTGTATATTAGGAAGAAGTTCAAGCTTTGGTCAAGAAAAAAAAAGTATTGTGCTTTTTCGTTGCTTGGTCCTGCGGTTGCCCCAAAGCACACATTTTCCATGACGTTCTTCAATGAAATATTTGACAACATTACAGCGCAGGAATTTACAGCCCTCTTTCGCTCAAGATTTTTTTTTTGAGGGGGCTGAGGGGGAGTTTTCTGGCCGGGAAATTCCCTGAAACAAAGTTTCAGAGATATTAACCTTCAATCGCTCCTATTTAGAACCAATTCACAATCGCTTCCCACAGAGGGGATCTTTAAAAATATGGCCGTGCGTTTATATCTCCGAACGGGTGGGTAACTTAGAATATTTTCCTTCCAGCGTTCTCTCTCCCTGGCTGGAACTCAGAACTGCGTAGCCTACTACGGCATAAATAGTGCATGTGTGTAGGGAGGTAGGGAGGGGAGTTTCACCAGGCGAACTCCGCAGCGTGCCAAGGGTGTTACTGAATTGCTACCCTGAGAAGTTGCTAAGGTTGCCTGCCTCGCTATATATGCCCCCCCCCCCCCGAAAAAAAGCCTCAACTTGTTGCAAAGTCCAGATCCCATCCCCTCACCCTCCATGGCCCGCAAGGAAGTGATTAAAAGCACCCTGAGATGACATTCTCCAAGGCAATTCTGTCCCCCCATTGAAATTTAGTGCGATTGAGATCAAGACCCTTCCCTGGTGCTTTCTTGATACAACGAATTAGTCCCCTCTCCCCAGCCTTCACAGACTGCAGTTTTGCTAGATCTGGCCTAGCCACTGTGCCCAGTCAGATTCAAAAGGAGCTTTGTCCAGAACTTCCAGGCTGGAGCGATTCTAGAGTGAAAGGCGCTTTATCGCATGGACGCATTTGCGGATCTGTCAGGCAGCGGGAGGCAAGAAAAAAACAAAGATCTGTGAATAGTCTCAGATCGAGAAGGAGATTAGACTGCAACGCAGCGTGGAATTCCTGCTCCAGCCGGGGACAAGGGGTCTGCTGATGGGCAGATAGTTTGAGGAAAGTGATTTTAGGTCTGGTCTTGCAATCAAAGTGCCCAGGAAGCCTGCGGAATCGGGCATTCGTGTGTAGCTCCCTGTTCACCTCCTTCCAGGTGATTGCTCCTCTGGGCTGCCTGCTGTGCTCTCCAGCAAATTCGCTGGCGAACCAGACGGAAAAGCCCAGCAAGAAAATCATGATTGCCCGTGATTTGTGGCTCTATTTTCAGAATCATCTGCGTCCGTGCACGCCACGCATAAAAGGGGCTGCATTATTGACAGAGCGACACGCTGACAAAACAGGGTTAAAATAGCCTTTTGGAGGAAATAAATTTTGACATAGATCAAAGCAGCACACCAGTAAGATGATTGCCAAGGCAAAGAGCGGTTATAACCCTAGCGAGCTTTCTTAACCATCCAATAGTCTTGCTTGTTTTTCCAGAAAGTTTAAGTCCCACGAATGTTTCAGATAAGTAATCTCCTTTGCGCGCTGCACGCTGAAGGCAAATAATGGGAGACCCAAATTGGTTGCTGAATGAAGTTAAAACAGCACTAGAGTCATTAGATGGGAGATTATTTTTGTCGCCTGAACAACATGAATCCTTTGGGCGCAAGGGCTTCATAAACTATATTCTCCCGCCCCCCGAATGAAGCTTGAATTTTTCTTTTCTTTTCTTTTCTTTTCTTTTCTTTTCTTTTCTTTTCTTTTCTTTTCTTTTCTTTTCTTTTCTTTTCTTTTCAATAAAAATGCATTTGAAATGCCCTAATCTACATCCGAGGTAGTTGGAATAGGGCAAAAGTAAAAATGCATCAACGACGGAAGATTTTTATTGCTTGTGTCTTAGGGAAATAGCCGCATTTTTTGCGTATGGACAAGGAAAATAGTTTATTCGCTGTGTCACAAGAAACTCCCCTCTCTTCCCTTTTACAAAGCTCGCACCATTTCATTGGCACCAAAAAGAAAGCGCTGTTTTGTACCTATTCACGGTTAAGCGACAGGAGAAAGGGGCTTTCTAATATGCATATATAGTGAAAAGAATTAATACTTCCATTCTATGGAGGGGGTAAATAAGCCTATTGGTTTTTCTGTTCATTAAACAGAACGGTGGGAGCCAAAAAATATAAAATAACCAAACAGGTTACAGAACTAATCCCAGGAGTTAGTTTATATGGGACTGTAATTGCTCTGTTTGATGATTAGAATCTTCCTAAGTTTTAATACCAAATTGGTTCTCCCAATACGTTATATATTGTGGTCCAGGAGCGCAGTGTGTTTGTACAATCATACCGAAATGTCAATATGCCTCTGAAAAGTTAAAGACAAGCCGTTATATGTATGTGGCTGATGAGGGAAAAAAATAGATTCGAATGACCAGATTTGCTCCTGACACCAAACTGATTGCCCATACTCAGAGAACATCCCCGAATGCACATGCTCCGAGCGAAGTGGCACCACTGCATGCAAGGCAATAGGGACGTCATTAGCGGCAGAGGTGGGCAGTCCCGGTCCATGCATAGCTGGGAAATGTTATCCCGCCTGCAGTCCTTTCGTTAGAGACCCGCCAGCGGGCTTTGCAGTCAAGCGCCCTTCTCTCTTGTCGAGTCAGTGAAAGAAGCGGAAGAAAGTGGAACGTTGGGTCCAAAAGTTCCATGAGTGTCAATGAATCTTCCCCGGAGCCCTGACATGCTAGCACTCTAGGGAGAGATTACAAACTCTGATCTCTCTCTCTCTTCCCCCTCCCCACTTGTGTGTGTGTTTGTGCATGTGTATGAGAGAGAAAGAGAGGGAGCATTGTTTATTGACATAATTCCCTGGGACGGTAACTATAATTTAAAAGGACACGCAGGTGCTAATATGGATGGGGAAGTCCCGTCAAAACCTCTCAAGTTACCTGGAGCTCAGCAGAAATCCCCTTTCATTCAAAACCAAAATCTCATTTCTAGACAAGAGATGCGTTAATTCTAAAATGTCAGTTGTGTCTCTGGGCTGCTAAAATTGGATGTGCGGCATGGAATGAAACCAATTCCCCTGAAATCTGAATAAAAAAACCTTTCGTTACTAGAATTCAAATCCTTAAAATAAATACTCCGTTCTCCACTTCCCCTTTCCGGAGGTTACCTACTATAGTGTATTGTAATGTATTATCCTTAAACCCAAGGATGTGTGTGGAAGGATGCAGAATTATACTGTTCCAATAAACTGATACAATGAACTTTCTTGAATAGCTAAGGATAATAGCGTGTATTGAACTGTAATACATTAATCATGCACAAATACCAACTTTTTTAGACTAATCCCGGGAGGTAATCGCAGAGTTTTGACACACCGCATACACTAAGAACCCAAATAATCCCTTCAGATAGAGAAAACTGTGGCTAGCAATCATCAAGAACTCATCATGGCATTTTAAATAGCCACTCCCCAAACGCACGTGTAAATACATGCATGCTATAGCTCTGCTAGGTAAGGTTCGCTTTTGTGCTCGCATGGATTTGGAATAAAAACAGCAGGAGAGTTTGGACCAAACGATCTGTCAAAATACATTCCAGTGCAAACTCTACTCTCCATTTCTTTCCTATAGGCCAGTCTAATACAGGTGTACCTAAGTTGGTAACGGGCGTAAGGAAAGCTATCCCTCGGAAATTCTCACTATACACAGCTCTAAACAAGCAAGGCATCTTTTGGAACCGGCCGGAGTTAGCCACCTGCTCAGGGAAGGTCTCTCTCTCTCTCTCTCTCTCTCACACACACACACACACACACACACACGAGCTCTCTAGCAAACTCTGTCTAGACTTGAGGAAGAGAACTATCGACAGAGTGCTGAGCCATTAGCGCCCGACTGTTGTCTGACGGCAAAAGAGAGGGCCTGTCATTCGTGCCCACTTTGATTCCTGAAAGCTTAAAGACTCCGGTTTCTAAAGGAATCCAGCCTCGGTAATGGGGAAATGTGTGCGAAGGTTCTTCGGGGCAGGAACATTTCTCGGACTCTTTGAAGGAGCGTGATTGGCAGTGGGTAGAATGGAAAGAAACACACCGAACAACAGACAAGGGAGAGTATGGAGCAGGATGGCAGGGGCCTACGTGGCAAACCCCTCACGCAGGGGGAATAGCTCGCACTCCATCCGCTAGCCCCGCCGCAGCTAAAGGCTCTGCTCCCCTGAATCCTCAGGGCTCTTCCTGCAATGAGGAGTTGCAGGGCTGGGTGCCGGGATCGTGTATCCACATACACATCGGTAGAAATTCAGTTGTGCTTCCTTGGGTGTAAACCGGACTAGGAAGCGGAGTAAAGGCTCCGAGAATCATTGGCATTAGTGTGGGCTGAATCCCGTTCACACCTCATCTCTCCTTCGAATCATGTTTCTCCCCCACCCCCTTGGCTTTCATGGGGCCAGAGGGGCAGGGGGAAAGCACATGAAACCCCTCTCCTCGGGCCCCCTCCTGAACGCCACCGCACGGGTCAGACTTTCCCCGTCTGCCAAGTGGGAATAACAACACACCTTCCCCCCCACTCTCCCCTCCGCCCAGGATGGGCTGGCGAGTGAGTTGCGAGGAGCTGTGTCCAGCTCGGTGTTGTTCCCGATTATTTTGCTACAGTGACGTTGGGGATGTGCGGAAGGACCCGCAAAGGGTCACCCAGACACGAATCCCGATTCTATTCAACCCCACCCCACCCCCTTTGAATAATGTGGCAGATGGAAATAGTTGTCCGGGTCCGAATCTCAGCCTAGTCGCTAGTGGCTAACTCCACGGCCCCATTCATATCTATGAATTCCCACTGATTTCAACTGAGTCTGGATATCTCCCAATGGGTGTATATTGGGCATACACCGAATTGGCTAATCTCACTACGCACTCGCCTGGAGTTAACTGCACTGGTTTTAGAGGATGCAGCCAATTAACGCTCGAGGAGGCGTGATTTTTCCTTTCTTGTTTCTATCACAAATCTCACATTGAAATGATAGACAACAATTAAGGGAGAGCTCCGCGCCTATCTACTGTACCAAGGCAAAACGCCTTTTGACTTCTCCTTACCTAGGGAATCGCAATTTTCTCTTCTCACCTTCCTTTCTCTAAGGCTAAGCCATAGTTTTATTGGAATCTAACCCAGGGCCCTCCCGTAGAAATTATTTTCAACCCGGCTTTTTTTTTTTAACCTTTCACTTTTTCACCCCCACTTTGAGGTCAAGAATTGATTCCCTTTTGTCGTTCATCTGTTCAGGCGAAAGCTGGTGGCTTTGCGGTGTAAAACGCCAGGAAGATTAAACGTTCAGTTTTAGCGTTTAATTCTAATAGGGAAGTGCTATTAGCAAGTCCCCACTATGCAAACAGACACAATTTATTATAAGCCCGTGACCCCAGTCTGTATCGAACTTGGCAGTGCTTCTTAGAAACAGAACAATCACATTGTTCGTTTCCTATACAAATAATCATCGACACAGTTATCTCCTTTGAAGAATCTGTGTCAGGCTAAGTCTATATGCTTTGCTTTTTTTAATTAGGGCAAAAGAACCCTCTAAGAAATTACACTCCGGAGGAAAATAGCTTCAAAGGCTTTGATGGGGGTTAAATCAAATGAAACATGAAATCTAGAAAAGCAGATGCAAGCGTTTCTGCAAAACACCCGTATTTGTTTCTGGGGTGACTTAGTACGCAGCTTTCTCCATGAGTCAATCTAATTATAGGGCGCGATGGATTACATTTTCCCATTCTAGGCTTGCATTTTGTGTGTCTTTCCGTCCGTGGCAGGAAATTTTTGGAGAAATGTATTGAACACGCAAAAAAATACCAACCCTTACATTCCATCGCTTTTTCCTTAGTCACACGTTTTGAAATATCAGTGGTTGGAGAACGAAAGAGCTAGGCTTCCCATTTATTGAATTTCCAGTTCTTAACATTTACCTCTAGTTCTTAACATGCAATTTTGCGGCTATTCCCATTAAAATCTGCAGGTCAAAGAGCGCGAGGCAGAAATTTAGGGTTACTTTTTTTTGTCTGTGTCAGAGTATTGGAAACAAACTGCCTTAAAAATGTAGTTTGGGTTTATCGCTTCAAGGAATAAGACCAGTGTAGGAATTATACATTAGTCATGTTTTGCACTGAGTTTATTTTTTCCTGGCATTCTGAGTCTTCTATTGGTAACAAAAAAAATCCTGAATATTCTCCCCTGGAAATGATATTATATGAACGTTTGAAAAACATTAATACAAGACATCATAGACGATCAGGAAATGTATCCTTTGAGGAAGGATTGGGGGAGATTGTCTGTCCTACATTTTAACTTCTGCTGGAAGTTGTTTAAAATAGTTTTAGCAATCTGCGCATACAGAGAGGGTTATGAACTGAACTCTGAATTGCCACATTCGTTTCCAGACACAGTTGCAATAGCTACTACATTCTCCCTGTGGCCGGAGATTATATAATCTCGGCTCACCGTTTTGAAAATCCCACCAACAATTGCATTAAGAGAGAGAGAGAGTTTTTACGCCGGTTCTCAAGCTACCGATTTCTTCTTTTCTAACCCATGAGCTTCAGCTTGTGTTTCAAGCGACCCTGGAGGGCGAAGTTGTGCTGGGTTATTCACATCAGTTCCCTTCTCTTTACTTCGCTATACTCCCCAAAGCACCTCAATCATACTAAATTTCCAACACCAGGCGAGAGATAAGGCAGAACGTGATTGGAACGCGGCCTGGATTCGGGGTTTCTACAGAGCAGAGCCATCGTGAGATGGATGGATGGATCATGGGTGTAAAATCATGATCCGCACCCGTCTCCTGGCTGCGCCTGGGTTTGCCTCTTCTCTTTGGAATCTTGTTGACGGTTCCATTCTATTACGCGGTGTGGGAACTAGAGCGTTCGATTCACACGGGAGATGAGACTTTTCAGTGTCCCAAGATGTCTTGGAAAGCCGAAGGGCTCAATTCCAAGCAGCGTAAAGGAATTGTTCTGAGCGAGAAATAGTTGTTTAGAACCGCCTCACAGTGAGACCAGAAATCACAGGAAGGCAGATTGTCGCAGGCACCTCTGTATCTATTTATTACAAAACCCAGGGGGCGAAATGCTAAGCACTTAAAGTGTCTAAAAATCACCCTCACCGCTGTCTATACGTTATGGCATCTGGGGAGAAATTGTGTCCTACTCACAGAGGCATGAAGCTCTCCTGAGAGATGTGATAGCGGTGTAAAGACGTGCTTAGGTTAACACCAGTAGTCTTGCGTGGCGAAATTTGCTCAGGGATACCAGAGAGTTGTAAGGAGTTTCAGCCTATACAGGACCAGAGACTCCAGGTGTCTGATTTACACAGCTTTCACTTAATTAAAAGAAGCTATTTATTGGAAGTGTTCTCCAGGGTTCTGACGGAACGCGCCGGATTCATCGGGTTTAAGAAAACAACAGTATTTGCAAGTTCTGCTGAATAATAGCATGTGCACATAGGCAGATATCTTAGACAAACATGGGCACAGGTAAATTTCCCTCCAAAACTGTAAAAGGGGAAGGAGAAAGAAGACGGAGGGTCAGAAAAAAAAAACCCTGATCACTTTGCTGCAGAAGGAGCAGTTTCAGATGTTTCTGCTCCGTTTCCCTCCCCAGAACTATTAATACAAGCAAAGCAACCTACCCCAAAGGAGCTTTCCTCAAAAGATTGAATTCTGCACACACCGTTGACTCCTGAATCCTAGACCCGTCCGCAGTTGCGGGGCAAGATTGGAATGCGAACGAGAATACGGATTTTATTTAAATAAAATCACCTACTAACGTTTTGATGTATAGGGATTGAGTAGCTGCGTGTGAATGTCAATGCGTGTAGACAGACAGACAGACAGACAGATAAAGTCCTATGGCACTTTAAAGACTTACAGATAGATTTGCGCTTTCGTGGGTAAAAACCCACTTCGTTAGAGGCACACACACATTATATCTATACATATATACACATTTTATATATATATATATATACAATTTTTTTCCTTGAGAGAAATAAACACACCAAACTAGACTTTTGCAGATGGGGTTGAGGATCAGTTGTGGCGTATAAATGTGTGTGTGTATTAGTATATAACGAATGCCTACATATATTTAAAAATCCTGTAAATCTATCTAAGGAAGAATGATTAAGAGAGGGACATGTACACACATATTCATTCACACACGAAGGCCAGTTAATATGCTCGCTGAAAGCCAGGAGATGGTCTCTACATTCACTTTACTGGCTTAGTAGGTGGCCATGTATATTTTTGTTGAGTAGTGTTTATGTTAATGAAAAAGGATGAGATTACAAACAGACCACTGAATGCTTCGAGTTTTGCTGCTGGGTCGATTGGTAAACGCACCGTGTAAGTAATCACTTTCTGTGAGCAAATGCGAGTGTTGTCGTTTGCGCAGAAATACGTTTGCATTGTGTGTGTGTGTATCTGTGTGTGTTGGCTATTGCTGCCTTTGTTTTGCTCCAGGCCGTATCAGATGTTTTCCCTCAGTTCTTAAGAAGGGCACAGGGACAAACTAGCTTCGGTGCTGCTGTTGTTTAAAAGACTGGATTGGGGGAGGAGGGGAATCAATGCAAGTGGGCACGAAAGATGCACGAAAAGCATTCAGATGTGCAACGTTTTCGGGGCAGTCAAAGGGTCCGAATCTGATGGGCAAGGCAGGACCGGGCATTTACACACTGCTCCAGAAGTTTCCCCTACAGAGATCAGAGTTCCTGGCCTCCGGGGGCCATATTAGCAGGCAGCCTTTGAGGAGCACACCTGAAACAGTAATAACTGTGGACGTCCAAGACTTGACACAATATGTTGCCAGGTTTACCTTAACTGCAGGGCCAGACTGTTGGTCGCGTGGACTTTTCAGTCAATCTACTCACCTTAATAGGGACTGCACCGAAATCGAATGTTGCCTGCGTTCACACCAATGCACCTGGTGTGCTCTCTTGCGCGCAGATTTATTTTAATCAATTGGATTCCCCTCCCCCATTTTCAGGTAAAAAAAAATAATGCAATGCCCACAGATTATGCCAGCCTTTTCTGTATAGGTATGTGTGTCCCCCGCTAGTTTCCTGCTTTCTTTTTGTGCCCAAAAAGTTCTCCAAAAGAAGCCATTGCAGGGCTGGGTCAGAGCCGTTTTAGATCCATATGTTTTGTGACTGTTGTGTTCCCTCATGGATTAAACTACAAAGAAAATACCCAGTGTAAACAAGTCCCGTTTGAAGAGGATATCAACAAAAGTTCAGAAAGGAGCGTGAAACTTTAGCAGGCCAGAATGTAACTGAACAAAAAAACAAAAACATCTAAACAGTAACCTCTCCTTGGGGGGGAGGGGGGCAGGAGGGAGGAGAGAGATTGCTTTGTCGAACTGAAGTTGCAAGTAAAACTTGTGCATTGTTTTTTTTTAGGGGGGGGAGGGGCAAGGAAGAAAACAAAGCTTTCTTGAGATGTGTTAAAAACCCAGGAAACTCATCCAGGAATGACAGTTGCATGTTAGCTGTTATGTTGTATTTCTTAAGATTTCTCACGAAAAAGTGTTTCTAATTTCACTTGGTACCAACGGCGCTCCTCGCTGGATGCTCTATTTGTGAGATCTACCGCATCCCTCCAGCCCTTTCTTTCAGGTTGAGTCCCTGAACAATACATTATAAAAACAGGCTAATGTATTGCTAAGAGTTTTCTTTTCAACGACGGAGAAGCAACGACAACCTATTTTGAAAGATGCAGAAATCAGCCAAAACTACGTGGTAGAAACCCATGGGCCTAATTTTTTCTGAATGACCTCGACTGACTTGAAGTCTCTTTTGGAAAGGTGGGCTCTATTATTTCCCTTTGGTTTGGCTATTTAAACTCGGGGACGTGTTTTCTAGGGAACTCTATAATTTCTCCAGTTACATCCAAGTACAGCAGGCATGTCTCGAGTTGAACCCCAAACACCAGCCCGTCGCCCTCCGGAAAGAACAAAGCTTTGAGAACCACTTCTCCTTTGAACTTTTGGTGTTTCTATCCTCTTCTGCTTGTCGCGATCAGATTTGTGTCAAAGAGTCTTTAGCCGCGTGCACAGTATAGTTAGGCTAGGAGGTTTCCTGCTAATAATAAAAGCGACCACTAAGCGCACAAATGGGGATTCCCCCCCCCCTCACTCGCTGCACCTCTTCTAGCTCCAGGATCCGATCACACTGAATTCGAGTTGGAGCTTCCAGCGACACTAATGATGCTGCATACCAGCTATGCAACGTGAGGCAAAAGCAGATGAAAGAGATGTCACATTAATGTCAGCCAACAACTCCAGCCACACACAGCCCTGATTGCTCTTATTAATCTTGCCAATTTGTCTGTCAGCACTTGGCTAATCCGTAAATAGCCTTCAACAGGTGCCTTATGCTTCCGCCACATCCCAGCTTCTCCCCTCCCCACACAGCTCGCTTGGAGGGTGACAGTGACTTTCGCCTGTTGAACTGTTGATTTTCTTGGTAAAGAAAACTCTCGAGCTATTGTTTAGTCTGTGCGGGGAGGCTGTGGTTCTCCTGAAAGGAAGTCATGGCTCGGGGAGGAAACGTGTGAGAAACAAAGGGGGTTACCTGGCTGGAATTTGCACGGTGCTTTTTCAAACGTAGCACTCCAGAGCTATATCACAGCCTCTCTTTTGCAAGGGGTGGTTGCTACATGTTGCCTTCCCGAGCGATGGCCCATAGTCCACAAGGTTTTAAGATAAAATGCGCCATGTGCACACTTAATCAATGACTTTTCGCTGGTCCGTTTCCTGGCTCCTGTTCTTAAACCGATCGCCGATTTGCTGCTGGCCAAATTCCAAACACTAGGGGTTAATTCCACGTGCTGCTATTATTGATGTGCCTACTTGGTGCAAACAATGTGCTTGCACAAGATCCAAACCTGAAACAGCTTCTGCTGCGAAAATCATGTCCTCTAAAATTGTGGTCTTTTTATCTTGCATATACAAGCAAGCAAAGAAAACGGACAAGTTTTTGCTAGAAATCATGGTCCCGGGGCAATTTTATCCTACAATTAAGCTTGAGCTCAACTATTTTCTTCACTATGCTATCAGAAATCCCGCCGCTTTATTATAGTACATACTCAGCCAGAAAATACTGGCTGAATCGAATCGAAGATTAAAATGATCGTGTTTTGCCACGCAATCTGGCCAGCCCTGTGATGTAGCACAGTAAACCTTAAACACAGGTCTTTGCATCTGCGCTGTTTTATTCACTACCAAAGCTTTCCTCTTTCCACGGGAAAAGTGGGGTTTAGTTCACCTCGGCAACTTTACATACAGCAAAAAGTAAATACTTTTTAGCTACTTTACCTCGTAGCAACCTCCTGTGGCAATTTAGCTGGGAAACGCTTTCGTTTGGGAGGATCAATTTGGCACTGTTGGGTTTGCAGCGAGGGCAGCTGAGCATTTGTAAAAGAGGAGGCTGGCGCAGCGTTTTTCGGATTCTATGCTCAGACGCAACGAAATATCATCGTTTAAAGTTGTCTGCCTCGCTCCAGGATCGCTAAGTCATTGAAGTCACCGGGGGAAGCTTTCCAGTAACTACCTAGGGAGGTGGTGGAATCTCTGTCATTGGAGATATTTAAGAGCAGGTTAGCTAGGCATCTATCAGGGATGATCTAGATCAGGGGTGGGGAACCTTTTTGGGGGGTCAGGGACCACTGACCCACAGGAAAATCAGTCAGGGGCTGCACCCAAGTGAGAAACAAGCAAAAAAAACCCACCCTGCCCCTCACCAGAATTGGCCCCCCCAATGCTGAGGGGAGTGGGAAGCCTCAAGGACCAATCCAGGCAAGCCCGGGGATAAGTTTCCCCACCCCTGATCTAGATGGTGCTAGACCCTGTTGTGAAGATGGGGGACTGGACTTGGTGACCTCAGAAGGTACCTTGCAGTTCTAGTATTGCTTGATTCTATGATTTTCCTGGGGTTCTGGAACAGACCCTAAAAGCCGAAAGACACATCCATAAGAAAGTACAATTCCTAACCACACGTTCACATCTTCCCCTGAATTCACTATGGTTGACAGACCATATTTCCAAAGCAATTATTTTATAAAACAAGGGAATTCATCAACCTAGTCTGGACTCGACCTGCAGTCAGAGGAGGACATGTTAAGGTATGTAGCATGTCAGGAAATAACTCGCAGCCCTGCATGATGCAAATATTTGGATGAAAGACAGGTAGGAAGGATGATCCAAATGTTTCCCAAAGGCTGTGGATTGGCCTAGGATTTAAAACCACATATAATCCCTGCTCCCTCCCTGCCCGCAACTTCACTGGCAGGTGCATCTAGTCCCAAAATGACACATGCTCTGTGGGTATAGTGGGAAAGTCGGAGAGAGGAGAAAAGGTTACTGCAGAATTCTAGTAGCCTTTGCCAGTGCAGATGCCCTGTAGCTTGGAGTTTGCTCCCAGTGAAATGAATGGTCCATTTCCCATTTACTCCAATGGCCACTGGCTGAGGGCCAAAGTCAATTTAAATGATTCAAGGTGCCTGTTATAATTAAAACAATTAATGGCATTTTTAAGCCCAAGAAATGAGTATGATTTGTCATAACTGCCAAGAAAAGATTTCAAAACTGGGCATGTTTTTAGTTTTGAGAAAAAAAGATTGGTCAGGAAGGGATGTAATACAAATCTTCAAATATATTAAGGGCAGTTGTTCTCCAGGTCCACTGAAGGTAGGATAGGAAGTAACTGGGTTAACCTACAGCAAGGAAGATTTAGGTTAGATATTATAGGGGGGAAAAATCCTGCTTAGCAGGATAGGTAGAGCCCTGCCAAATCATTGGATATCTGCTTTATATCTGCAGGTATCTGCCTCTGTGGATGTGGATAGCCACAGCTCATTTTTGTGAGCACGGATGCAGATGTGGATACAAATTTTGTATCTAGAACCCTGCGAATATCCAGGGGTATCTGCATTTGTGGCTGTGGATGCAGATCTCCGTGGCTCATTATTGCGGATATAGATGCGGGTGCAGATGCCAATTTTGTATCTGTGCAGGGCTCCAAGGACATGTAAATGCTGGAATAAGGTTTCCAAAAGAGGTAGTGGAAAGCCCCTGTCATTAATGTTATTTTAAGAACAAGCTCGATAGACACCCTGTCAGGGATGTTCTAGATTTATTTGGTCCTGCTTCAGGACAGGGGGCTGGACTAGATGATTTTTGAGGACTCTTCCAGTCCTATATAACAAAACAAATTGTAAATCACTTACCTATGAAAATATTTATTGCAACAATAACTGCAACGTTGTAACAAAATTCTGTCTGAATAAAGTACTTTCCAAATTATATGTTAGGATTCTAAATGGACCGGTATGGCAATAGTTTGCAGGGGAAAATCAAGGCACAGAGAGAATAAAGCCTAGACATCCTCGAAGGTTCTGGAGACGCATAAATTGTCACTGAAATCAACAGATGCTAGTTACCTAGATATCTTTGAAAAGCCAGGCCCTGGTGATTAGACTAACGTCATGCAGGCAGTTATTGGTAGAGATGGGAATAAGAAACTAGGTCTCCTGACTCCCAGTTCAGTACCCTCTCCTCTAAGCCAGGCTAGCGATTATTTTGTAAGCAGATATTGCATTGGCCCAGCACATCTATTTCATTGTCCTCTCTGACAGCAGCCAAGTCTGGCTGCTTCAGAAGGAGGTGCTAGCAATCTACTAATAAGCATTCCTCTTGCCTGCTTAGAGAAAATCACTAGCATGCAAAATGAGAAAAATCTGCATAAAATCAAGTCACTCCAGTCTGGCAAGTCCCCCTGCCTCATCCCCTCTGGTTCTGATTTTTAAGATTTTACACTGGGCTAGAAACACTACCATGAATTTAGCATGAAGCAGACCAGAGAGGATTTCAGAGGACATGGGTTCTTTAGTAACCAACAGCAATCGTATCTGCTCCCGAAAAGCCTTTAATTCACTGTAGCTTTGTCCTACCACAATTTGCTGACTGTTCAGAGAGGCGAATACAATGGCTCCGTTGTTGTGTCTGAGGGAAATCCCATAATTACTCCCTGTTGATTAAACTGATGTTTTCTATTTGTTATCTGATTTGTTTAAATGGTTTTTCTAAGATAGGTTTGAAGGGGTGAGGTGAGGTTTGCCTGCATTGTGTCGAGGAAATGAAGGAAAATGGCTCAATTTCAGAGGTGACTTTCCAAATTTTTATGTACTGTGGAAACTGTGCATTTTTTCTCCAGAGCAGGGATTGATGAGCAAAACACAGAAGGTATTTAGTACCCTGTCGATTCAGTTTTTGTGCTCAGTGATGTTTTAATGTATACTCAAGTCATTAAATCCTGGTTTTAATACAAACTTAAATATGGAATCATGCCTCTATAATAATCCAATTTAACCTGGATTGGTCTTCCCTGGAAACAATTAATTGGCAATCAGCTTGCTAAACAAAGTCCTTAAAGAGTTTCCCATTCATGTTATGGAGCCATAGACAGAACCCAAGATAGATAACTGTGATGGCATTATTCTGTCTCAGAATAACAGGCTGACCTGTTCAGGTAAGTGCACACATAAGATAGACCAAGGGTCTCCAGCCTTTTTAAGCACAAGATCACTTTTTGAATTTAAGTGCAATACAAGATTTACCTCAGACCCAAATACCCTTGCCCCATCTCCTTCCTGACCCTTCTCTGAGGCCCCACCCCTGCTCACTCCATCCTCCCTCCCACTCCCATCCTCCCTCACGTTCACCAGGTTGGGACAGTGGGTTGGGGTGCAGGCTCTGGTCTTGGATTAAGGGATTTGGAGTGTGAGAGGGGCTCTGAGCTGAGCTTCGGGAAGGCTGTCGAGGTGCCAGAGGGGGTTCTAAGTGCAGGCTCTGGGAGATTGTTTGGATACTCATTATGACCAGTGCAAGCCTCAGCTTTCTTCACAATGCAACCAGATACCAACTAAGTCTCAATGCAAACCTAAATATGGAATCCCGCCTCTATGATAATTCAACCAAGTCTGTGCCTCTAATATTGGTCTACATGACATGAATAGGTCGAGGAAAGCAGCCTTGCATCGACCTAGTTTTGGAAGTGTTGTCACTTATATCTGGCTCCCTCAGCCTTGAGTACCTCCCTAAAGGGATTTAGTCACATCACCTCCCTGAACAGTGTAGGGTCATGGTCAATGCCATTTGGTCGATGCAGTGTCCGTGCAGACACTGTGTTGCTTACATCAGCTGTTACTGGCTTTCAGGAGCTGTCCATGCAGACAATACTGTTGGAAATAAGCTAGGACACTCTGGATGCAGGTGAAAACAAGCGGAGGATTTATTATACATCAGCTGATGGAGTGACACGCAGGGGTTACCCTGGTGAACACTGGTTAATTAACACTATACAATAGGTTATATAGTCAGCAGGTGGACGGAGGAAAAATGATTTGATAGGTCTAGCAGCAAGACGAAATGAGCACATAAGCCATACAAGTGTGCACCGGGTACAGCTGTGCACGGCTGACATAAGGAGCCAGTTGCACACATATACATGATTTGATATGGGGGCTGTATGACAATGTAAGTCTGGCCAACATAATTTTGTAGGATAGTTGTGGCCATATATCTACAACATTCCTTAACCATAGGCCTCTGTTACATTGCAGAGATCTGTCCACCAAAGGAGACATGGAGGCTTCTTGCATGGATCACCTCTTCCTTCACTGGATGGGTGGTCAGACACGCAGTCTCTGCTACCAGGATTTGGTTAGAAGAGTAAGGACAGCCTATGGTTGTCAATCAAGGTAAGACTCTCTCAGTGGGTCATGTGAAAGGAGTAGGCTGGGCTGGGTGGGCCAGGATGATGGGAAGATACATCACCCCCTCACCCAGTGGTCTAGCTGAATTCCCCATGGAGAGATAGCTAAGGCACCCAGCTATATTATCTTTTCTTCCCACCCCCCAGCCATCTGGTGCAAGCCAATACATGAATAGGGTACAAAGTTAGAACACTGCATCTACGCCTACAGCAGAGCCAGATCTGTCTTAGCCAAGTGGGTTTACTGAAGTCACTGGGACTATTGGCTCAAGGTTAATTAAAGCAGAAACAAACTAGCTAGAACTTTTAAATTCACTGAGTTTGGCTTGGAGACTGCAAGTGATCATTTGTGGTCCAGAGCAGAGTGGTGGTTATATATATTTATTTTTTAAAGGGAACCATTATTGACAGATGGAAAGGTTCTTTATTCCAAATAATTTTACTGGCTGATCTTCCAGGGAACATGCAGAATTTTATGGCCAAATTCTGCACTCAGTTTCCCGGGTGTAAATCCAGACCTGGGGCTATATTATCTTATCTGTGAAGAAGATTAACCAAGTGTCCCTGTCCTGTCTCCAGTCCTCCTCCATCGTCCACCCCCTTCGTTGCCCTGAACTTAGAACCCACACAGAAACTTGCATAAGATCTGGGGAAAGAGTCCATTGGAGACAGCTGAGGGTGATTTTGCACTAGGATTTCAGGGAAACAATCTGGGTATTACAGTTGCTAGAGCCCAGGAGAGCTATGCATACTAATGTCTTGAAATCTTTTAA
Organism: Pelodiscus sinensis; assembly: GCF_052426305.1. Lineage (NCBI taxonomy): Eukaryota > Metazoa > Chordata > Testudines > Trionychidae > Pelodiscus > Pelodiscus sinensis. The sequence goes on from NC_143063.1 coordinate 44,796,998, forward strand.
TATGGAAGAAAAAGTGTCTCTCTCAGAAGAAAAGGAAGTTGAGTACAGAGTGGGCATAGATACTCACTTGTGCAATGCCGTGTCTCCTACTACAAGACAATGGTGTATTTTTTGGTGCCATTCTTGGTGTCTTACTAAGCTGACTCCAGTCCTGTTAGATTGTGGATTGCTGAAAATCATTCTCCATGGAACGAACAGTTACAGTCCAATTCATGAACCCATACAAACCATTTTCATTATTGCATGGAAACTGGACACACTGAGAATCATTTGAAAATAATTTGATGTGACATTTCTCTATGAAATATTTGTTTTAATGTCCATGGGAAGGCCATTGTTCAACAAATATCAACGTCAGAAGTCAATGAATATAGTCTTGATGCCTGCATGTAATGGGTTGCAGCAACAGACCCTATATGCCTACATTACAGCTGTTTGGAAAATGTTATTAATTATATTATTATTATTATTTATTATTATTCCAGGAGGAAAAATGTGAATAATGGAAGATATTTTATTCACCTGTTTAGTGAAAAAAGTTGACTTTTCTTTGCAAAACTGAAAATATACATATTTGTAAAACTTTTTGAGGAAATCTGATATTTCCTGTGGAAAAAATAGTAATTTAAATACAAACCTCTTTTTCTGTCAACACCCCTTCCTCCCCAATTTTAATGGATTTCTTGACCATTTCTATTCTGTGTTGTAGATGAGGTTCTGGGTTTAGTCTCAATCAAACAAGGATGAATCAGAAGGCAACGGGGACCAATTGGCAAAAGCAGTAACTTCTGATGATTAACCGGTGCAGCAGCAGCAGCAGGAAGGATGGTCCACTAATTAAAGCAGTAGTGTAAGTCTAGAGAGAACTGGGCTCAAAGTCCCTGCTCTGACACATATTTCCTGTATGACCTTGGGCATGTCACTTAGCCTTTTTGTGCTTCAGTTCCCCATGTGTAAAATGAGGTAACAACAGTTCCTTTTGTCGCACAAATATGTTAAAGACTGTGAGGTGCTCAGTGATGGAGACCAACGACAGCAGAAAGGGATATTTCCAGGGTCTGCTGCACAAGTTGTAATAGCTTCTGAGCCACTCTTCTGGCACTTATGTGACTGATAAATTATGTCCTCATTGACTTTGGCAGCAGCCCCGAGGCAATGTTGTCTGGGAGCAACAGCTGATTGCTTTTAGACCATTTCTTCACTGTACTATGAATATGTTCAATATGGTCAAGCTACAGAGACCCTCCCCATGGTCCATTTTTGATTACACGTTGGCATTATCTGAGTGCATTGTTAATGTGCATTTTACAAATAAATGTACCTTAAAGCAGAAATATAGGCCCGAGAGTCAAGTGTTCTCAGGTCCAGTCTTCATTTTGCCATGGCTTTGCTCTGGGACAAAAGATTTTACGGTCCCGGCGGATCCATACAATCTCCTTAACTGTGTAAAATGAAGAGCTGAAAGTGCGTTGAAAGGGTTAATGAATGAGCGCTTGAAAAGTATTTTGACATTTTGGGTACACTGTTGCAGAGTACTGTAAGCCGTGTGGCGCAGGAGCTGTCATTTACTAAGGTTTGACACTCTGTGCACCATCTGGCCTCAAAAGCATAGCCGCATTATAAATGACACATATTAATAAGGGATCATCGAAGCATAGAACACTAGAACTGGAAAGGACCTTGAGAGATCATCAAGTCCAGTCCCCTGCCCTCATGGCAGGACCATGCACCATCTAGATCATCCCTGAGGTCTAAAATTAGGTTCTCTCTAAACACACTGATTCAAATCTTAGTTTCTAAGAAGTTGTAGTTAGTATAACACTTAAGAAAAAAGACGACTTGCTGGGGCACCTCCCATAGACACCCTACAGGTATGTCTGTACTACAGGGAAGATAGAAGCTGCCGCTGTCAATCTTCCAGAGTTCAAATTAGCAGGTCTAGTGAAGTCACGCTAATTAACTGAGAAGGGCATGCAGGTCAATGCCGGTAGTCCTGCTTCCACAAGGAGTAAGGGAAGTCAAAGGGAGACTGTTCTCCCTTTGACTTCCTGCAGTGTGGACAGCACCAAAAGTCGAGTTAAGGTACTTCGACTTCAGCTCCGCAATTAACGTAGCTGAAGTTGCAGCTCTTAATTCGACCTTATCCTGTAGTGTAGACATACCCTGCATTATTATCTGTATATTTGTCTTTTTCCTTCCCACCTAGTTTTCCTCTATTTTCACCAAGCTTAAAGACCAAATCTTGCACTTGTAGAAGATAATCCAAAACTTCTGTTGTCGTCGGTGCGTGCAGGATTAAGCAAAGTTGTGGATAAATTTAGAGTTGAAGGAATACTGCAAAAAGCATGTATAAACTTCTGAATGAAATCCACAAGGGAATTCCAGCAGCCTTTGTGATAGGCAGTGTTGCCTACTAAATAAAGCACTAGGTTGGAACTCAGGCTTGAGTTCCATTCCTGTCTCTGGCCCTAGTCCACTGGGTGACCTGGGGCAAATCACTTCATTGCTCTGTGCCTCAGTTTCCCACGTGTAAAATGAGGATAAATGATGCAGACCCTCTTTTGAGATCTACTGATAAGAAGCACTGAAACAATTGTACCAGTGGGATTTGATTTGCAAGAGTCTTTCCAGCTGAAGATGAAGTGTTGTCATTTCTACAGGTGGTGTTCTTCACAGAGACCCTGACCACATGCCCATCCGAAGTCAGCTAAGAATCTTTCCTTTGATTTCAATGGACATTCGATTACTAGGGTCCATTCTCTCCACTCTCCCTGCCCCTCCAAACCTGTATGTTCTAAAATAAGGCCCCTACATCCATTTTTAGGCATCTATCAGGCCATCATTTTGAGCTTCTGGGCATTGGCTAACAAAATGAATTGGAGACAGTGTCTACATATGAATTTAAGCATACATTTTTAACAGCCCCTTAAGTGACTTAGGAACCTGTTCCTTTTTTAGAAATTCAAGTCAGTGGGACTTGGGCTCAGAAATGTGTAAGAGCACAAGGTTTTTAAAGGTATTCCTTACTACACTTCTGAAAATCCCACTGGTTGCCTATTTCTGTCTTTAGGTGCCTAAATCCTTTTAAAATTCAGACCTTCTCTCACGTCTGAAAATTGGGCAGGCTTCTAAGTCACTTGAAAATTTTACTCTGGGTGCCGTAATCAGGTTATGTCTAGACTATGGAGTTTTCCGGAACACAGGCAGTCCCCAGGTTACGTACAAGATAGGGACTGTAGGTTTGTTCTTAAGTTGAATTTGTATGTAAGTCAGAACTGGTACATATTGTAGGGGAAACTCTAGCCAAACATTTCTCCAGAGCTCAGTTTTATTCTCCCACACCTCACTTCCCTCAGTCCTTTATTCTCAAGCTGAGGTGTCTGCTGAGAAAAGCCGCTCCGCGTCTCCCTGGTCTGCTGGGGGGGGGGGGGGGGAGCGCTAGCTTCACGTCTCCCTGGTCTGCTGGGGGGAAGCAGCTAGTGCGGGGTTGCCTCACCCCGTTTGTAAGTAGGGATCCGATGTAAGTCGGATCCATGTAACCCGGGGACTGCCTATATTGAAGGTATCCTAGAAAAACTCCACCACAACCAGGGGCTGCACTCTTTCGAAAGCTCTGTCTTCCTCATTTCACGAGGAAGAAGGGCTCTTCTGAAAGAGGAAGCTTTTCTGAAATTTGGCCCAGTGTAAATGGGCCAAATTTCGGAAAAGCCTCTTCTGAAAAAACAATCGGGAAAAGGTACGCCAATTGTGGACCACAATTTGCGTGCCTGTTTCTGAAGAAAAAAAAAAAGGTGCAGTCTAGACATAGCCTAAGACACCCAAGGTTGCAAACTTTAGCTTCAGTCAATTTCTTGCCTTGCAAAAAAAGATTCAGCTCCCTCCGATCTGGTGCATGAAGCTACACTTATGCCATTACTTTAAGTTCATTTTGCTATGGTTCTTGTTAGCTACTTGATTATTGCATGAGGTAATATAGTTACACAGGGTTGGCCTTGCTTTAGTTAATCATTTCAGTGATGCATAATATAAAACAAGGATAAAACAAATTGTCTCCATAAAAACAGAAAGCCAGCAATGGTTTCATGTCACATTTTAGCAAAAACATCTGTAATTGTCCCCACTCACTAAATAGGAATCATTAATGATCATCCTCCTTTAAACTCACTTATAGCTCTGCTGTGCATTAGGGAAGGCAAAGTTAACACAGTCCCAGGAAGAAAGTCATTGAAACAAGCTGCCTTTTTGCCTTCCTTTTCTTGTGCTTTTGTAATTTCTGCCTCAAACCGTTTCCCTCACTCATCTTTACAGGTTTTTAGCCAAAAATCCTGACCCACACTGAGGAATTTTCATGCACAGGGGCTTTGACTTTGCAAGCATGTTGGGTATATCATCTTCTCTGAAGATCTTCCACAGCATAGTAAACAAGAGAGAATGATTATACGACATACTGCCCAAAGGATATTCAAAAGGCACAACTTTTAGTGTCAGCCAATGATGCTTGGGAAAGAGTAGTTCAATGGCATAGATTGATTTCCTTTGTTTCTGTGTAAGTATGGAGCACATGTGTCAGTTTTATTCACTATTGGATCACTCATACTTGTTTCAGCAGCTTATACTAGTCTTGAGCTAGTAGTGGCAAAGATAACAATATTCAGTGGTGCATATCTTATTTCGATTCTATTTCAAAATATCTTATTTTGAAATTTGGTGCATCTACCCAGTGCCAAATTTTGAAATAATGAACTATTTCAAGACATCCCTTAACCCTGTTACAAGAAATGCTGAAATAGCATGCCCGTTATTTTGAAAAATATTTCAAAATAATGGGCAGCTTGTTAAAACGTAGGGTAGCCATTTCAGGATACCTCTGGTATCCCAAAAGAGCTGCACTGTGTACACATACCCTTAGTGTGCACTAGCTCCACAGTTGCTGCACTGTAGGGATGTGTCTACACAGTACCCTAAACTCAAAATAAGATACGCGATTTGTGCTACGCAAATTGCGTAGCTTATCTCGAATCTATTTTGAAATAGCTTATTTTGAAATTTGGTGTGTCTACACAGTGCCAAATTTCAAAATAACATGCTATTTTGAGCCGTCCCTTATCCCTCAAGCAACAAGGTTTACCGGGATGGCGAAATAGCATGCCATTATTTCAAACAATATTGTGTAGATGTGGGGTAACTATTTTGGGATACCTTTGGTGCAGTGAAGATGTTCCTTAAGGTTACATCTAGGGTGTGTCTAGACTATAGGGTTTTTTAAAAAATAGTGGCAGCTGATCTGGAGCTGATCTGCTGAGTAGTCACTCCCTATTTCGAAATCAGGTATTTCAATATAAGACAGATAATTGACGTAGCTCAATTTGCGTAGCTTATTTCGAGTTAAGCCCTGCAGTGTAGACACACCCTACGTTATTTCAAAATAATGTTGCTGTGTAGGGCTACGTCTAGACTACAAGCCTCTCTCAAAAGAGAGCGTCTAGACTGCAACCACTTCTTTCGAAAAAGTGAGCCGCTTTTTCGAAAGAGAGAACCCAGGCAGTCTGGATGCTCTCTTTTGAAAAAACCCTGTTTGCATTCAAGAATGCCTTTTTTCGAAAGAGCACTTTTGAAAAAAGTCATTCTTCCTCGTAAAATGAGGTTTACCGTGGATGAAAAAAACCCGCTGTGTTCTTTCGATTTAATTTTGAAAGAACGCGGCAGTAGTCTAGACACAGAGGAAGTTTTTTTGAAAAAAGATGCGTCTACCCAGTGCCAAATTTTGAAATAATGAACTATTTCAAGACATCCCTTAACCCTGTTACAAGAGATGCTGAAATAGCATGCCCGTTATTTTGAAAAATATTTCAAAATAATGGGCGGCTTGTTAAAATGGCTTGGGTAGCCATTTCAGGATACCTCTGATTCTATTTTGAAATAGAATCGAAATAAGATATGCAATTTGCATAGGGCAAATTGCGTGTCTTATTTCGAGTTTAGGGTGCTGTGTAGATAGTGTGTTTTGCTAGTGTGGACACCACAAAAGTTACAGACCTTGGGGCTGATTTACTGCACAGTAAGTTGCCAGTGTAGACTGGGCCAAAGAAAGTGTAATAAAGAGTAAACGCCAGAGTACTATTAAGGACTGTTAAGAGCCTAACAGAAATAAATACTGAAGTGTTTCTTTATCACTCCTGAATATTGTTTTGCAAAAGCTCTATCTAGCAGCTTCTCCAGACTACTGAGAACAGGGAAAACGTCCCTGCATATATGTGGCACTAGGCCCTTCATATTCACAGATCTCTGAGATGAACATTTATTGCAACTTAGTATTTATTACAAGTAGGGAGTCTCATCTCATTACCAGCCTGATACAATATGCACTAGGAGTTAGGAAGAGAAACGTACACCAGTCTCTTGTACACCTAGTCCAACAGAAGTGTGGTGGATTAAGGTGCAACATTCCACCCCTGCTAGTGGGGGAGGGTGACTTGTTATTTGTGATCTGTCCTCACTGATCAGAATTCATTAAAGAGTCTGGGCTGGTCTTCCCAGCAATCCAAGGAGACCTAGTGAATAGCCTTGCTATTTCAGACTGCCCCCCCCTTGTCCACCCTAAATATGCACCACTGAATATTGTTATCTTTGCCACTATTAGCTCAAGAGGAGGGCCTCATTCTAGAAGTGCTAGAAGTGGGCCTCATCCTCCCTGATTGAATTTACCTCGTTATCTCTAGCGTGATTCTTGCCTGAAAATTTAAACCTGCCTCTGGAAATTTCCACTACATGCATCTGACGAAGTGGGTCTTTGCCCACGAAAGTTTATGCTCCAATACATCTGTTAGTCTATAAGGTGCTACTGGACTCCTTGTTGCTTTTGCAGATCCAGACTAACACGGCTACCCTTCTGATACTTGACTACTCAGCACATATTTCGAAATAGAGCACTCTGACTTCCCTTATTCCTCGTACTATGAGGGTTACAGGAGTCAGAGTAAGAAGTCCTCCAGCTTGACAGTGTTTTGACACTATTTCAAAATAACTGCCTGCTGTGTAGACTCGGACTAAGTTATTTCAGAATAGCGCTAGTTATTTCAAAATAGCGTTGCAGTGTAGATGTATTGTATGTCTGTGTCTACATAGTAGGCAGTTATTTCGAAATAATGTTGAAATACTGTAGAGCTGGAGGACTTCTTACTCCGACTCCTGTACTCTTCATTGTACGAGGAGTAAGGGAAGTTGGAGGAAGAGTGCTCTATTTCAAAATAAGTGCTGTGTAGACACTCCCAATTATGAAATAAGCTACGCAATGGACGTAGTTCAATTTGCGTAGCTTATTTCTAGTTAAGCCCTGCTGTGTAGACACACCGGCTACGTCTAGACTACAAGCCTCTTTCGAAAGAGAGCGTCTAGACTACAAGCAGATTTTTCAAAAAAGCGAGCCACTTTTTCGAAAAAGAGTCTGGATACTCTCTTTCAAAAAGCACAGTTGCATTCAATAGCACCTTTTTTTGAGAGTACTTTCGAAAAAAGGCGTTATTCCTCGCAGAATGAGGTTTACCATGATTAAAAAACCCTGTAGTCTAGACACACCCACCCTAAGTAAACCAGCTCTGTGGATACTACATTGTGACTGGCCTCCCACACTCTTCCCATAATACCTCTTCTGGCCTCTCTGGTCATCTGTTTGAACTCTGCTGCCCTGCTCTCAGGTCACCAATTAGGTGACAACCCTCATATCTACCCTTGCATTCTTTTTCTTTGTCAGTTTAAGCTTGTTCTAATGAATGGTCCACTACTTCTTCCTTTCCCTGAGGCTATGTCTACACTACAGATTTTTTCAGTATCCTGGAAAAATTCTGCTACGTCCAGGGAACGCATCCACTTTTTCAGATAAGTTTCTGAAAAAGCGGGCACATTCTTTCGGAAGCCTTGTATTCATCTTTTTATGAGGAATAAGGGCTCTTCCAAAAGAGGAGGTTTTCCCCACATTTGGCCCCGTGTAGATGGGCCAAATGTCGGAAAAGCCTCTTCCAGAAAAAGGTATGCAAATTGCAGTTCACAATTTGCGCACCTTTTTCCAAAAAAGAACTGCAATGTAGACATAGCCTGAATGTGGATATAAACTCAATGATTTAATCAAATTAAGTGTCTCAAAGATGTTTCAAATTTGTTGCCATGTTCACCCATAGAGTCGGTGAGAATTAGCATGATCAGTTTACAAATGAAAAAACTGAGGTGCAGACACTAAAGACTGCATTTAAAACAAAAAAATGCATCCTGTTATATACAGGACATGTTGCACCCATAGTGAATGGGGAGAGAGAGACAGAGAAATGGTCTCATGCATGTATATTATAATATTTTTATGTATGTAGTGTCTTTCATTCAAGCAATCCCAAAGCCTTTTATGAACATCAATTTCAGGTAAATATTATTAGCCCCTTTTATAAATGGGTGAACTAAGGGGCAGATGAATTAAATAATTTTCCCATGACTAAAAATAAATCAGTGGCAATGAGGTATAGAACCAAGGATTAAGTCTGATATCCTAATTTGAAGATCCTAGATCTTCCATGCCAACACCGAAAAGTAGTGCTACTTTCTAGAGATTTGGAAGATGTGTGGTACAGGACAGATGGATGGGATGATTACTTTAGCCCTATGTCTTCAGGTCTCCAGGACTTCTATTCAGCAGAAGTCGATCTGACTTCAGTTAGGTGCAAGTTACCAAATTAACCAGTCTGTTCAAGTACCATTCGAAACTGGGTGTATGGCTAACTCTTTCTTTGATAAGTCTTTTCCCCCTATTTGTTCCAGGCCCACACCCAAAAGGCTTTTGACTCTGTTCTCTCCTGGACTTGTTGCAGATGCATCGAAATAAATCTTTAGAAAGAACAAACCTTTGTTTCCTGTCTCCCCAGATGATGCAGACTTCAATCCCGTGCAAAGAAAAATAAATCACAATCTCAACTTGCAATGTCTTGGATGATACAAGTCAAATTTTAAAGTCCACCATTCAAATGAAAATGTGCCTACCACCTTAGAAACATCTTGATCAAGAGCATTAGCCTGAAACATCACATTCTAGCACACAAACGCAACACATGCAAACGAAGCAAAATACAACCGCTTGAGCAGGAAAGGACTTCAAGAAGGCCAGCTAGTCAATTCTTCTGGACCTTCCCTAGCAACAAAATCAGCACCCTGGGTGATTTGATAGTGGGACAGAAACCTTATAACCACGAGCTCCCTATTCTGAACCTGGCTCAAGTCAGCAGGGACCCAAATCCCTGAACATATGAATATTGTTGGTGTCCGGGGTGAAATGAGTTGGGTGAGTACGTCTCATGCCAGTTCCCCGTGGAATGAAATTGACACCACAGGAATCACTATGGCAATGACCATGGACTTGTCCTTGAATTCCTAGGGCCTTCTCTAGTACAGAGTGGTGGGTGCATTGGCTAAGGATGTTTGCATAAAACCATAGAAAGTACAGCTGGAAGTCACCTGGAGAAGTTATCAAGTCCAGCCACCCCTTGCTGAGGCAGGACCAAAGAGGCCTAGACCATCTCAACAAGTGTTTGTCCAGTCAGTGCTTACAATACCTCCAAGAATGGGGACTGTACAGCCTCTCTTGGAAGGCTGCTCCAGAGCTTAACTACCATGATCATTAGGATGTTTTCCCCAAATCTTCCTCGCTACATATGGAGCTCATTGCTTCTTGTTCTTCCATCAGTGGATATGGAGAACAATTGGTCACAGTCCTCTTTAGCATATATTTAGCCCTTATACATATTTGAAGACTTATTAGATCCACCCCCCCCAGTCAGTTTCTCTCAAGACTAAAATATGCCTACTTTTTTTTCACCTTTCCTCATAGGTCAAGTTTACTAAACTTTTTTTTTCCAATTTTGTTGCTCTCCATGGGACACTCTTTTGTTTATCCACATCCGTTCCCATGTCAATGTCACTGGTAGTTCAACAAACTACATCAGGCCTTCAGTCTGCCTACCTGACACTCTTCACCAGTGGTGGGCAACCTGTAGCCCATCCGGGGTTTATATGTGGCCTGTGGGATATTTTGTTCCCCATTGTCCACTCTCAGGGGCTACGTTTACACTGGCCCCTTTTCCGAAAGGGGCATGCTAATTTGACAGGTTGTAATAGGGAAATCCGCGGGGGATTTAAATATCCCCCGCGGCATTTAAATAAAAATGTCCGCCGCTTTTTTCCGGCTTTTAGAAAAGCCGGAAAAGAGCGTCTACACTGGCCCCGATCCTCCGGAAAAAAGCCCTTTTCCGGAGGATCTCTTATTCCTACTTTGAAGTAAGAATAAGAGATCCTCCGGAAAAGGGCTTTTTTCCGGAGGATCGGGGCCAGTATAGACGCTCTTTTCCGGCTTTTCTAAAAGCCGGAAAAAAGCGGCGGACATTTTTATTTAAATGCCGCGGGGGATATTTAAATCCCCCGCGGATTTCCCTATTATGACCTGTCAAATTAGCATGCCCCTTTCGGAAAAGGGGCCAGTGTAGACGTAGCCAGGGTGTCCAGATTCTGCTGGTTTCCATCTACATAATTTTTTCCCTACCGGTATGATGAAAGTGACATGCATGCAAAGCCAGGGCATGGGAGCTGAGGTGCGTGCTGACTGCACACCACACTAAGGCTGCGTCTAGATTGGCGGAACAGAGCATCTAGATTGGCATGGACGCTTTTCTGCAAAAGCACTTTTTGCGGAAAAGCGTCCGTGCCAATCTAGATGTGCTTTTCTGCAAAAAAGCCCCGATCGCCATTTTCGTGATCGGGGCTTTTTTGCGGAAAACAAATCTGAGCTGTCTACACTGGCCCTTTTGCGCAAAAGCTTTGTGCAAAAGGGACTGTTGCCTGAATGGGAGCAGCATAGTATTTCCACAAGAAGCACTGATTTCTTACAGTAGGAAGTCAGTGCTGTTGTGGAAATTCAAGCGGCCAGTGTAGACAGCTGGCAAGTGTTTCCGCAAAAGCGGCTGATTTTCCGGAAAAACTGGCCAGTCTAGACACAGCCTGACTGTGAGAGCTGTGTGCTCCCTCTGCATCCAATCAAAGAGGTGCTAGGGTTCCATCAGCACACCCTGCAAATGTTAGGTACGCAAGCCGAGTTAGCAAAACTGCCCTACCCTAGGAGCCGTCTTGGTTACAAGAAGCTTGAGGCTCATTGAGATGAAGGAGGAACATTCATTAGCCTGGGTTGCCCATTGCTGCTCTTCACAAACTCATTTCAAAATTAAATCTACGTTAAAAAAACTAACCCTCAACTGCATAGCATGTTACTTTTACAAAAGTGCTTGAAGGAAATACATGGGAATATTCTTCCATGGGCATATTCTCTTTGACAAAGGACACATTCTGGATGAAATAGTTACAGTGGTCTAACTTAGAGTGCAAATGTAATCTGGCCAAAAAAAAAAAAAATATCTGGCCACTTTTATGTTGGTAGGAGTGTAAGGTTTTTTGGTTTAGCTTAAGTTGACTAGGAAGAGGTTTAAGTGAAATCAAACTGCCTAGCTCTGACATACAACTTTCCATCTGTAGCACTCCAAGCACTTTCCAGAGGAGGTTAGTATCATTATCCCTATTTTACAGATGAAACTAAGGCACGGGGAAGCCAAGTGACTTCCCCAGGGTCAAACAGCAAGCCAGTGGCAGAGCCAGGAATAGTACCCAACTGCTCCTAAAATGAAATGGGAGCATCCACACAGGAGTTAGTGCCATTTTCATTATATGGATGCGGCTCTCATGTCCATCAGCCCTTAAGGATGTGTGGTTAGCGTTTCAGATGATGTGAATTGGCACAGCTTAAATGGCAGGTATGTAGCTTCACACCAGCAGCTTTCTGTTTCTTATCCCTAAAAGGATACCCAAGCAGAAATACAGACGTGCAAACTGTATTCATTTCAAAGACATGGTGGCTTCGGCCTCTTGTGCCAGATCTTAACTCTTGAGCAGCAAAGGGCAACCCAGTGAGTGGGTCGCACGGGTGGCTCTCCTTCATCTCAGTGGCTTGCACGATTGTTGGAACCAAGATGGTTTCCTGGGATAAGGCCATTTTGCTCACTGCGCTTGCGTACCTAGAACTTACAGGGGGTGTCGACGGAATCGTAGCAGCGCTGTGATTGGCCGCGGAGGGAGCGCACGGCTCTCCCAGACAGAGTTGTGAGCAGTCAGCCCGCCCCTCACGTCACGTGCCCCGGCTTTGTGTGGGGGTATGTCACTGGAGCAACACCAGTAGGGAAAAAAACGATAGGGATGGAAACTGGCGGAATCCGGTAACCCTACGTGTGGGCAACAGGAAACAAAATGTCTCAAGGGCCACACATGGCTGCACGTGGGCTGCCACTGCTCTCGAGGGACAGGCTGGATGTTGTGTGACAAGTGGCATCGACACACGCCATGCAGTGATGACAGTCACTCTTGAGGGAAGTGTAACAAGATGCTCTGCGCACTGGAAGAAATTAACTCCAACCGCAGCCCTTCCGCCAAGCTATTATTTAATAATACTTCCCACACGTGCAAAGTACTTAAGTTTTAGAATAACAGGAAAGAAGAATAGCTTTCCATGGAGTGGTGAGATGCTGTTCAGGAAGCACACATGGGAAACATAAATGATGGGGGGGGGGGCATGCTAACCTTGGGACTCAGTCGTCATCCCTCTTCTCTCAATTTGCTGCCTCGGCAGGCTCTGTAGGGGGCGAGCAGCTCTCCCCTACCTGGAGACGGACAATGAATCTATTGGTATTAACTCTGCTGATGTACTAACCCATGGGTTTCCAAACTGGGGGGCATGAAGAAATTTCAGGGGGGGGGCGCGAGGCAACCCAGCCACACACACACACACACCCCCGTCAATCCCACCCCAAGTTTTGCTGCTATTTTTTTGGGAGGGGGGCATGAGGGTTTCTCAAAAATGAAAAAGGAGGGCGCGATGCCAAAAAGTTTGGGAACCACTGTGCTAGCCCTTTGCTATGAAATGCTATTTATTCATGCCCTTTAACTCCAATATTGCTTTAATATATGGAAGGCGGCTAATGGCAAGAAGCAGGCCTGAGGTCCAAAGTGGAGGTAACAGGAGAGCAGCTGCAATTCCCAACATGCCAAGGAAACCACTAAGAAATTGCTGTTTTCCTTCTCCTACAGCAGCAGGCAGGGTTGTTGACTCTCTCGTAGCTACAGGAGGCCTGGCTAGAAAGAGATCATTGTGATTCCTGTCTGTTTCTTTCTCTACTACAAAAGGGTCCATTCATCTGGGCTAATTTTGAAGGGCGGGCCAGGGATATCACTCGCACAAACTGGATCCGAACACTTCAACCACAGTTTGAAAGGCTAGGCTTCCAGGCCCGTTCAACCTGGGGAAATATTTTTTTTCTTTTTAGTAGCATCGTTCATTGGATGCCATATCTTTTCCGATGGTCGCCTGTTTACGAGTCAAGAGCCAGAAGAGCAGAAGAGCATCCTTGGAGGAAAAGAAATGGACGAATTAACAGGAATGAAAAATATATAGAGATTATCTTTTGGCCCTCAGCAAAGAGGAATTTTCATTGTGCAGAGCCAAAAAAAAAAAAAAAAACCCCTCAACCCCCTACTTTCTGTCCAAAAATGCTGAAACTTTGTCTTATTTCAAAGACTGAATGAAAATACATTTTTGAAAAGCATAGCAGTTCCTGATTCATTTAACCACCAGTCTTTATGGAGCACAACGGGGGCTGTCTGTGTGTGGGAAGATCTGCAATGTAATTGCTTTCGGCAGAGTATCACCGCACTGTGTAATTAAAATATAAGAGGCTGCCAGTTTCAAATTTTTTAATTGATTTCATCTGCATCTGGGGGATTAAGTCCCTTGGAGCTGCTTACTGATACTTCTATTTTCAGTGCACAAAATGGCTCCCCAACCCAAGCAAGAGGGAGAAGAAAAAAAGATCTCAGTTTTGAAACTGCCACTACTTCTAGCAACAGCCAAGAATGCATCTGCAGGCTGGCTCACAGGCCTCAAACAAACTGAATGTGCATGCCACTTAGCTGGTGAAGTCTTTGGTGAAAGCAGCTCACCACTACCCTTTCAGAGGGGGAGCTGTGTACTGAAAGAAAGGAAGGAAAAAAGAAAAAAAAAGGCGTGGGGGGGAAGAGTAGGGGGCAAAACCCACAGGAAAAATTTGACACCTAAATCAGAGTGACAATTTCAGCACAGTGTTTATACACGGTGGTAAAACTAAATTATCTGAGACTGATTGTGCCCACATGTCACTGGTTATCCAGCATGGATTTCCTTGAACATCGGAAACTTAATACAAGGAAACACATGACAATTAAAATCAATATAATCATCAAAAGGACAGAATCAGCAACAAGGCTTCTTATTTTTTTTAAATACATAAATGTTTTAATAAGTGAAGACAGTGTTAGAGAAGGAAAGAGTTGTGCATGTGGGGTGGAGGAAAGGCTTCCAATCACACCAGGCAGAAAGGGTTAAGTTTCAAGGCAGCTGCTGAATCGGAATTACAGGGGGAAATAGCGTAGGATAGCCTCAAACGTTTACAAAATAAAGTTAAGACTCTCTACTTTTATAAACACCCTCCAGCCACTTCACAGTGATTTGTAGGGGGGAAAGAAACTGGATCAGAGCATGCCATGTTGGACTGGGACTTAGGAGAGCAGAGTTCTATTCCCTGCAGGTGACTTTATTGAGTCTTTTTTCTCTCTCATCTAGCTTATGAACGTTTGAAGGAAGGGACTATTTTTCACTACATGTTTTTACAATGCCTAATTCAATAGTACCATGATCTCATCTTAGGCCAATTGCATTGTAAATACAATAACAGCTAGTGATCATCGCCCCCATTTTACAGAAAGAACAATTCAGGCACACAGAAAAGTGCTATAGCTGAGACCAAGAACAAGTTTCCCTGATCACCAGTCCCCCAGATTTATCCTTCCTTTCCATTCCTTCAGAAAGGGCTGGATGTGTCTTAAGACATATGAAAAGTTTAAAGAACTTTTGAAGATACGAATGTGTGGAGTCAATCACATAGACCAGCATAATCTGATGAAGTTCAACAAGGACAAGAGCAGAGTCCTGCACTTGGGATGGAAGAATCCCAAGCATTGTTACAGGATGGGGACTAACTGGCTAAGCAGCAGTTCCGCAAAAAAGGACCTGAGAATTACAGTGGATGAGAAGCTGGATAGGAGTCAACAGGGTGTCCTTGTAGCCAAGAAGGCTAATGGCATATTAGGGTGCTTTAGTAGGAGCACTGACAGCAGGTCTAGGGAAGTGATTATTCCCCTTTATTTGGCATTTGTGAGGCCACATCTGGAGTACTGCATCCAATTCTGGGTCCCCCATTACAAAAAGGATGTGGACACACTGGAGAAAGTCCAGCGAAAGGCAACAAAGATGATGAGAGGTTGGAGCACATGACTTATGAGGAGAAGCTGAGGGATTTGGGCTTCTTTAGTCTACAGAAGAGAAGAGTGAGGTGGATATTTGACAGCAGCCTTCAACTACCGGAAGGGGGGGTTCCAAAGAGGATGAAGAGAGGCTGTTCTCAGTCCAGGCAGTCCCCAAGTTACGCGGATCTGACTTACATCGGATCCGCAGTTACGAACGGGGATTTTCTCGCCCCGGAGGACTGGAGCGGCGGGACGCCTGGTCCCACCGCCCGCCTCCTCCAGGGCGAGAAAAGCTGCTCCCCATCTCCCTGGTCTGCTGGGGGAGCCAGCAGACCAGGGAGACGGGGAGCAAAGCGGCGGAGGACCCGGGCCGGACCCGCGGCGCTGATCTGGAAGCGCCGCGGGTCCGGCCCGGGTCCTCCGTGGCTTTGCTCAGCGTCTCCCTGGTCTGCTGGGGGGGGGGGGGACGCAGCTAGTGCCCCCCCCAGCAGACCAGGGAGATGTGGAGCAAAGCCCGGGGCCTGTGGTAGAGCAGGTGGGGCGCTGCCGGTTGGTCCCACAGCACCGCTCCTTGGCGCTACTGGACCAACCCGGCAGCACCCCAGCTGCTCTGCCCCAGGAGTCCTGATTCAGCCGCTGCTGATCAGTTTCATCAGCGGCTGAATCAGGACGCCTGGGGCAGAGCAGCTGGGGTGCTGCTGGGTTGGTCCAGTAGCGCCGAGGAGCGGCCGCGCTACTGGACCAACCCAGCAGCACCCGAGCTGCTGTGCCCCAGGCATCCCCAAGTCAGCCGCTGCTGAAACTGACCAGCGGCTGACTACAGGAAACCCGAGGCAGAGTTGCTCTGCCCTGGGCTTCCTGGAATCAGCTGCTGATCAGTTTCAGCAGCAGCTGACTTGGGGACGCCTGGGGTTCTTAAATTGAATCTGTATGTAAGTCGGAACTGGCGTCCAGATTCAGCCGCTGTTGAAACTGATCAGTTTCAGCAGCGGCTGAATCTGGATGCCAGTTCCGACTTACATACAGATTCAACTTAAGAACAAACCTACAGTCCCTATCTTGTACGTAACCCGGGGACTGCCTGTAGTGACAAATGGCAAAATAAGGAGCAATGGTCTCAAGTTACAGTGGGGGAGGTCTAGGTTGGATATTAGGAAAAACTATTTCCCTAGGCGGGTGGGGAAGCACTGGGATAGGTTCCCTAGGGAGAGGGTGGAATCTCCATCCCTAGAGGTGTTTAAGTCCCAGCTTGACACAACCCTGGCTGGGATGATGGAGTTGGGGTTGGTCCTGCTTTGGGCAGGGGGCTAGACTCGGTGACTCCTGAGATCTCTTCCAACCGTAGGATTCTAACACCTCTGATAGGGCCATGCCCAGATCCTCAAAGGTATGTGGGTGCCTAGCTTCCACTCATGCAAATGGAAATTAGGTGCCTAAACACCTCTAAGATCTGGGGCCCTGTTCCTTATCGTAAGAGGTGCTGGCAACTCGCAACTCCATGTGATTTCAGTGACAGCTGGAGAGAGTTAGAGCTGCCCAGGATCAAGCTTTCTCTGAAGAACAAATAACGTTTATCTGAAAAGAAGTGTTGGTCTCATTCCTTTGGGACTACGTCTCTGCCACAGCTGCGAGGGACAGATTGCTCCCTGTAGTGGCACCAGACTAAGTCTCCAAACCAGCAATTTTCAGTGGAATTCATTATCCAAAAAAGCTTTTTAATGCTTGAGTTATCCTTTGCCCAGAGCTATTGTGGCATTTTTTATTATTATTAGTTGTTTTATGTCCTTCTGCAAAGAGATCCCCATCCCATTTTCACAGAGCGTGATGATAATGACATAATGGACATTTGCAGAACACTAATCTAGCATTGCTAGGCACGGTAATGCATGCAACCAGGAATAATGATCCCAAGTAGAGTCCAGGTACATGCAGTCATCTTATCCAATTACTCTACCTGAAACTACAACTAGGGCTAGATTCACAGAAATCCTGACCAGCTGCAGTTAAAGCCAGCGCTTCTGAAAACCATCAGGCTATGAGCATCTTGTGGAGGACAATATTTAGGAAGACTCAACTGTAAGTTACAAACTCTCAGAGGGGCCGCTGTGTTAGTCTGCAACTTTAAAAACAATGAATAGTCCTGTGGCACTTTAGGCTACGTTTAGACTGCATCCCTCTGTCGACAGAGGGATGCAGATTAGGCACATTGAAATTGCTAATGAAGCAGGGATTTAAATAACTCATGCTTCATTTGCATAAACATGGCCGCTGCTTTTTTCCGACACAGAGCTTTGTCGACAAAAAGCAGAAGTCTAGACATGGATCTGTCGAAAATAAACCCTTTTTCAACAGATCCTGTATTCCTCAAAAAATAAGGTTTACAGGATCTGTCGAAAAAGGGTTTATTTTCGACAGATCTGCATCTAGACTGCCACTTTTTGTCGACAAAGATCCGTGTCGAAAAAAAGCGGCGGCCATGTTTATGCAAATGAAGCACGGGATATTTAAATCCTTGCTTCATTAGCAATTTCGATGTGCCTAATCTGCATCCCTCTGTCGACAGAGGGATGCAGTCTAGCCACACCCTTTGAGACTAACAAAAATATTGTAGTATCATGAGCTCACAGGACTACTCATTGTTTGTAAGTTACAAGTGTATTCATTCCATGCAGGGGCTCTTCAGGGAACATATCCCTTACAAAACTCTAGATTTCTAGAGTAAAATTCTAGCCCCGTCACCCCCATTTTCTTTTTATTTTGACCGTGAAACAAATGTGAATTGTGACGTTTTCCAGTTTCAAGAACACCAATATAAATAATACTTAACTCTGCGGGAGCTGCAAGTCCCTGTCATCCTGGACCCTAGCTAGACAATTTATAGGAAAATAGCAGGGAAAGTTACTCTAAACGCCCCTTAAAGCAAAAATGAGGAGAAAAACAGCTGCTAAGTTTCTACTGCAGGAGAAGGCCCCCTCAAATTGAAGCCTTCTAAAAAGAACTAGAGGGTAGAACCCTGCTCTTAATAATGACCTTTGGGCTACATCTGTCCTTGATGTAACTTCACTGGAGTTTGTCATATTGGGACAGACCTATGTTTGGTGTAAACTGGCACACTTCCATTGACTTTAGTGGTCTGATCATGGATTTACACTAGCTGGGAATGTGCCCTTTATTCTTTAAGTGATTCCAAAGTCAGTTACGTCTCCGCCCATGCAATCATTATACCATACAGTGTTCCGTATGTGACTCAAACCAGGATTGCCCAGAGACACTAGAAGTTAAAACGGTACGTCTGGCATGCAGAGTTTGGATCGAAACGAGCAGTGTAATAAGACAAGTATGATAACATCACTGTTGTAATTGTAATGAGCCACAAATGCTATTTTGATGGGTTTCTTTGAAAGAAATACACAAAACTCTACCGATTTAATTAAAGATCTCCTAGGCTTTGTAATCAGTGCTGCCACACATGAAGGCAAAAGTACTTTCATGTGGCAGAATATAAAAGTAGGTTTTCCATCAGGGAAACCCCCCCCCCCCAAAACTAAACACAAAGTGTAACAATATAGGGACTCAGAATATAGGAATATATATACACACACATGCACCCATGAGATAGGTAAGTTCAATTTAGGCACTTTATAAGACATGAAGATGTGCAGGGTTGCCAACTTTTGATCAGACAAAACTGAGCATCCTTGTCCCACCTCTTCTCTAAGGTCCCAGCTTTCTCACTCCATCCTTCCTCCCTCTGTTGCTTGCTGTCCTCCACCTTCCCTCACTTGCTCATTGTTACCAGGCTAGTGAGGGTCCCTTTTCAACTGGATATTTGATTGAAAACTGAACACTGGGGTGGGGAGTTAGGTTTATAAATACTTGCATTAGAAAAGTGGTCTGCAACTGATGGCTCAGTATGGAACCAAATATGGCTCTTTCATCATTCCCCAAATACAGGCAACTTTTTAAATTAAAATGGAAAATGAATTCAAAATTTTAAAAATGTGTAATGTGTGAAAAGGTGCTACAGCGGAAGTCCCATTCAATAAAGTCTGAGTACAATGTTTCATTTATGCTGTTATGAATCATCATGTCGATTATCAATTATATTAAGTGGTATATTTTCAGTCATGCATATGGACATTCTTATGCTGGCTCTTTGTTGACCGCAAGTTCTGAATTTTGTTTGGCTCTTTGGTTTGAAAAGGTCGCCGAACCTTGCATTAGAAGATAATATACATCACCCGTTGTGACGGCGCGTTGGGGGTTCCCCGTCTCCTGCACCCCGAAATGGCACAAACAGACTGCACCAGCCAGTGGAATTGAGGGTGGTTTATTGCTCCTCCAGCACAGCGCAGCACAGATGTAGTCTGGTCACAGGAACTGGGCTAGGATGCCTCAGGCCCCCTTGAGATGGGGGAGACTGGGCCCCTAAACTCCAGCCCCTTCTCCTAGGCTCTCCTCCATGCCCTCCGACAGCCAGCAACCAACTCTCTCACTTCCAGCCCTGCCCCCCAGCCAAGGCAGCATCCACCTTCCTTTGTTCCTCTCCATGGGGGGTGTCTGGCCACTGGTTTGCATAGTGACTCATCCTGTTCTGCTGGGTCGTGGTACCCGCGGCAGCCAGTGGGGGATCCCCCAGAGCCAGCAGCATAGAAACCAGCCAGGTACCCCCACTGTGTTCCTCTCCATGGGGGGTGTCTGGCCACTGGTTTGCATAGTGACTCATCCTGTTTTGCTGGGTCGTGGTACCCGCGGCAGCCAGTGGGGGATCCCCCAGAGCCAGCAGCATAGAAACCAGCCAGGTACCCCCACTACGTCACAGTTCTCCCCCCTCCGAGAGCGAACTGAGCAGGGTCACTCCGCTCGTGACCTAGGGAAGTTCGGGTCCTCTGCGTGGGAACCCGCCCTGGGGACATGGGTGCTCCCCTTGACTCGGCCTGGCCGTGGCGAGGCCCCACATGAATTGGCTTCCCTCTGTCCACTCGCCGCCCCGCTCCAGGGCGACTGGCACAGGCCTGTCCTCGGGGTCACACCCACCCTTCCGCTGGCCTTGATCTCTGGCCAGGGTCTCTCGGGCTGGGGCCATGAGCCCAGTGAGCCTTCTCTGGACAGCCAGGGCGGCTTCCACCCCCGATGCTCCATCCAGGGAGGACTTCCCCTCCCATAACTCTCTCAGCAAGCCCAGAGGGTCCTCTATCTGGGGTAGAGACCCCCAAGCCGCTTTCCTCCTGTCTTGGGCCTTCCCGCCCCTCTGGCAGGAGTCACAGGACCGGCAGTACCGCTGCACGGCCGTAAAGATTCCCGGCCAATAGAAGTGCTGGAGCAGCTTCAGCCGGGTGCTCCGGATCCCCCGGTGGCCCCCAACGGGGACATCGTGGGCCAAATACAGCAGCTTGAGGCGATACTTTCGGGGGACGACCAGCTGCCGTTCTACCCTCCATGCCCTCGCCTTCCTGGGGGGGAGCCACTCACGGAACAGGAGCCCACGCTCCCGCAGGAATCTCTCCTGGCCACCTCTCCCCCGGGGCTGAGCTGCATGGAGGCCAGCCTGGTCCCTCAGCCTCTGCAAGGAGGGGTCTGCCTGCACCTCAGCCTGGAATTCAGCTGCTGAGGCAGGGATCGGGACCTGTCCCCCACCTCTGCCTAGGTCCGGAGTCCCAGCCTGGCTGGACCCCGTGTCCACTGGGATGGGACCCTGAGGATGCTGCCAGGAGTCCTTCCCTGGACCCACGTTGTCAGCCCCCCGCTGGCTCTGGCTCCAGGTAGTGACTAGAGCCCGCTGGGATTCATGGGGCCACTCCTCTAGGTCATTCCCCATCAGCACCTCGGTGGGCAAGTGCGGGTGCACCCCCACTTCCTTGAGGCCTTCCTTCGCCCCCCATTTCAGATGCACCCGGGCTACAGGCACCTTAAACGGGGACCCATCTATGCCCTTCAGGGTCAGCTGCGCGTGGGGTAGTATCCGCTCCGGGGCCACTATGTCGGATCGGGCCAGAGTCACCTCCGCCCCCGTGTCCCAGAAGCCCGTCACCTTCCTACCATCCACCTCCAGGGGTATGAGGCACTCGCTCCGCAGGGGCCGTCCTGCCCCCACCCGGTACACGGAGAAATCCGCCTCCTGAGAATCAGACCTCCCAGGGGAGGTGCACTGAGCATCCTTCCCCTCTCTCTGAGCTGAGGTTTGCCTGCCAGCCCCTGCCTCTGGGGCAGCCTGCCCTTCCTCCCGCCCCAGCCAGTTAACCCTGGAAAGTCCCCGGTCCCGGGACCTGGTGCACTGAGCCCTCTTGTGGCCTTTTTGCCCACAGCGCTGGCAAGTTAGGCTTTGGGCTGTCTCTGTCCAGGCCCTGGCTGGTTCTCTGGGGCGCAGACGACCTGTTCCTTGGTCTCGCCCCGTAGTTGACTCCCTCCGTCGCTCAGCCGAGATCCGGTCTCTGCGCGGTTCCCTTTCTCTCCGGGACTCCCGTTCACACCCGGACCGGCTCTCCGTGAACTCATCCGCCAGTCTCCCGGCCTCCTGGGGGTTCTCTGGTCTCCGGTCCTTGAGCCACAGCCTCAGTTTGGGTGGGCACGCTTCATAGAACTGCTCCATCATGACCAGCTTGAGCAGCTCCTCTGCGGTCTGGGCTCCGACTCCAGACACCCACTTGCGGCAGTATTGCGCCAGGCGGGAGGCCAGATCCACATAGGTCTCCCGTGGCCCTTTCTGTACCCCCCGGAACTTCTTCCTGTACATCTCGGGGGTCAGCCCGAACTTGTGCAGCAGGGCCTCCTTGACTCGGTTGTAATCCCCGGGCTGTAGGTCCTCCAGCTGACTGAGCACTCCGGCCGCCTCCTGGCTCAGTGCGGGGATGAGCTCCTGCAGCCAGTCAGCTGGGGGAACCCGTTGCAGTCCACAGGCCCTCTCAAAGGCACTGAGGAACCCGTCTATGTCACCCATGTCCTTCAATTGGGCCACCACGGGCCTCTCCAAGCATCTGGCAGTCCTGGGACCCTGGGGCCCATCCGCACTTGGCGCAGCCGGTGCCCCGCCGGTTCTCCGCTCTGCCATGGCCAGCTCATGCTGCCGCTGCCTCTCTCGATCTTGGCGGTCCCTTTCTCGGTCCTGGCGGACCCTCTCTCGGTCCTGGCGGTCCTTCTCTCGGTCCTCTACTTCCAATTCCTTGATCCGCAGCTGGATCTCCAGCCGCCGCAGCTCTGCTTGGCTGGCCCCTGCCCTAGATGGGCTGCAGCTTGCAGGCCTCCCGAGGGAAGCTGTCTCATCTCTCCTGTGGGTTCCAGCGCTCCTCCCCCTCTCTGAGCCTGACACACTCTCAGGGGGGGTCTGGCTGCTTCCCCTGGGGACAAGATCCTGGCCCTGTGGCTGGTCGTTCTCTTCTAGCTGAGCAATCAGCTGGGCCTTGGTTGCTTTCTGCACAGGCAAGCCCCTCTCTCTGCACAGCCCCACCAGCTCTGCCTTCAAGAGTCGGGCGTAGGCCATCTGCCCGCTGGGCCCCTCGGTGCAGACTCACCAGTCTAGTGCTGCAGCGCCCCACGATTCCCAGGAACCGCTTCGCTCTGTCTCCAGCACGCCTGGCTCCAGGGCTCTTGCTTCTACTGCGCCTTGTCGCTTGCCGCTGGAAGCTCCATCCACGGGGTGCAGTGCATCCCACTCCTGACACCAGTGTGACGGCGCGTTGGGGGTTCCCCGTCTCCTGCACCCCGAAATGGCACAAACAGACTGCACCAGCCAGTGGAATTGAGGGTGGTTTATTGCTCCTCCAGCACAGCGCAGCACAGATGTAGTCTGGTCACAGGAACTGGGCTAGGATGCCTCAGGCCCCCTTGAGATGGGGGAGACTGGGCCCCTAAACTCCAGCCCCTTCTCCTAGGCTCTCCTCCATGCCCTCCGACAGCCAGCAACCAACTCTCTCACTTCCAGCCCTGCCCCCCAGCCAAGGCAGCATCCACCTTCCTTTGTTCCTCTCCATGGGGGGTGTCTGGCCACTGGTTTGCATAGTGACTCATCCTGTTTTGCTGGGTCGTGGTACCCGCGGCAGCCAGTGGGGGATCCCCCAGAGCCAGCAGCATAGAAACCAGCCAGGTACCCCCACTACGTCACACCCGTTAATACTGAATGCACCACCAAGAAGTACCAGTACAATGATCTGATGGCAAAGAAAACTACTCTAAAATAACAGATGTTAGTGATGAAAAAAATCTATTAGATTTTCTAGTCCATCTCCTGGCCAAGTATTTTTTAGTATTCTTTGCAGAACAATACCACTCTCAGGCTTCAGTGGGAATCAGAGCCTTATTTTGTACAAACACTTAGAAAGGCCATGTCTACACTAGGAAACTATTTCAAAAGCACTACATTTGACTTAAAAACTTCTGATTTAACAAATTCGAACTTCCTCGTTCTCGCTGTGGGGATGCACGGAAATTAGGCCGAGGCAGGCTTCATTAATGTGAATGCACTACCTTGGACTCAGAGCTCCAGAAAGCACTGTGCAGACCTGTGACAAGCCTCACAGAAGACAATAAATTTGAATTAGTGGCTCTGGAGAATCCACTCTACTGTTATTTAGAAATTACTATTTCGGAATTAGCATGACTCTTCATGAAAAGCAGGGTTGGTAGTATGGATGCACTGTTAATAAATTCAAACTTGGGGGGGGGGACCAGTTTATTTCAGAATAAGGTCCTAGTGTAGACCAGGATGGATGAGAAGCTGGATAGGAGTCAACAGTGTGCCCTTGTAGCCAAGAAGACTAATGGAATATTAGGTTGCATTAGGAGGAGCATTGCCAGTAGATCTAGAGAAGTGATTCAGTCCCTTTATTCAGCTCTGGTGAGGCCACATCTCGAGTATTGTGTCCAGTTCTGGACCCCCCACTATAGAAAAGATGTGGACGCATTGGAGAGGGTCCAGCGGTGGGTGACCAAAATGATGAGGGGGCTGGAGCACATGACCTATGAGAAGAGACTGAGGGATTTGGGTTTGTTTAGTCTGCAGGAGAGAAGAGTGAAGGGGGATTTGATACCAGCCTTCAACTTCCTGAAGGGAGGTTCTAAAGAGGATGGAGAAAGGCTGTTCTCAGTAGTGACAGATGGCAGAAGAAGGAGCAATGGTCACAAGTTACAGTGGGAGAGGTCTAGGCTGGATATTTCACTAGGAGAGTGGTGAAGTACTGGGATGGGTTACCTAGGGAGGTGGTGGAATCTCCATCCCTAGAGGTTTTCAAGTCTCGGCTTGATACAGCCCTGGTTGGGTTGATTTAGTTGGGATTGGTCCTGCCTTGGGCAAGGGGCTGGACTTGATGACGTCCTGAGGTCTCTTCCAGCTCTATGATTCTATGACTGTTCCTACCCTGAACAGCTTGCATTTGAAACAGACAACAACAACAACAACAACATCAACAAAGAATGGAAGACAACAACATAATATGCAAAACATATATGAAGCTGGATTAAGGCATTGCCACAATGGGACTGTATTTAGGGTACCAGTTCCTGGAGAGTACATCAGAAAACTCAGCTATTAAGTAATTTGCTAGCCCTCTCAGTTGTAAAGAAAAGCCCCAAAATATGAACCATTAGTAACCTATGCAAGGCTTTCTCCTGTGTCTGTGAACAATCGTTTGAGAATTTTATAAATTGTACCAAGAATCTCCATAGGTAGGCTTGGAAGAATCAGATTTTTAAATCTATGTCACCGACCAAACTCCCACACAAACTGATAAAACATAGTTCCATTGATGAAAAAAATTTGCAGACAGTGAAAGTAAGGAAAACGCTGTTTCTGAACTGATTCATTAGCGTGCAAATCCAGTGATTTAGATTTTTAAATTAGGCTAGCTACAAACAGACTAGGAATGAACAGTAAATGCAGCTCCCACTTGTTGATTTAAGGATAGTGACTTGATATGGCTGGACATGGGATGTTGACAGTTTGTGTCTTAATGGTTTTGTGAAGCTTTAACTTTTTTGGATCACCATGTATACTGTCATGCAATAATTATTTGACACCTCACCCCACAATTTCCTGCCACTGGGAACATTTAAATGGATACAACTATAAAATAAGGCTTAAAATAAGCATTGTTTTTACCTCTCACAATAATAAACAAATAAAAGTGGAATTCTACCATGCCTCTTCAGAGGGGCATTATCTTTCAGACACACAATTCTGAGGGCCCCTGTCAGGATAACACTCATACAAGTGTTCTGGGTATGGCAAAAGGAGAAAGCTGCTGGATCCATCCAACTTGACATGCCCCAGATTGTGGGGTTGATGGTCCTCTGCCTCTCCATGGGGGAAAAAAAGAACACTTCCTATGGGTGGTGGGAAGAGAAGGGGGCTAGCCCACTCCTCTCTGGGAAGGGAAGGAAGAGGAGTTGATTGATACCACCATTCCAAATGGGAGATTTGAACTAGAGGACACCAAATGAAGTTAATGGGTAGCAGGTTTAAAACTAATAAAAGAAAGTTCTTCTTCACACAGCGCGTAGTCAACCTGTGGAACTCCTTGCCAGAGGAGGCTGTGAAGGCTAGAACTATAACAGAGTTTAAAGAGAAGCTAGATAATTTTATGGTGGTTAGGTCCATAAAAGGCTATTAGCCAGGGGATAAAATGGTGTCCTGGGCCTCTGTTTGTCAGAGGCTGGAGAAGGATGGCAGGAGACAAATCACTTGATCATTGTCTTCAGTCCACCCTCTCTGGGGCACCTGGTGCTGGCCACTGTCGGCAGACAGGCTACTGGGCTAGATGGACCTTTGGTCTGACCCAGTACGGATGTTCTTATGTTCTTATGAGATGGGGATAAGGGTGTTAGTGGACAGCATGCCTAGAGCTCTGATTTCTCTGAGAGCAGGATGGAGACAAAGTGATCAGGGCGAGGGACCAGATCCCCAAAGCCTTAAGAAAGTCGCCAAAGCAAGTGTACATGTTCCACAAAACATCCCTCACCCCTTTTTAAAATGCTACTTCTTACTTTTAGAAAAGTTTAAAGGAGGTCCTTTGATCTGAAATGTAGGATAAGTTTAGTGGAGAGAAAGAAAAACACGTCTGGGTAGTTTTCCCCTTCACACTTAATATTTGAAAACCAAATGAGGTGCACTAAGGGTAGGTCTATGCAGCTGGTTAGGTAGCCCATGCTAGCTTTCAGCATGGGCTAATCTCCTAAGGAAAAGCCTGCTGGGGAGGCCGGGTATTTACTGAGGTTGCTGCTAGTGCAGGAGTGGGCAATAATTTTCACAGAGAGATCACATAATGAATTTTGGTAGGTAGTCACGGGCCAGCTCCATCCTGGAAGGGGCAGGATCTAGGGAGAAAGGGGTGAGGCTGAGGCCAGAGACTTTGAATTAAAAACACAGCAAAGGGCTCACTGCTCCAGGCCCCACTGCTACCCCGTTGTCTGGCAGCTGTCTGGGGTTGCTATGGCTATTTACAGGGCTTGCGACTGCGGCTCCTGCCGGGGTAGTGCCACAACCATGAGTTGTGAGCCATTTAAAAAGGATCTGGCTGCCTGAGCTTCCCCCTGGAAATTCAGTGGCAGGGGCAGCAGGATATAAACAGAAAGTGGCCAGATGCAATCTGCGGACTGGATCAAAGTGTTAGGTGGGCTGGATCTGGCTCCCGGGCTGCATCTTCCCCAGCCCTGTGCTAGCGCCTGCTGAAGTTTGTGTGGACACATCTACACTTCTGTGGCAGGTAAAAGTAGCTACCCATGCTACAATCATAGTGTCCGTTGCAATGTAGGCATACCTTGAATGGCTAAGTAGTATCTTAACGTACTAATAAAACTTCAAAGGGAATAAATCTGTTCCTTTCCTAATATTATATGGAAATATATTGAGGCTGTGCAAAGCTCAATGAAGTTGGAACAGAAATACATGTAACATACGAATAACCATTATCAGAGGAGTAGTCAGGTTAGTCTGTGTCCACAAATTAGGACTCCTAATTATAACACTTGTAGACTTAGGAGTAGGTGGAGTTTCAAACTGATGTTGAGTTCTTGACTTTTTCAGCACTTTGCTACAATGTTTCTGCGCTAAAGTCAACTATATATTTGCCCATTAGCTTGAATGAGATGGTCCCTATCTCAAAGGGTACATCTACATAGCAACATTATATCTAATTAATTAGTATTATTTTGAAATAATTTAGTCCACTTCTACACAACAGGCAGCTATTTCGAAATACAGGCAGTGCCCGGGTTACATGGATCCGACTTACATCGGATCCCTACTTACAAACGGGGTGAGGCAACCCCGCACTAGCTGCTTCCCCCCAGCAGACCAGGGAGACGTGAAGCTAGCGCCCTCCCTCCCCCAACAGACCAGGGAGACGCGGAGCGACTTTTCTCAGCTTGAGAATAAAGGACTGAGGGAAATGAGGTGTGGGAGAATAAAACTGAGCTCTGGAGAAATGTTTGGCTAGAGTTTCCCCTACAATATGTACCAGTTCCGACTTACATACAAATTCAACTTAAGAACAAACCTACAGTCCCTATCTTGTACGTAACCCGGGGACTGCCTGTAATGTTGAAATACTGTCAAGCTGGAGGACATCTTACTCTGACTCCTGTAGCCCACATTGTACAAGGAGTAGGGCAAGTAGGAGAAAGAGGGCTCTATTTTGAAATAAGGGCTGTGTAGATGCTCCCAATTTCGAGATAAGCTACTTTGACATAAGCTATGGAATTGACATAGCTCAATTTGTGTAGCTTATTTTGAGTTAAGCCCTGCAGTGTAGGCACACCCAAAGAGTGCACACTCTGAGTACAAGACAAGAGACAACAGATAGATAGACGGACAGACATATGGGAAATACAAGCAAGCAATGAGACAGTGTTGGTCCACATGATAGACAGTGGTCTAATTAGTGTGATGCTTGTGTTTTGCTTAATGCTATGAACTCTGGTCCACAGTGAACTGGAGTGAAGCCACCTACTACCAAACAACTATTAGCTGGCCACCATGTTTGGTCAGTATTAACCTGAGATTAATTATTCCAGCTGATGGTGCTCTAGGTGAAAAATGGTTTCCTCTAAGTCAGGGGTGGGCAAAAGCCACCCAGCGAGTCGAATCCGGCCCACCTAGGGCTTTGATCCGGCCCGCGAGGCTGTTTCCTGGGAGATGGAGTTTCTATTTAAAGGGCTCACACCTTTCCCATGGCTGGCAGGCAACAGCCCCAGGGAACACACGAGCCCTTTAAACAGAAGCAGCTGAACAGGCTCATGTGTCCCTGGCTCCCAGGCAATGCCCTAGCAGCGAGGCTGGGAGCCGTGAGCCCTTTAAATAGCAGGAATTGCAAGGGCCCGCAGCTCCTGTCTCTGGCTAATGTGATGTCTGGAAGCCGCAGGGGAGGCGCGAACCCTTTCAACTCCTGCTATTTGAAGGCTCCACCCCTTCTGCCTGAGGCCCTGCCCCTTTTGGGGCAGCCTGCAACCACTTCAAAAGTTTTGCCCGCTCCAAAATTATTACCCCCAAAATTCATCTAATTCGTCAGCCCCCAAATTTATCTAATTCATCAGCCTTTCGAGTGACTAAGGTCCTGAAAGTTAACTGGCTTCTGGGCTGTTTATGGCTTTTCCAGCTCTGAAAGTCAAAGACATAAGGTTAGGTAAGATGTGCTATTGAGAAGCCAGCCTACACACCTCTCCTATAAAGGCCAGGGACAGATTCCCATTGACTTCAAGTCCCAAATGCACAGGCTATCTATTTATTTAATCTTGCAAAGCTAGTCAATGTGTTTGCTCTCTAGCCCTCCCAGCCTGTGGCATTGACAGAGCACTGGTCCCTGGTGCTGTTCAAAATGGAGGGACCTTCCCTCCCTCACCACCACCTACATCTGCTCCACATTTGCATTTGAGAAATTAGAGAACTTAGTTATGTGGAATTACATAGCAACTGGGTGAGGGCTGGTGTATGGAACTGATTGGGCATTCAACCTAAATAAGAAGAGTTTAAAGATCTTTCCAGGAAATTGAGTGGAACACCCTAACTGACATTCGGTATTAAATATTATATTTGTATAGTTGTTCTCTCTCGTCCTGTGGCATTTAACATCTGGGAGCACGATTTATAAATGTAGAAACTAAATACCTGCTCAGAATTATGCTCATCAGAGCTCAGAAATTAAAATATTACGCTGTACATGGCCAAGACAGCCCATTTTTAAAAGGTAGGGCTATTAAAATATAATTTGCTGAGCCATATCTGGTCTCAGAAATGTCATACATCATTAAAATTGAAAAGCCTTTGATGCAAATACTATTGGCAAAGCTTCCTGCTTGATCAGCAGCAATAGGCTAAGGAATGCCAATTGCAAATACATCCTCAAGCACCAGGAAAATCCCCTGAGCACCGGGTTGTACCATTTTATGTTGTTGTCCAGTTTTAGGATGTACAAATATAACAACAAACACTGTTTCTTGTACTGTTGGTTTCAGTCTCCCTCCTGGTACTGTAGTTCAGTGGTTTTTAAACTAGCAGTCGCGACCCAGGGCTGGGTGGTGGAATGTCGGGCATTGGGGCTGTTGCTGCAGGGGGATCAAGTAGTTAAGGCAGCTCCCTGTCTGTCCTGACACCACAGACTGTGCTGAGACCTAGAAACAGCCAGCAGCAGGCCAGGCAACTAGGTGTGAGGGGAGGGGAGGGGACAGGCAGGGCTCCACATACTGCTCCTGCCTTGAGCACTAGCTCCATGCTCCCACTGGCTGGAACCTACTGCTGGCTGCTTCTGGGGCACAGCATGGTCTGCGGTGCCAGGAGAGGCAGGAACACTGATGGGAAGCCACTCAAGGTAAACCCCACCTGCCCCAGTCCTGACCCATCAGAGCCCCTCCTATATCTCAAAGCTCTCATCCTCAGCCCCACTCCAGAGCCCACGGTTCAGTCGAATTATGTTGGGTCAGGGGCATCAACAATTTTCTTCCAGTGAGTCAGGAGGGGAAAAAAAAGTCGGAACACCACTGCTGTAGAACAACGCACATATCACAGCTTTTACCTTCACTGAGGCAGCGCATAAAATGCTTGATTTTCGTTTCCAGGGGTTTTGTTATTTGTTGGGGGGGGGGGGGGGTATCTTTTGCTTGCTAACCAATCAAGACAATTTTAGGCAAGCGTGCCTGAGAAAACCTTACACAGCAAGCGGTAAGCTCCTGCCGTTTCCCTTCTCCAATGGCCTGCTTTGCCCATCTCTCTCTGGCATCACCTGCAGACATGCCAGCCCCATTTTCCGTACGCCCCATAGGCCGGAGCGATCTTCGGCCAACGCAAGACTTTCCGGCTGTGGAAAACGATCAATAAAAGAGAGACCCCCTGAAAGCTGTTCCCTGAAAAGCAGACGGGTCACGTTTCCAAACTCCTCGTGAACTTCATGGGTGGTCGCCGATGCATTTTTTTCCCTTCTTCTACGGGCTAAACCGGGGGGGGGGGGGGATGGACTCAGTAGAGATTATTTTAAAAAAAAACCGTAATTAAAAAATACAAACATCTGAGGGTCTCTCCTGATGAGGCGGGATTGCGCGTGAACTAATGTCAATATTTTGGGGATGAAACCGCGGGGGTAAATGCCTCCCAAACGAGGCAGGCCTGGGGGGGGGGGGGGGGTTCCTTTCCTCTGTAGCTGTGGAAGGTTGGAATTTGGACGCTCACGGGTGGCCTTCGCATTAGGATCAGCGGTCCCTGCAGGACGAGAAAGCTGCTCCCGGTCAGCCCAAGCGCGTGGGAACGAATTTAGTTCCTCCCACCCTCAGTGTGGCTTGTGGGTGACGGAAGCCCCTCGCCCCCCGCAAATCAAGGCTGAAACTCAGCGCGGGCTTTCCGGGGGCACCCCAGAAAGTTTTGGCAGCCCCCTCTGAACGCCAGAGTTCGTACAGCAACCCCACAGCCTCCCGGGGACTGACACCCCCCAAATCTGGAGTGCAAAGCGCTAGGAGGCAACTGCAGCCAGCCTGGAAAACTAAGGCACCGAGCGCGCCAGGGAGCAGAGATTCGCCTCCTAACTCAGCTCAAGTCCGGAGAGAGGGGTTTTTTTTTGGGGGGGGGGCTTCTTTGGGGGAGCGAGGAAGAGGGTGCTCCGCGGCCCAGCCACCGCTCTCAATCGCCAGCCCTTTGAGAGAGACCCCTCTGCAAACTCGCCTCAAAGCCCAGCCCTGTCCCTTCACTGGCTACCTCCGAGGGCGCGACGAAGCCCCAGTAGAACAATATTTTTGTCCTTTTATTGCCATATTTACGGTCCGCATTAAGTCGCCTTATCCATATACCACGATACCAACCGCGCGTAAGGGGCGGAAAAAAACGCGCGGGTTTAGCGCGGCGCTTAGCCCGGCGGGCTGGGAAGCCGGGAGAAGCTAGTTTTCCAGCTTGCCCACCCACTTGTGTCTGAGCCATCCAGAAGAGACCAGCAGAGCGAAGGGGCTGGTTTCCTAAGGGCTTTGTCAGGCGATTACTTCGTGTTTTCACTCACATCCCCCAAGGTGTTGAAATCTCCTGAAAGGTTAATTAGTAATTTATTGCCCTGTTGTCAGTTTGAGGCTACTAATGGCTTCAAATTACCCCCAGGGGTTTCCTTAGTGAGTCGAACAGTGGCTTGGACGGTTCAGTTAATCAGTTGGCTGCCTATTATTTAATTCCCCAAGAAAGCAATAAGAAAAAAAAAATTAGCGTCTCACACGCGTAGCAAGTATGTGTCCCAGCTACCTCGCTAAATCTGGCAGAGGCTGCAAAGAACGAACATCAGCTGCATTGTGCCCATTAGAAGCTCTGAATCGGACACATCCAGCCCACTTCGTTAGCCTCATTAACACGGGTCTACACTGGACAGGTGCTTCTTCTGCTGTAATCTTGTTTTCTGTTCTTTCCACTCCAATTCATTTGATGAAGTGGGCTTTGCCCACCAACGCTCATGCTTCTATTTTGTTAGTCCTTGAGAGACATGCCACAAAGATTCCTTGTAGAATAGTGATAGAGATGCAGCCGTGTTAGTCTGGTCTAGCTAAAACAAAAGACAGAACTATGTAGCACTTTAAAGACTAACAAGATGGTTTATTAGGTGATGCGCTTTCGTGGGCCAGACCCACTTCCTCAGATCAATTTGTGGAAGAAAATTGGCAAGACCATACATATACACACACACATATATATGGGGTCTTGCCAATTTTCTTCCACAAATTGATCTGAGGAAGTGGGTCTGGCCCACGAAAGCTCATCACCTAAAAAAAATCTTGTTAGTCTTTAAAGTGCTACATGGTTCTGTCTTTTGTTTTACAAAGACTCCTTGATTTTCAAGTTTTTCAGGCTAACACGCTCCCCCTTTTTAGCATGTTTAAATGTGTTTTCTCTTTCCCAGTTCGGAACCCGAAACGGTCTCCCTTCAGGAAGGACATGGTGCGAGTTAGCCGCTGATCTAGCAGGAACGAAGGCGAATCCGTGGTTCAAAATCTAGCGCAGTGTTTTAATGAAAATACGTGCTGCAAAGGGAGTGGTGACTTTTAATGTTGAAGCGTCGTGACTCTCGCATTCAGAGATGGATCCTCCCGTCCGAATAACCTCTTCCAGTAACAATCGTCGCTGGCTTCAGCCCTTCAAAAACAGCCGCGCATGAGTTACTTGTGTTAACAGCCATGCGATTGGCTCGTCTTTGAATGGAAATGGGTCTAAATCCGATCGAGGGAAAGGTCGGATTTCCTCGAGAGCTTGCTCGCCGGAGCTGGGCAGAAAAACGGCGGTGTGCCCTTTGCATAACGAGAGATCCATTAACATGCTTCTCTGCTGAACACCCCTCCGCCTGGTCAAGCCGTAGCAGAAGAATGGTCCGCGAAGAAAATGATTTGCGATGCGACCCCTCCAATGTGGAGCAACGTTTTGCGAAGAAAGCCCGGGACTGAGACAGCGGAAGCCGGGGAGGTTTTTCCCCCTGCTGCAAACTTGCTTCGTGAGCTGACCGCTGTGCCTCAGTTTCCCCACTTGTCCAATGGAGAAGCTTAAAAAGAGCTCGGGCCCAACAGCAAACCCGTATCTTAGCAAAGCAAAACGCGATCCCTTTAATGACGGCAGCGGGGTGATCAGAAAGACCCGCGGATCTCAGAAACAGGTCGATTTACAGACTGGGAGCTTCGGGTGCATTTCATCTTTATATAGTAAGAAGACAGCCTGGAGGGGCCCTAAATCCCAGTCCTTATTGGACTTCAAGGGGAGTTTGGCTTCAGTAAGGATCTAATGTGTCTACACTGCACTGTTATTTCGAGATAAGGAGCGTTATTTCAAAATAACAATGTGAGCGTCCGCACAGCCATTCTGTTATTTCAAAATCATTTTAAAATAACGGCCGGTTTATTCCAAAATCTGTAAACCTCATTCTTTGAGGAATAATGCCTATTCCGAAATAGCTATTTCGGAATAAGGGGTGTGTAGACGCTCCACGGCTGCTATCTCAAAAGAGCCCCTCAACAGGACCATTCTAACGGTGTGTCTACACTGCACCATTTTTCTGGAATAACGGTCATTATTCTGGAAAAACAATACTAGCATCCACCCAGCAATTGCATTATTTCAAAAGAAAATCAAAATAACGAAGGGCTTTTTCCGAGGGTTGGTAAAGCTCTTCGGAATAAGGTCTCTTCCAAAAAAGCTCTTTTGGAAGAGTGTGTGTGGCTGCTGCACTGGTGCTATGTCGAAATAGCTCCTCCCCAGTACCTCCTGGGGCTCTAAATCAAGATAGCATATCTACATACGGGAAGCCTGCCTCTGACTAATTTTGAGGTTTCCCTACAGTGTAGATGTGCTATTTCGAAATAAGATATATTGGAATAACTATTCCGGAATAGCTTATTTTGAAATAAGTGCGCACTCTAGACGTACCCTAGCCAATTACCCAATCCATGTGGACTTCAATGGAAGTTGGAGCTGGCCTCTTAAGAGAGCCACCTTCAGGATCAACTCCACAATTTTGTATCATGAGCTCTTGTGGGCAAAACCCACTTCCTCAGATGAGCAGAGTGGAGAGAGAAGGGGGGACCCTCACAATTAAGAATAGAATGCCCCTCCCACTCTAGGGATAGTGTCCACATTACCAAGCCTGTTATTTCAAAATAAGGGGCTGGTTATTTTGAAACAATAACTCCTGCTTGCCTCCAGGAATAACACTTATTTCAAAATAGTTTTTTCAAAATAGCAGTGTCATGACTCCTTCCCCACTCTGGCATGATAAATGCAGAAGTGGGGGTCAGCAAGTGTACCCCAAAGCCTTATCTACCAGGCTTTGGTATAAAACTTCCCCCAAGATCTTAAAAACCTAGATCTTGGGAATAAAACTTCCGCTGCCACCACCCAAATGTTGCTAAAGAAACCAGGGGAAAGATCATTTGGGAAATCTTCCCCCTAAAACAAAAATCAGGGCACACCATTAACCACTGCCAGGTTAAGAAAAGAAAAGAAAGAACTTTTATTATTACAACAATATTCTGGTTGCAAGTATAATGACTGGAGAGGAAGGTAACAAAATATACTCATGGAGAAACTCCATGGGCCTAGAACTTAGTTACAAAGAAAAGCCAAAACATCTTTTAAGCAGTGCCAGATCTCAGATCCCATACCCAATCCATAACACAATAAAACCTAACGAAACTACCTAAACTTTACCCTACTTACAGAAAAAGAATGATGTCTTGGAGAGAGAGAGACATGCTTGTCCCTCTCTGTAGCTGCAGAGAACTCTCCCAGAGAGACAAAAGGGCAAAGAAAAAAAACCCAAATTCCTTTGTCCCAGTTTGAAAAGTCCCACGTACTTTCCTATTGGTCACTCCACCTGGCTAGGTGTAGTTAACCCCTTAATCCCCAGGCTGCTGGCTAACCCTCATAATCATGACAAGCAGTATCGTGGATGCACCAATGCTGCTATTTCAAAATAACTACTCCCCAGAGTCATTCAAAGTAATGACTTTTCAGTGCTCCCTGTGGCTCTAAGACAAGGCATCCACATTCCGGGAGCCTGCCTCAAACTAATTTCAAGGCTTCCCTGTAGCGTGGGCGCACTTTCGAAATAGTTCTTTGGGGAGTTATTCCTTTGAAATAACTTATTTCAAAATAATTTCCTAGTGTAGACATGCCCTAAGGTGTTACAGCACTACTCACTGTTAAAGGTACAGACTAACACGATGACCCCTTTGAAACTTTTCCACAATTTTGGACTTTCCAGGACTGGTAGGATATGGATTCTCAACCTTGGGATGGTGGCCACTTTGGTTTCCTTTATTTCTAGATAGGAAGGCTTGAAATTATAGGAGGAGTTTCCAAAGAGTTTTTTCCCCTGATGTATCATAGGGCAAGCTACAGAAAATGTTGAAACTCTCTGTTTTATAGTGAGGGCTTCTGGTATTTAGTTTTAACCCTATAAAATGAAATTGGTGTGTATCCAATAAACAGGAGTGATTACTTGTATCCAAGGGCTTGTTTACATGGAACATTCATGCAGACAGCATGATGTGATTTCCAAAGTGCAATAAGACATTGAGCCTTTTTGGGTCCTATAAACCCTTGTGGTACACATTAAAGGTTCCCTAGTGTGCTTTAACATGGCACTATTTAAAGCAGTGCTATGTGAAATAGCACAATGGAACATTACACAAAGCTTGCTCAGTATATAAAAAGGAAGAGACTCTTCCCTCCCTCCCCCCGCCCGCCCGCCCCATTTTTTGGACATCTACATAAAGCTTAGAAATTGCTAGCATAAACCTTCCGAAATGAATCCCGCCCACCACTACCCAGAAAACCCAGAAACCTTAGTTACAATGAAGAACAATTCAGTTTTGGAACACAAATATTGGCACAGCATTGTTCCCCCAACAAACTTTTAGCTCTATCATCTTTTCATTCAGCTAATAAAGCCCATTCAATATTTCTCCTCCAATGGGAACAACCAACCAACCAGTCAGGTAGCACTGACCCTGAACATGCAAATATTCTAATCTTCCAACATATTTTCTACTATTATGTGCTTGAGAAAAAGGCCCTATGGAAACACCCTACTCAGAGAACATTTTTAGTATCTGATAAGTAGTGAAAGATAGATATGAGATTATCAGTGACAACCTCTTTTTGCCTGCACAGAGTTTCAGGGTTTTTTTTTAAATCAGAAGTAAAATCAATTTTTCAATATCCTTTCTCTACACGTTGAAAGTGACACCATCACTGGTCCTAGACCTCACCCTGAGTGGCTTAAGTCATGGAATTTGGTTCCTTCTCCGTTAAGCCTTGCTTTTTTCAGTGGAACATAGCTTACAAAACAGTTGTACATCAATTTCTGGAAAATAACCACGTTTCCTGTGTTTATACAGTCTGTTAGGTAAACTAGGGGAGGGAGAAGGGATGAAAATGGATGACTAGGTCTGGCAGATTCAGATTTTCAAGTCTACACATTTTGTCCAGGTCAGGAAAAGGTGAGAGAAAAGAAAGAAAAATTGTTCACCACCTTTCCCTCTAAATCGACTACTGCCGTGTGAGTTTGTGTCTGAGAAATATCTCCTCCCACTTCTCCACATGTATGGGCAATTTTAGTTAATATTCTGCCCCCACTAACCCCCTAAAGTGGCAGAATGCATGGGCAAACTTTTCCACTGTAGCTTCTTTTACATGTGTAGGGAACAATGAAAATGCCAAGGGAGTTAGACAAAGATAGCCAGTCTCAGAGAGGTAGCTGTGTTAGTTTGTAACTTTAAAAACCATGAGCAGCCCTGTATCTATCATAGAAAGATAGAATCCTAGGACTGGAAGAGACCTCAGGAGGTCATCGAGTCCAGCCTCCTGCCCGAAGCAGGACCAATCCCAACTCAATCATCCCAGCCAGGGCTGTGTCAAGCTGGGACTTAAAAACCTCTAGGGATGGAGATTCCACTCCCTCCCTAGGGAACCCATCCCAGTGCTTCCCCACCTTCCTAATTAAATAATTTTTCTTAATATTCAACCTAGACCTCCCCCACTGCAACTGGAGACCATTGCTCCTTGTTCTGTCATTTGTCACCACTGAGAACAGCCTTGGACTACTGGAACCTCCCTTCAAGTAGTTGAAGGCTGCTATCGAATCCCCCCTCACTCTTCTCTTCTGCAGGCTAAATAAGCCCAAATCCCTCAGCCTCTCCTCATCGGTCATGTGCTCCATCCCCCTAATCATTTTGGTTGCCCTCCGCTGGACTCTCTCCAATGCATCCACATCCTTTCTGTAGTGGGGGTCCAGAACTGGACACAATATTCCAGATGTGACCTCACCAGAGCCAAATATAGGGGAATAATCACTTCCCTAGATCTGCTGGCAATGCTCCTACTAGTGCACCCTAATATGCCATTAGCTTTCTTGGCCACCAGTGCACACTGTTTTCTCACATCCAGCTTCTTATCCACTGTATTTGTTAATCTCTAAGGTGACACCACACTGTTTGCTGTTTTTAAAAGACATTTAGGTACATTAGGGGGTTTTTTCCTCCTAAAAATAAGCTATCAGGGACCTCGTCAATTTCTCTCTCCTTTTCCCTTGTACTGATGGGTGAGGGAGGAAGCCCCCCACCACTCCAGTTTAAATTCACAAACAGCTTGTCATCATCCTCCCTCCCCCCCCTCCAAGCCTTCCTTGCCCCAGTCTGGGAACAGCTGCAGTGGAGAGGTGTGTATGAGACAGCACTTGCTCCTGGGTGGCAAAATAAACTGTTGGAAAGGCTGAGAAATCAGGGGGCGGTCCATGGTGGTGGAGGGAAATGAGGATGTCGTGCGTTAGGAATGGTGGCCTTTCAGAGAGCTGATAGGTGTATGAGCATGCAACCAGATGGGGTGCAAATACCTAACGTCCTCAACAAGCGAGCCAGGGCTGATCCTCCAGTTGTCCCCAATGGATGCAGGTTGTCTGTCCCTTTGTTCATGCAGGCGTGGTGCACCTCCCACAATTTTCTGAAACACTCCCGACAAAGGTCCTCCCCTGGAGATACTGTTTCAGCTACGCTGAGCATCAAACTCTTGCAAATGAATCTCCCTCTGTAGCCTTAATAAGCAACCCTAAAGGAATTGTTGATACTGTTCAAGAAATTGGAGCATTTGACTTCCTTCACCTTTAATTTTTTAAACAATTTACACTCCAGGATTATTATTAGTAAGATACATTTGGCAAAGTCCAATCCAAGTGTGACATTTACCCATCCTGCATCTAGGAGCTGGTAGTGAAAAAACCCTCATAAAACTCTAAGGCTACATCTACACTGCAGGCTTCTTGCACAAGAACTGTTTTGCGGAAGAGTTCTTGTGCAAAAGGTGTTCCACAAGAGCGTGTCCACACTGCCATGTGCTTTTGAGCAAGAGATGTGCTTTTGTGCAAGAGAGTCCATGGCAGTGTAGACGCTCTCTTGCGCAAGAAAGCTCTGATGGCCATTTTAGCCATAGGGCTTTCTTGCACAAGAAATTCATGTTTCCTGTCTACACTGCCTTCTTATGGAAGAGGTCTTGCACAAGCAGGCTTATTCCTGGTGGGGAGAGGAATAATTCTTTCAGAAGAAGCCCTGTTTTCCGACTCTGTACTGTAAATTTACTTGTGCAAGAACGCACGTGCAGTGTAGACACTCGGCAAGTTTTTGCACAAGAACAGCTGATCTCGCACAAAAAGCCTCCAGTGTAGATGTAGCCTAAGAGTTTTTTAAGGAAACGCACAAACAATTAGAGAAAACCAGTTTTCTGGGTCCTCACTATGTTGGGAGGAATTATTTATTGGAGAAGATTGAGTAATGGCCAGTAACATATACGCAGAATACTCCCTTTCACACCATCCTTGGCAAATCAGGCTAAGCAGCAAAAACTTACACACAGGCCTGGCTGCAATCGGAGCCTGCAGAGCAGATAAGACCTAAATTGACAAGATTCATGAGTGACCCCACAGCTGTCAGCTTTAATTTGCTTGGGCAGAGGAGAGCAATTAATAATTCTTTAATGAAGGATGGAAAGTGCCTGTCTTGGAACTGAAAACAACAAGGGAGGAAGGGATAAGATTGTGATCCATAAGGGACGAAGTCTTTTTGTTTTGTTTTGTTTTATAAATCTAGATTGAGCTTAATTTTTCAGACACAGCCCGTGGATTCCTGAAGTAACATCTGCTGTTCCCTTCCCCTGCTCAATTTATTGCCGTTAACTTTTGTGCGAAGGACAGTTTATGGAAAAAAACACCTGCTTTCCCTACTCCCCGAGCAATGATGGCATTTGCTCTGACTCTGGATTCTTCTGAGCGCAGTTTAAACCAGGAGATGATTCATAACGTGGCTCTTGCACACATGCATTATGTTAGGGGTCTTGTCAGTTGCTAGGACGGAGGCACACACTTTGAAGGAAGCCCATTTATACACTTCACTTGGTTTACACTATGCCAGCTTGAAATGCTAGGAGTGGGGCTTAGGCAAGGTTGAGTTAAGGGGCAGGCTGGGGGAAGGCATGACTGGTGCAAGCCATGTGAGCGAGAGATTAATGGAGAAGGAGATTAGTAACGTGCTCTGGGGGTAGTATCGTTTTATATATATCTTGCTATCCAATTAATAACAGCTCGTCAGTTACACACATGTTGCCCACCCTTGCTGTACCTAGGCCAAACCTTGCTACAGTCCCTTCCCTTACCCCCCCACACCTCAGCCCTCTTTGCTCTCTCTTTTTTTGGGGGGGGGGGGAGAAGGGGTTTCTTTTTTAAGGCAATGCAGCACCTTGGCCCTCTCACATGGATTCCTGGCTCTGTTTCTGTCATTATAAAAGATTGTCTTTCCATGAGCAAGCTTCCACTCATGGCGGTTTGTCAAGAAAGTTAAAAAAAAAATCAAAATGGAAATTGTTGGCAATGCGCTGTAGATAAAACCTGGACGGTATTCTGAACTCATATTTGAAAACTGATAGCCGGCATGCAAGGACCTCACACGCTGCAAACAGGCCTTTGTAGATATCACCGAGTGTACCACTCCAGTTCAAATGCAGGTTTTCTCCCCTCTTTTAGCAGCCTTAAGATCACCTCTCTGACACGCACACACAAAATTACATCAGAGGGAAGAATATTTGTTAGCCCCTATGATTTTTTTTTTAAATGGGACTGGGAGAGAGGATGACTAATCCTGTAACCTTTCCTTTTAGTGTTTAATAGAACCTAAGTCTGTTTACAATAAAATGGAGTGATATTTTTCATCCTTCCAAATGGAACAAGGGTTATATAAACAAAGTAACCTCAGACACAGCAAACACCTGTTGAAGGAAACTGGCTTTCAAAGAAAAAAAAAATCGAGACCATTTGTTGACTCATGGTCAAGTTTGAGTTGATGTAGGTGGCATAGCTTGATCAAGGAAGGTGCTGATGGGTATAAACCCTCACCCTAATCCTATCTTGGCATTGAAAAAAGTTCAAAAAAGGGCAGCTAAAAGGGTTAGGGGTTTGGAACTGCTGTCATATGAGAAATTAAAAAGACTGAGACTTTTCAACTTAGAAAAGAGGAGACTAAGGGGGGGGGATATGATAGAGGACTATAAATTCATGATTAGGTATGGAGAAAGTGAATAAGGAAAAGTTATTTACTTGTTCCTATAACACAAGAACAAGGGGTCACCAAATGAAATTAATAAGTAGGAGGTTTAAACAAATAAAAAGAAGGACTTCCTCAAACAATGCGCAGTCAACCTGTGGAACTCCTTGCCAGAGGATGTTGTGAAGATGAGGACTTTAACAGGGTTCAAAAAGGAGCTAGAACAAAACATAGGGGATAGGTCCTTAAATGGCTATTAGCCAGGATGGGTAGGAATGGTATTGCTAGCCTCTGTTTGTCAGAAGCTGGGAATGAGTGACAGGGGGTGGAACACTTGATGGTTACCTGTTCTGTTCATTCCCTCTGGGACACCTGGCATTGGCTACCATCAGAGCACAGAATACTGAGCTAAGAAGACCTTTGGTCTGACTCAGTATGGTCATTCTTATGTTCTTAAAGTATTAGCAAAATGCCTATGTTTGCCTGGTGGTGAAGACAATAAACTGCCTATCCTGATTAATAGCACAGGAATTCTATTCTCTATAGATTCTCATACCAATTTGCCACCAGTTACTTTTCTACTCCAATATTCTGGCTCCAAG
Organism: Pelodiscus sinensis; assembly: GCF_052426305.1. Lineage (NCBI taxonomy): Eukaryota > Metazoa > Chordata > Testudines > Trionychidae > Pelodiscus > Pelodiscus sinensis. Next base: position 44,838,520 of record NC_143063.1, read on the forward strand.
AGTGACCAATGCCAGATGCCTCAAAGGAAGAGACACTAGAAACCCTGAAGTGGGCAATTATGTAATAACTTAGCATAGAGGCATTTCTTCCTGACTCCTCAGCTAGAGTTTGGATTATGCCCTGAAACATGAAAGTTTATATTCTTTCCAAACTTTTGTGGTTTGGATTTGTTTTTGTAAAATAATCCCATGTTCTCATTATCCATAGAATAGTACAATCCACGCTTGAATCCCCTAAGATGTTTGGTCTCTATGATCTCTCATTCCACAGACTAATTTGCTTTTAAAATTAAAAAGATACATTTGATTAATTATTGATGTCTTGGCTTTCAGAAGTGCAGGGAACTCACAGATCCCTTTACATTTTAATAGGAGTTTTTTGCACAATTGCATCTTTAAGAATTGGAGCTTTAACAAAATCAAAGATGCTTTCTGGTGTAAACAACAATAGAAAGAGGGTCCAATATACAAAGCCAAGAGTGGGATGCAAAGGACCAGAGGGAATTTAAATTAAGGCTTGCAGTAGGGCAGGTCGAAAATTCTTTGTTGAAATCAATCTTCTTGTTTGCTTTCTGCAAAAACTCCAACTTGTCGTAGGAAACCAAAAATCCAAGAACCCACATTTTTGAGGCAAGGAAACCCCAAGTTTAACTTTTTAAAATACCCCCCCCCAAAAAAAACCTTTCTTCAGAATATTTTGATGCAAGTTATTTCCCCATTAAAACACCCCCACCTCCTTTCCCCCGTTTTCTAACCCACTCTCATTTACAGCAGGGGTTCTAGAACTGTCCGGTAATGGGAAAAAAATTACTGACATTTTTCCATCAACACTGGAAAATACTGTCAAATAATTTCCCATGCAGCTCTAATGTGCATCATCATTTATTAATTAATTTATTTCCATTTCCATAGTGGAGCTCAAGTCCTGTGCCAGGACCCCATTGTGCTACATTCTGCACAAACAGAGAACAAAAAGATTGCCCTTCCCAAATTGCTTTGAACCTGGACCCAACGATTCTTATCCAGGCATGTCCAAAGGGACCCTTGGAACACACATTTGCCTGAATTCCCCCTTTCACGCAGGCAACAACCATCTCTGCCTCGCTATCCCCTTTTTTGGAAGCCCCGTGGAGACCAGATCCATGTGTAGAATGAGCATTATCCCTCTTTCATGTCTGCTGGGGAATACCTAAGAGAGACCATGCAGCTTGCAGTTCTACTACCTTCCTCAAAGAGCCCTGGTCATGGTGCACAAGCATCCTTTGATACTCTATGGGAAATCCAGGGATAGTCACAGACCAGGGAGCCAGAAGACAATTTAAGGAGGCTCCCACAGTCAGTGCCAGGACAATGGGTTTCGACACAGCAGGTTTTTGGCAGGTCCTCCACATCCTCTTGGATCTTGAGAATCGGCTGGGTGCTGCCCAACTATCTAAGAACTGACATGTATTACATATATCTCGGCATGAAAACACACAAGGCACCTGGCAGTAGACGACCGATTCTTGCCAGCATTATTAGTCTTTAGCAGGGTAGTGCCAAAGTCACTCAAGAAGAGGGTGAGGTGATTGGGGCTGAAAGATTGTTGTGTCAGGGTTTTCCAGGAATAATCATTAACTGGCAAAGATGCTGCTTTTCCACAGACCTCTCAATTTGCTAGTTCTGATCAAAAAGTGTTTAACAAAACCAAAACAATACAATGAAATACTGCCAGTAACAATAAAGGGCCTCTGGATACCGTTCTTACAGATCCTTGTGTGGAAGGTCCCAGGGTTTTGATCCCAGACCAACCCTCTGGGACTGACACATCTGAGAAGCCAAGCCCGTGATACAGCTGAGCTTCACTAGATGCATGAGCCACCTTCGCGGTTCTCTTGATCTTGGGGCCAACAGACAGTTGGTGCAGCCTAAGGGCTGTGCCAAGTTATACCTGGTCAAAACAGGTGGCACACAGGCAGTTCTGGCAGCTAGCGATTGCCTAAGCTGCAAAGCAGAACAGTGGAAGGTCAGCTATGCTAGCATTTGTCTAGTGGGAGAGATATCCCCCCTACATAAGGGGAATCCTCAGCTGGACACTTAGGGGATGTGTAGCCTACAGGAGAAGGTCAAATTAAGATACTCAAGTTCACCTATGTTAATTGCATAGCTGAAGTCGGAAGTACCTTACCTTGAATTTGGCGCTGTCTACACTGCAGGAAGTTGAAGGGAGAAAACTCTTCCTTCGACTTCCCTTACTCCTCGTGGAAGCAAGACTACCTGCATCGCCTGGAGTGCCCCTCTCAGTTCGAATTAGCTGTTTTCACTAGACCCGCTAATTTGAACCCTGGAAAATCAACAGCTGCAGCTTTGATTGTTCTCTGTAGTGTAGACGTACCCGTAGGGTCCAGCCAGAGCTGGTGCAAGCTACGGGCTGACCAGGCTACTGCCCGGGGTGCCCCATTGTAGGGGGCGCCGCATGAGGCTGCTGGACTGGGGCCGCGCATGCGCCGGTGCCCCGGGGGTGGGGTCGCGCATGCGCCGGGCACCCGGGGCCACACATGCGCCGCACTCCCAGGAGTGGTGCCATGCTCTCGGGGTCTGGGGTGCACGAATGGCTCGGGCCGGCCCTGGGTCCAGCATTTGTTCCCTCATGAGCTCATGCCTGAATATCTGCACCACCATTAAACAGGCCCATTGCCCAAACGCAGTCTGAGGCACCTGACATGGGGGGACATGAGAGCGGTTTTCAAATATCTAAAAGGGTGTCACAAGGAGGAAGGAGAAAATTTGTTCCTCTTGGTTTCTGAGGACAGGACAAGGAGTAATGGGCTTAAAGTGCAGCAGGGGAGGTTTAGATTGGACATTAGGAAAAAATTCCTAACTGTCAGGGTGGTCAAATATTGGAATAAATTGCCAAGGGAGGTGGTGGAATCTCCCTCTCTGGAGATATTTAAGAACAGGTTAGATAGACATCTGTCAGGGATGGTGTAGGTGGAGCTTGGTCCTGCCTTGAGGGCGGGGGGCTGGACTCGATGACCTCTCGAGGTCCCTTCCAGTCCTATGATTCTATGACATAGCTGTTTAATTACAGAAATGGGCAGGTTAGCTTGGCTGCTATATTCAGAATGCAAATAAGCATTTCTTCCTAGTTTTCCAGAAACATGTTTTTCCAGGAGCTTTAATGTCATTTTCATAGCTTGAATTGACTATAGAGAAATATTTGTGGGTATTTTAATTCTTCCAATGTCATTATCCCTGGGAAAAAATGGTTGTAGCAAAAATATGTTTCATATTCACAGCTCAAGTAAATCAGGATAGCTTCACTGAAATCCACTAACATCTCCAATTCACCTCAGCTGAGGATTTTGCCCTATATTTTTACAGCTCATGTTTTTGTTTACTGTGGGCCTCTTTTATGGAGAACTAGAGAGACTCTGGTATGGCATAAAATAGTAATTTATCGGATGACTGAGAAGAAAAAGACTTTATCCCAGCTGACACACTGACATCACAGAGGCTGTGCAAACTGGAAGCACTCTTGATAGCGCACAAAGGAAAACCTTGTCTTCTGATGCACATGCAATTTTAATTCTTCTTAAAGGTTTGTTACAGATTTTTTTTCACCTGTAATTATAGAAGCCAGTTTGCTTTGGCGAACTCTCCTGGGTTCTGTAAGGCTGCTCTGACAGGCTGTGTCTAATGTCATGTTCCATATTTTAATCCAGGTTCCAAGTCTGGAAATCCAAAGAGGTGTGGGGGATGGAAATCTGTCTGGAGAAGTTCTTTTTTAGCTGTAATTGAATTGCTCTCCCATCTTTGCAGCTTGTCTCTCGAGCAGATATATGGGCTGACTTTCATTGTCCTTTGGCCTTTGTGGGAACAGCTGTTGCTCAAAACACTCTGATAATCAGTCCTCTGAAGCCCTTATTCAGAAGGGGCTCACCATATAGAAACACACACGTAACATTAGTGTTAACATCAAGTACTACGGAATCACACATTGTACCTCAGGCTAGCAAAAGCCTATGATAAATTCCACATCATGCCACCATAGCTGCTGCAGACATTATCGACTTATCGTCATATGACAAGTACCTGGGGTTTTGCTCTATAAATATAATAATTTACAAGGCTAAAATCGGTAACGTGCTCAACCTATGTAAGCCATACAAATGAGAGATGGAAGAGAGTTATTTGGCAAGAATCGGACCTACGTAAGAATGCCCCCTCTCTGCAAACGGAGACAGACTTTGACAGGAATTCGGACTGCCTGCTGAACTTCCTTCTTGCAAAGGAATGGGACGTGTTAACCCCTTGGGACCTAGGATCTGCAAAGCAAGGCGAACTCTTCTCAAGCCTCATCCATAACATGCTTGCTTTTTCATGGTGTTACCGGCCTGAAAGCCTCGCCGGGGATGAACACAGGACATTCCCAGTTGCAGCTGGGAATACCACGGGTAGCAAATTTTCCATGTCACCAGTGAATTCATAGGTCTTCAGAAATCCCTGAGGTGGAAGGTACAGCATCTATCTGAGTTTGTCTGTTCTCCAAGCAACAGCAGTTATTTGCATGTTGCTCTCCGGCTGGTGTCTAGTATCCCTGCGTGGGACATTGAACCCCATAGCCCTCCATTTCTGTACCTTTCTCTTTCCCAGTGTCTGTCTTCCTGAAGAGATTTTCTTGAAATCAAACTTTGGGCCTTTAAATCAGTGGTTCTCAAAGTGAGGTCCGTGACTGTCGTGCAGATGGGCCGTGGGCTCAGGGCTGCCCCCTCATATACAGCAGGGAGCCTATACTGGCGCTCCAGCCCCACAGCCCTCCCACTGAGGGGGGGGGGGCTTCCCTCTGTAGGGGAGGGGATCCCCAAGCCTCGTGGGCTGAATCCAGCTTGTGGGGGGAGGAAAAGGCTCCATGCACCGCCACACCCTTTCCCCTCCCTGGCTGGGGAAACGGCAGCGCAGGAACCTACTCACCTAGAGGCTTTTTCCTGCTGCTCCCATTGGCCAGAATCCCAGCCAGACCCACCCCTAGCCCACTGCTGCACCCAACCTCTCAGCCAGACTCACCCCAGCCCACTCCTGCACCCAACCTCCCAGCCAGACCCACCCCAGCCCGCTCCTGCACCCAACCTCCCAGCCAGACCCACCCCAGCCCGCTCCTGCACCCAACCTCCCAGCCAGACCCACCCCAGCCCTGCTCCTGCACCCAACCCCCAGCCAGACCCCCCCCACTCCTGCACCCAACCCCCCATACAGAACCCCCACCCCCAGCACATTCCTGCACCCAACTCCCGGCAAGATTCCCCCAACCTTCAGCCCATTCCTGCATCCATTTTGTCATCATGGGTGGTTGGCTGGTGGAAATGTTTGCATTGAGCAGGGTGGGTCGTGGGCCAAAAATCTGAGAACCACAGCTTTAAATCCTTAAGCCTTTGGCTGCTCATTCTTCAGAAACATTTTCAACTACTTCATAGAGTTCCAGTAATTGCTAGGCGGCACCTCTCCATAGTGACTCATCATCTTATCCAGAGCCACTCACATCCAGTACAACTACACCCGCCCAGGTCAGTACTCAATCAGTTGTCTCGTACCAAAAGTAGAGAGAGCCCTGAGATAAAAATCATCCGATTCGGAGCCCAGATGCACATCCAGGTTTGGATGTCAGTTTTCAGCCTGCACCTCTCTGGAATAGGCCAAAGCTAAACACCAGGTGCCTGATTCTTGGCTGTGTTCAGCCAGCTTTGTGCTATTCTTGCACGTGAAAAGCATCTGGAAAGCCAGTTTACCCACCCGCCTCAAGGATTCTTCTATTTCAGTGACAGGGTGCCAGCAGAGCAGGTTTTTGCCTTATGCTACAGGAAGTTCTCAAGAGAAATGTGGCATGACAAAACCTCCCTAAACCCCAGGAAGATCCTTGGGGTTATGTAGAGTACTATAGTTTGGATCTGGCTCTCAAAACACCAAGTTCAGTGATTTTTGGATCAATCAGTTATGGAGATACATGGCCAGATTCTGATCTAGCCGACTCTGTTCTTACAAATTGCAAATTCTACAGACATTAAGGGACATTTTAACCTACTTGGTCACTCAATCTTGGATTTAAAAGGAGCCATTCTTCCACATTCTTTCACAACCCATTTACAGAGAAAGCGCCACTACAGAACTTTAGAAATCAACTACAAATTTGATACTGTTACCCTGAGCTTGAATAAAGACATTAACTGGTTAATGCACTACAAAGCCAATTTCCCCTGCCTTTAACATCCACATCTTCATATCAAAAGCTATGAATGGGACACATCCAGCCCACTAAATGAGTTTCATTAACACAGGTTCTACAATTGACAGGAATTTCTTTTGCTGTTATACATATATATCTTGGATTCTGTTATTTCCACTCCAGCTCATCTGATGAAGTGGGTCTTACCCACGAAAGCTCATGATCCTATATATTTTTGTTTGTCTCTAAGGTGCCACAGGACTACTCATTCTTTTTAGACATCAAGGGAGTTGTTCCCAATTGATACTGGTACAAGAAAGATCAGAATCAAGCCCATGAATCTGGATTTGGATAAGGGAGGTCAGATCCAAGTTGCTGGATTGACCCTCCCTTTAATGAAGACCTAACACTGTCAGTATTAACATTTGGCTGCAATATCCATGCACTTTCTTCCCTTTCCCTGGTTTGGCTCAAAAGCATTCCACACCTGACACCTCTCCATTCTGCATGCACACACAATAAAGCTTGTCTCTAGAGTTCTTTGGCTGCTTCTTGTCTACATGTTGGCACAGAAGTCTAATCTCCAGCAGCTGTTTCCAGTTCTAACACATCCTCAGATTTCTAGACTCTCCAGATAACATGGGAGCTTTTTCACTATGTTGCAGCCTTATGTTTTAATACTTGCATTGTATTAGTGCAAATATCCTTAAGTGCCCCTTTATTAAGTCAGCAGGAACTAAGCGTGCCCTGGACCTCCCAGGCCTAGCTCTTGAGCATGTAAGCATTTACGTGCAATATTCCAGAGCTTTGAAAAGAATGCAAAGTTGGCTAAATGTACAATAGGCTCTAATTAGTAGCAAATGAGTAAGTATTTAAATCAACTTTTTCAAGCTGATGTACATCAGTCCAAGATTTGTATGAACCCCAGAGGGAAGTACTAAATTTTAATTGTTCAGAACCATACCAGATCATTCATTTTTAGTCTAGTGAATAAGGTAACACTCTTCCATGCTGCCTGTTGAAAATAAGCAGTGTACAGTTTGTTCACTGCTCTTTGGTTGAGTTTGATACCGTTAGCTGGGTTTCATTGACTTCAGTGGAGCTACCCATTATAGTAAGCTCCAAAGCTTTGTCATCCTTCTGTGGAAAATTGACTCTGCCACGATTGATCTTCCGAAGTTTGATTTAGTGAGTCTAGTTAAGACTCGCTAAATCAAATTCAGAAGGCGTTCCCCCTCCCCCCTGCCAGAATCCGATACTGCTGCTTTTGTGAGGAGTAAGGGAAGCCAACGGGAGCCATTTGCTCCCGTCAGCCTCCCGCTGTGGGAGCAAAGCTCATCTTAAGGTTAGCCAATTTCAGCTACGTATTTTACATAGCTAGGGTTGCGTATTGTAAACTGAGCTTCCAGGTCTAGTGTAGACCTGACCTAGGTTTTTCCACAATTATGTCCCCCAAATTAAGGACCGATGGTCCAATTCTGTAAATCATTACACAAGTGGCCCTGATGAGTAGTTTACTTCCTGGCTCCATGGTCAAATCCTCAGATGCCGCATACTGTCATAGCGCCATTGAATCATAGTGCCATAGAATACTATAACTCCTGTCAAGAGTAGAAGTGGAGCAAGTTAATAGTGTTCCATTGATGCATACCAGCTTGAAGGTCCAGCCAAGGAGTTCTTTGTCATAGAGATCAGTGGGAACAATGACTTTAGGTTGACCTCAAATTACTAAGGAACAAGCTGTTTTCATGTCATTTGTAACTTCAAACCGAGTGTTCATGGCAGTGAGGTCTACTCCCAGCAGTATTTGCAGGCGCAGGTCCTAGATGCTTTGAGTGTCTGACGATAATGCTATTGTAATTGTTAATTGTTTTTTTTTCCACAGTAATTTTTAACTTTTCATAATTCCACAGCTTGTCTGAGCAGCTGGATTCCTCTCTAATTAGAAACCAGCTGTAATGGAAAAATCAGGCATTTCCTGGAATTTAAATAAGCAGTTTTCTACCAATCAGAATCAAGAACCCATTCCCACAGCTTCAAAAAATAATACACTGGAGAAAATTGCAGAAATGTGCTGGACAACTATAAGAAGAAAGGTTTTCTGACAACTTGGCCCTGAAGCACTCAAATGCAAAGTTTCCTAGGCATTCACATGCATAGTTAGCAGTCAGTTTCTAGTTTTTTAATATGAATTATTACCCTCCATCGTTCACTGACTTATTTCAACTCAACATTTATAAAGGTAGCATCTTTTACGTGCATTGAGTATGGCATAAATGGCAGTTAGCGAATAGCATCTTGTTCTTGAATAGTGCTTTTCATCAATAGTCTCACAGGGCTCTAAAAGGAAAGTCAATATCATTATCTCCAAAGGGAGAAACCGAGGCAGAGGCAGGGCAGGTGACATTGAGCAAAATGAACCAGCAGCCCAATGGTACAGAACCCAGGTCTTCTGAGCTCCATCCAGTAGGCCACACAGCCTTAATGCCAAATTTCTCTTTCTACCTTTGGAAACCACCCATTTTGTTTTCAGTCTACTATATATTTGAGCAGGTTTGTTTGTCTGTGAATGAGCGAGTCTCTCTCTCCATCTATTTACTCAAGAATTCCTCCTAAATGGTAAGAGCTAGGACCAACAAATGTGGTAGGCAGCTTTCTCTCTTCATAACTTAAAGCAAGGTCAGGATTGGATTGTGTGGGGGAGGGGGCCTGAAACTCCCCCACTTCCTCTAATATATGGGGATGCATAAAACTATACAGAAGAGACACAACCACCAGGCAGGTGAAAGCAGCTGGTCAGGGGCACATCCTCCTATCCAGAACTTCCCCAGCCTCCCTCAATCTCTCCCCACACCCATTTCTGGGTGTGCCTGCTGGAGCTACAGTAGCCATGGAAAGGTGCTTCTCACCTGGCCCCAAGCTGCTGCAGTGAGAGAGTGTTGGGGTTGTCCTCTCTCCCCAGGGTAGCCTGTATCCAGAACCCTTCCTTCCCAGCCCCACCCTAGAGCAAAGATTTTAAAAAAGAAAAACAAAAATTGAGTTAAGGACCCAAGCAATGCTAAGTAAATATTCTAATTAATATATAATTAACACACATTAATAATTTCCTAATCGATTACTACAAGATGTATTATATTGGCCATGTATTTAAAAAGTGGCTATCATATTTTCGGGAATGAAGAACTCCAGTGCTGAGCTCGCATGGGGAAAGAATGTTTACATTCTCCTCCAATGCCCTCCACACAAAGGCAAATTAATAAATAGGCTTTGGGCCAGACCAAAATACTTTGGAAGGTGATTGAGTGCCCAGGAAACTATAAGGAGAATCCACACTGAGTTTTCTGCTAATTATCATTCTGGGACTCAAATTGGTGGTCTCTTCTGAGACACTATTGTTTACCCCAGAATCCAAACTTATTTAAAAAAAAATAAAATAAAAAAGAAGTCAGTCTCTAGCCCTTATGGTTGTGGGGGAAAGAACCCTTCAGAATGTGAACCGACTGTAGGTCATGCCATGGAGTCTGCAGAGAGACTCACACACTGACTCCAAGAAGTTTGCACTACTGATGTAAAGGGTTAATTCAGATGATAATTTAAATTCCACATTGTTAACTACTTCACTGATGGTCAAAACATCTAGAATAGAAAAGGGAGGATTGTATTCTGATGTTTAGGACAATCTATTATAATTAACACCTGGGCTGTGTCTAGACTGGCAAGTTTTTCTGGAAAATCAGCAGCTTTTCCGGAAAAACTTGCCAGCTGTCTACACTGGCCACTTGAATTTCCGGAAAAGCACTGACAATCTCATGTAAAATCATCAGTGCTTTTCCGGAAAAACTATGCTGCTCCCGTTTGGGCAAAAGTCTTTTTCCGAAAGACTTTTGCCCGAAAGGGCCAGTGTAGACAGCACAGTACTGTTTTCTGCAAAAAAGCCCCGATCGCGAAAATGGCGATTGGGGCTTTTTTGCGGAAAACCGCGTCTAGATTGGCCACGGATGCTTTTCCGCAAAAAGTGCTTTTGCGGAAAAGCATCCTGCCAATCTAGACGCGCTTTTCCGAAAATGCTTTTAACAGAAAACTTTTCCATTAAAAGCATTGTCGGAAATTCATGCCAGTGTAAACGTAGCCCTCATGTTGGATACAGCTACATTGCAAATCTCCCCCCCTCCCCACAAAACCCAGAGCACTGAGTCTCATTGACCAGTCTATTGACTTACTCTTCCCTGTCCTCCCCCGGCCCCCACCCCCTAAGTTATAAACTGTAGTGTAGGTGTTTGATCTCAGGGTGGAGCTGGACTCAGCAACCCTGCAGATCCAGCCCAAGCTGGAATGTCCACACTGCAATATTTGGCCCTGCAGCTCAACCTAACTGACGTAGGCCAGCCTCAGCCATGCTGTGGGTCTTTTACTGCAGTGTAGATGCAATGTGTAGTACCAGGAGTTGTTTGCACTTTAGAGAGAGAATCCACCACTGCTTATTTCTTATCCCCAGGCAAGCAGGTGTTCTACGTGTAACCCTTCTGCCAGGTAGTGTCAGCAGCAGCCAGGGCCGGGTTCAATATCTAGGGGTCCCTTTTCATCCATCTCACATAGAACCGGCTTGAGCCCCCACCCAGTAGCCTGGGAAATTCATACACCCCTGGGTGCTCTGAGAGGTGATGCTTCCCCACTTGCAAGCACAGAGTCTGAGTGTCGAAAAGAAACCTTTAATGAAAAAGGAGAGACGTTACATGGCATTAGCTCGGAAAAATACCACAAACATAGTTCCTAACCCCCCACGAGTAACCGTCCCAGCTCAAATGGATTCAGCAATGTCCATTGCCCTCAGGCTCAGTAGTCCAACAATGTAAGGGTGCCATTCACTTACCCAAACTTTCTCCGTACCCCACTTTAAACTCCCCACTTACAGCTCTAGTCCAGTCAGTGCAGACCCTGACACATCACCCTGATGTCTCCACTCATTGAACCTGAGACCATGCCACCTTTGTGCTGTACCTGTGGTCTGCTTGCACTGCCTGCCACCGCTCCTACCAGCCACCCACCAGTCGTTCCCACCAGCCATTCCGCTGACCGCCTATCGCTGCTCCTACCAGCCACCTGCCGGTTGCTCCCACCAGCAATCTTGCTGGCTGCAGTGGGTCTGGCTTCAGGCCAAGCCAGTGACTTTCACTCGGGGGCTACGTCTACATTGGCAAGATTTTGCGCAAAAGCAGTTGCTTTTGTGCAAAATCTTGCCACTTGTCTACACTGGCCGCGAGTTCTTGTGCAAGAACACGGACCTTCTAATGTATAAAATCAGTGCAAATACTCTGATGCCCCTGCTCAGCGATAAGCCCTCTTGCGCAACTATTCTTGCGCAAGAGGCCAGTGTAGGCAGGCAACATCAATTTCTTGCGCAAGAAAGCCCAATGTTTAAAATGGTCAACGGAGCTTTCTTGCGCAAGAGAGCGTCTACACTGGCACGGATGCTTTTGCGCAAAAGCACATCTCTTGCGCAAAAGCACATGCCAGTGTAGATGCTCTCTTGCGCAAATACTTTAACGCAAAAACTCTTGCGTTAAAAGTATTTGCACAAAATCTTGCCAATGTAGATGTAGCCTTAGTGATTTCAACTCTTTAGTCACCACCTAGGCTGGCAAAAGATTCCAGCTTCCACTGGACTAGCAAAAAGACTCCTGCTGGAGTCTGCTTTAGGTCTATCCTTAAAACAAGGGGGAAAGAGGCAGGTTGAACCAGTCTTACAGCTCACTCCTGGCAGGCATGAGCAGGCTGGCTCAAGCCCTTTCCCCCCCAACTTAGTTCACTCAACTCTGGAAGGGGGAGGCTTGTTCATCTGAGACCTCTTACAATGATGGTGTCTCTCCTGCAAGCACAGGTGTCATGTTTAGGGGTAGCATGGTTTGTGACCCCACAACAGCCCAAATTAGTTACAGTACATCACGTTCCATTCTAACAACTGATCCTTCATCAGCCCTGGCTGAATTGGATTTACATAACTACACCCTGGATTCCTTCCCCATCCCAGCATGAGCTGTATTTACATATCAACAGTTATTTATCTTGCAAGGCTAAACAATTTGAGTGAGCATACCCACCTCCAGGGCTGCTGGCTGATTGCAAGGAGTAGTTCAGCACCTCCTTACATCTGCAAGAAGTCTAGCAAAGTTCAGAAGATCATCTAAGCTCCACTGACAATAAGCCAAGCCTAAGGACCTAAGTCAATTATTATTTTTAATATTTACATGTATTGCAGTAGCAGGGAGGGATACCAATCAGGGATCAGTTTTGCTAGGCCCTATACCAGCACATATTAAAGAGCCCTAAAGAACTTATCGTATTAAAAAAAGTTTTAACCACATTGATTTTAAAGAAGAAAAAGAAAAAAATATATAGTGAATTCTGGTGAGCCCGTGCAGAAACTTTCCATGTGATTTAAAAAAGACTTTTCAAGCAATTTAAATAGAAACATTATTCCTAATATTTATTTCAAGATGTGTAAATTTGGACACATCTCATCCATAAAACCATAGCAAATGAAGACTGAGTAAAAGCCCCTAGAGTAAACAAACAAAAATGAGCAAGACACAAATTCATTTTAAAATCACAAGTAGCACATTTTAACCTAGGATAGAGGAAAACACTTTTCAGAGGTGGCTTTGAATAGCGCAGAATCTTTTTTCATTCAGGGTATGTCTACGCTACACAGTTTTTTTTGGAAAAACCTCAGTTTTTCTGAAAAAACTTCAATTATGTCCACTGCAGTTGTGTTCTTCCAAAAGAAAATAGAAAGAACAGAGGGGGTTTTCCGACATTAGTAATCCTCATTCTACGAAGGAGCCTTTTTGCAAAAGACCTCTTTCAGAAGAAGGCATGTGTGGACAGGGAAGAGGGAGTTCTTTTGAAAGAAGAGGAAAGAGGAAAAAGCACAGGTGCCCTGGTGGCCACTCCGTCCATAGTAATCACAGCTAAAATGCGAGAGAGCGTTCACACTGAATGGACGCTATCTTTCGAAAAAGCAGATCGCTTTTTCGATGCATTTTTGCAGTGTAGACGCTCTCTTTCAGAAGAAGTTTTTCCGGAAGATTTCTTCTGGAAAAGCTTCTTCTGAAAGAAGCCTGCAATCTAGACATAACCTCTGTCTGCTAGCTAGCAGTTTTATATGGTGCACAGGAGAACATATTTCAGCTGGTTCCATTTTATGTAGCAGAACATATTGAAATGTATTTATGAAAATCTGCATTCTGAGCTAAGTCAAAACTAAGTTATTAGCTCTTAAAGGGCACAAAGATTTTTAATAAAAAAGGAAGGTTAACCAGAGATGTCTGTTTTTCATAATTGCACAGTGCTCCCAAGACAGCCGTTCAGCCATCTTGAAAATCAATGTTTTTATGACCTTTGAACCCTCTTTTCCTGTTGAGTGTCTCTCCTACAGGTTGCTCCCCAGGATGAAAACAATAAAAGCAAATATATAACAGTAAAGGCCTGAGGTTAATGTCTGTAACAAGATAATGTTACTTAAGGGAACTGTAAACCAAATCATTCCTAAATTCCATTTGTTCGGGGTATATTATGAAACCATATGTGTGTATGGGTAGCCTGAATTTTTTATGGTGATATGACTGAGTTTACATGTGGAGCATTCTGATATTTGCGTATTGGAGTGTTAATCTGCTATTGCCATTATTTAAGGCTGTTAATAGTTATATTGAATAGTTATATTGTTATGGCCATTGCCAGTAGCATATAATCACTTAAAAGTTCCCCCACTGAATTATTAACAGAATTATCACTGCATGAATTATAACAAAATTAAGTAATTGAAATTATTTCTGTCAAGTTGAATTTTTTTACAGTTATCAAAAAAGCAATTAATTTGAACCAAAACCTGGGATATAACTCCATGATATTTCCTAAATTTTAACTTCATAAAATTATTGTAAGCTATTATTTCTTAAACACACAGGAATTTTAGAAAAAAAATCTGAGGAAACAAATATCTTCTTGTCATGTAAATGCGTCCATTTACACTTGCAAAGAATTTGACCCAACAATTTATAGATAATTAACATTTCTGCACAGATGTTACTTTTACTCTACAACAGGTATTCCACTGAAATTCCATTACACTCAGATTTGCTTTGGTGTGAGAGCAGAATTTGACCTCAAGTATGTACTTTGCTTGATCTTTCTGTAATTGCTAGGCATAAATGGCTACAGACTGAAGAGAAAATTAGTTTATATGAACTACAATTCCTAGCAAAATGCATAGCTGGATTTGGCTTACCTTAAGATGAACTGCCACAGCGTCTATATTGCAGGAGGTCGACAGAAGCGCATGCTCCCATCAGCTTCCCTTACTCCTCATAGAATGAGGACTACAGCACGCCCACAGGGGCTGCACTCAGAGTTCAATTTGGGGGTCTACACTAGACCTGCTAAATGGAATGCTAGAAGATCGATCTCTTTAGTGTAGACATACCCTCAGATGCACAGAACCCTGGCATGTTTGATGAAGAAGATTATCAGACCTGAAGCCTATCACGATTATTGAGTAGGAGGTTGTTAATCAGCAACCTGAGCTAAATTATAAATACGGGAAATAGAAGGTTCTCAGACAATTCCTTATTAAAATAAATGTTAGAATAGGATTTCGATATCTACTGTAATGAGAGACCAGGTCTAGTCACCCTCGTGTGAGCCGGGATGACTCTTTAAAAGTCATCCCTCATACTAGTATTACAGTAGCACCTAAGGTCTTTAGTTTACAGACACATTGTGAGAGACAATCTCTTCCTCAAACTATTTACACTCTGAATAGACTAGGGGTAGGAGTGGAAACAGAGGCCAAAGCAGCCTGCTCAGGGTCACACAGCACATGAGTGACCAAGAAACGTATAGGACCCAGAAGACATCTTGTGGACTAGCCTGGGGCACTAACTACTGAGCCACACTACCACTCCTGTAGTTCAAAAGAGTTCCACAGTTGTTCTCCACATCTACTCTTGATGGGAGCTCAGCTGTTTTAGACCTTTTATATTCCATAAACTTTATAGGGCATAAATATCTCCTCCAACTTTATCCCCATCCTGGGAGTTTCCACAGCTAATCTCGTTTTCCTGTTGCTATCTCATTGTGCCTTATAAGGTATGCCAGTAGAGTCAAGCTGCCTGGAAGAAGCTTCGTCCTGAAATGGCAGGAAATCCTACACGTTCAAGAATGTTTTTGACGTGAACCACCTGTAGAATGCCATTGAGCACGGTATCCTCTTTGCCACAGAGCGATATACATTCTTTCCTACACAATAAAACACTGGGTCTCTGACAGTGCAGATTTTTGTGTTGCTCCATGAAATAGTTTTAAGAAATGGAAACACTCCTCCTTTCTTCATGCGTTGTTAAACATCGTCACACCAAGATATATTTTCAGATAAATAACCAACATTTGACATTCTCTCTTGGTATGAACTGGAAACTTACCCGAAGGGGCCCAGTAATGGCTGATGCAAGTATGTGTTTTGTAGATGTGAATATTTAATAATTACTCACTGCCAAGATAGTTCTTTCATTTTCTTCCCTTAATAAATATCCACCACAAGATCCTTTGTGGAAAAGCTAAATTAGGTCCAATCAACAAGTTTCAGCCATCAATTAAAATGACCAGAACTGCACTTTCTAGCTCAGAGAGAAGACCATTACTGTCTCTTATTAGTTGAATACCTTTTCAGGGGTCCCAGGTATCGTCTGGGGGCAGGTCTACACTACAGGGAAGATCGATGCTGCCGCGATTGATCTTCCGGGGTTCAATTTAGCAGGTCTAGTGATGATGCACTTAAATTGAACTCAGAGGGAGCTGTTGTCAGTGCCAGTACTCCTACTCCTTGTGAGGAGTAAGGGAAGCCAATAGAAGCATTTGCTCTTCTTGGCCTCCTACTACGTGGACAGCAATTTAAGAGACGTCGACTCCAGCTACTCAATTAATGTAGCTGGAGTTGAGTATCTTAGGTCCACCTTCCGCTCCAGCATATACCAGGCTTAAAAGTTCAAGATACTCCCATATGTTCAGAACAGGTGACACTTGAAACAATCCCTTTTGGATGGAGTTATATGACCCTCCAGTTTTTCCCCCCTCCCACTATTCTGTATAGATGATGAGGGGAAATCCAGTCATTTAACTCCATCCCTTCCCAAAAGGGGAAGACTGTCCACTTTAGCTAACTGCCAACTTTCTTCTTTACATTTTTTCTAAGACCCAGGAAGTAATCATAATTACCTACAATTCCAATCCATTTGCACGAGTAGAAATAGGACAGTCAATAGGACCAATGTGACAGATGTTTTCTGTGGTTCTCTCCTGCCACTTGAATTTGGAGAAGTAGTAAGGTCAACCTCTTGAGTATTAAGATGTTCTAATCTAAGGTAAATGTTATATGGAATGCTGCTGGAGAGAGCTGCAGGAGACAATTGGAAGGAAAACGCCTCTCTCCATTCTCTCACTTCATCTTCCAATATTACTGGCATCTAACAGTACACCTCTCACCCAATACCAGTGTTCCCGTAAGCTGAGCACTTGGGCAGCCACCCTGGAAAGAGTCAACTGCCGCCAAGCTGATTAGCAGAGCACCCACAACCTCAGCAAGCAGTAGCATGGTTTCTATTGGTGGTGCACATTTGCACTTGCCTTGGTGCAAGTAACAACATTTATTCTGCGCATGGATGGGGAGAAATTATGTATTTTTTAGAATATAACATTTTTCAGTACTTTACATGTTTGAAGTATTCTACAAAAGCATCAGTGATTCATCTTTACTTCCTTCTTTAATTAGGGTGTGGCAGCTATTAGTACCTTCATTTTACAGATGGGAAAATGGGGGAGAGGCCTCTTGCCCAAAGCCAGCAAATCAAACCAAGGTATCTGAACCCTGAATTCTTGTAAGTTACTCAAATGTGCTTTCTGATTGGACAGAAATTGTGACAAAAAACTGATGCGTATCTCGTGGGACAAACTACTAACCTACTATGAAATTCACATGTGCATAAGCCAATGTAACAGCACATATTAGTGTCCTCTACAATATCTCTCAAAGAAGAACACACTGTCATAAAACAGAACTACTCAGGTAAAATACCATTCAGGATATAAAAGTGCCACGTTCAATTAAATTAATTCTCTCTCACACACGTGGAAAAACCTGTTATCCTTTATTGATTCATGCTATGTATGTAGTTCCTTAAACTACTAAGAATTGTTTGGTAGGTGATTTTTTAAAGTAATATATATAGCTTCATTTTTCAGTACATCTTGATCAGTCTCAATTTTTCATTCCATCCTTAGCAATCGCAGGATCTCCATTGGTTGAAGAACATATATTTTGAAAGATAAAAAATATTCTGTAGGAATAAGGACATTCTGAAGCAACGTGATCTGCAATTAACACCTTATAACATTACCTCCCACAGACAGATTATTTTTAGGTTTCTGTATATAAAAAAAAGCCTTTTTAATCTCATCTTGGCTATATTTTCCCCTCCTGTGCCTGAGGGATATAAGATAATTTATAACAGGAAACCTTTGATTTCTGAGCTTTTATGTTTTCATGGTGTCCCAATTTGAACTTACAAAAATAAGCGCACAAATCTTTGACCAAAAAAAAAAAAAAGTAGTCTGAAATCCCAGTTCTGCAAATATTTACTCAGTACGGAACTACTCATGGCAGTAAAGCTACATGTTTGAGCGGATACATGCAGGATCAAGGCCCTGGTGCAGGGTCTAAAGAAACACTCAGAATTGGCTTCACCCTTCTCGTCTGTAGATTAAATAAGCATCTGTGCATGTTTCTCACTCCTGGCTGGTGAAAGGAGGGGGCAGGGGAATCATTCATAAAATCCGTGTACTTTCTCCTTGCTCCCTGAGAACAGGAAGAAAAGCAACCCGCGTCGTGGAACGTACGGCTGCTGGCCTCTCGAAATGGGACCGTTGGATCAGGCCCATGGCAACGAGGGCTGCAGGATCAGATTTTGAGCCCTGGTGCACCTCAGTCCCTCTCTACCTGTCTCGGCATGTGGCAATTGTTCGGTCTCCGGCAGGCTGTCATACTTGGACCCATTTTGGTGGTAGGGTTATGCATGTGGTGCTGCATGCGGGCGGTGGATATCGACGGCTAGAGGAGGTGAAGCCATCCTGAACCAAGGCTGTGGCCCCACCCTGGGTCCCCTCTCTTCTCTGAAGCTGGCAGGGGCTCTGCCACAGCTGGCAGACGGAAGCTGGAAGGTCAGGCAAGTGGTCCAAGGCTGGGGTGACCCGGAACAGCTTGGCCTGACTTGGAAGTCAGGCAGTAGCCCCAGGGCACCTTTCGGGAAGGGCACCCACAGAGGGAAGAGTGGCCTTCAGGACTTTGGTGGAGTGGGGCCTCAGGCAAAAGGAGTGGGCCGGAGTGGACTAGCCTCCTTCAGGGAGAGATTCACTCACTGCCCATGGGTGAGGGTGGATGTTGGTGCCCTGTGACCAAAGCTGTCCTAGTACGAATAATGGTGCCCCCCCCCTTAGGCCTTGTGGGCCCCGTGGCAGCTGCCCCAACAGTCCTGTGGATGACAAGGACTGGGGGATTATGGGTGGGTCACTTCCCCACCCCTGTATGTGTGTATGTATGTACATACACACACACACACACACACACACACACACACACACACACACACACACACACACACACACACACACACACACCCCCAGCAGTGGGAGCTGGAGCAGCCTGGCAGCCTACTCCTCTCTGCCCTGCTGCCCTCCCGGTCTGCTGCACTTGGCTTCTCCGTGGTGGTGGGAAGCAGAGTACCCTGGCTCCTGGGGACTCTGGTTCCCACCGCCGCAGAGAAGCGGGGCACAGTGGGCTGGGAGAGGTCTGCACAGTGGGGCAGAGCAGGCTGCCAGGCTCCTGTGGGTCCTGCTGCCCGCATGGTGAGTGAGGGTGGTGGGTGATCCCTGCCACTGCCACACCAGCCCAGACCCCCACCCTGTAGTCCCTTCGGTGGCTTTGCTTGAGGGAGTGGGCAAGTGGGCAGAATGGGGATGCAGCAGGGGCAGAGTTTGGAGAAGGGGTGGAGTGGGGGTGGGTGCTGGGTGTGCAATGGGGGGTTGCCCTGGGCCCCACATCTGGGGCACTGGGGTGGGTTGCCCCAGGGCCTGCACCCCCCTTGGGATGGCTCTGGCCGTGACACAGAAGATTTCAGAGTAGAAGAACCTTCTGACCCTCAACTCTGTAACTTCTGTCTTCTTTCAGTGTGTAATGTAAAACGCCACTGACTCTTTCCCTAGAGTTTAGGATATTAGTGCTTTTACTGTAAGAGCTTAATTATTTTTCTTGGAAATTTCTGCCCCAATCCCTTTAAGGACCGCAAGCTCAGTGAGCTTTTTACAAAAACTAAAGCAAGCCAAGAAGTTGCTCCGGTGGCTGAGTTATTGACAGCTCCCATCATCCCGCCCCTTCCAACTTGCAATTCCTTCCTGATGGTATCAAAGCACATTGCGTGACGTTTCCTAGTGCAGGTTGGTGCAAAGGAGCGAGGAGAGGCACTGGCACTGGCAGACGGGGAAGTGAAAGAAAAAAAAAGTCTTATGTAGTGATACATTTCCTGAAAGCTTCAATGCCCAGAAAAACAGGAAAGATTTTTCATAGGTATTTTCATTTAAAAAAAAAATTGATTTTTGCAGATGGTGAATTGAACACAGGAGAATATGAGATAAGAAAAATATAATTTTAGATGCAAAAGAAAGAGCCTTTTGTATCCAAATTAAAAGTGTATTCCATAAATAGGTTTAATTAGCCCAGTGGGAAGGAAGGAATCGCCCCATGCTGGTTCCACTACCAACACTTTCAGATTTACTCCATTTTTAGCCTGACTTAATGAGTAGCATGTAACATTAACATCCTGCATCCAGAGGGATGGAATTCTACCCTCAGCTCTACCAGGGACATTCTGGGGCTGATTCACTGAGAGTTGTGTCAAAAGGTGCAAAGCCTTTTACACCAGTGCAAGGAGTCTGGGTAACAAGTTGAGGAAGCTAGAACTGCTAGGGCAGAAAGTGAAATCTGGTATGATAGGGAAAACGGAAACATGGGGGAACAGTAGTCATGATTGCAATATGGGCACAGGTTGAGCCGTTCTGATCCAGTCCAGATGTTGCTGGACCAGACAGCCCCGGTAGCTGGGTGCCGGGGCCAGACGGGAGTCAGAAAGTGTAGGGATAAAGTGAAAGCTGTCGAAAGACCACCAGAATTGGACTTTACAAAGGAAGTTAAACCCAATAGTAAAAGATGCTGCGGTCATACAAATAAAAAGAAAACAGGCATGGCCCAATACCTAAAGTAACACCCTGCCTCAGCTTTTAATAAGGGTAATGATGAGCTTAGGAGCAGTGGCAGGATGACTTATGAAAGAGAGGCTGTGGAAGCAGAAATTTCCACATTCAAGCTGTACGCCAAACTCAAACAGCTCCTTGGGATCAAATCTGAGGAGCCAAGATAATCTCCACCCAAGAATGTCAAAGGAACTGGCACATGAACGTGCAAGCCCAATAGCAAAGAATTTTAACGAATCCCCAAAAATCAGGGGTGAGGCCTGGAGGATTGTTAATATGGTACAGGTTGAACCTCTAAAATCCAGGAGTCTCTGATCCAGCAACAACCATGCTCCAGCATGACCACAGATGTTCCAGGATCAGAAAGTCCCAGTAAGCTGCAGGGGAGCAGGAGCCCAGGAGCTGGTGCGCAGCTCAGTTGGGCTGTGAGGGGGGAGCCAGGAGCTGGTGCAGCTCAGTTGGGCTGCAGGGGGAGGGGGAGACAAGGAGCTGAGTGCAGCTCAACTGAGCAGTGGGAGAAGGGGAGACAGGAGACTGTACATGGCTCATCTGGGCTGCAGGGGGGCGGGGAGAAGGGAGCTAGCGCACAGCTCAGCTGGGTTGGGGAGGAGCTGGAGCCAGCACACAGCTCAGCTGGGTTGCAGAGGGAGCCAAGGAGCTCGGCAGGGGAAGGGCGTGGCAGCAGCGGGCCTAAGATGACTTACCTGAGACTGGAAAAAAATCCCTCATTTGGGACCAGTCAGGTACTAAGGATGCTGGACCAGGGAGGTCCAACCTGTACTTCTTTTTAAGACAGGGAAAAAAGTGATCCAGGAAAATACAGGCTGTTAGTTTGACCTTCACTGTAGGCAAGGTCTTGGAAAGAATTTTAAAAGAGAAAGTAGTTAAGGAGATACGGCTAAATGGTAATTGGCATAAAATGCAACGCAATTTTATAAAAGGTCAGATCATGCCAAACCAACCTGATCTCTTTCTTTGACAAGGGAACTGATTTTTAAGACAAAGGAAATGCGGGCGTTTTATTCTACCCAGATTTCAGTGAGGTATTTGATAGACTCCACAGAAGGAATTATTAGTTATATTGGAGAACGGGGGGAGGGAGGTAGCACATACGAGAACAGAAAGGTGGAAAGATGGCTAAAGAAGAAACCATAATAGGTCATAATGGAAGGTGGAGGTAAGTTACTAGTGGAGCTCCTCAAGGATTTGGGAAGTACAGTAAATACAAGGAGGACAGGAATATCATACAAAAAGGTCTGGATGACCTTAAAAGTTGTAGTAATAGAAATAGTGTAAAATCTTCCAGTTAGAGAGCAACAAGAATTTTTCTGTAAGTTGAGGAGGACATATCAGTTGGAAGAGAAGGAGGAGACACACCTGGGTGCATTGTTTGGTCACAGGAAGACTATGAGCCACTGATGTGCTGTGGCCATGAAAAAGGTTAATGCAATCCTAGAATGCATCAGGCAACATATTTCCAATAGAGATAGGGAAGTGTTATTTCCATTATACAAAGCAGTGGAGAGATCTCATCTGGAGTATCATGTGCATTTCTAGTCTCCCATGTGTAATATAGATGAATTCAAACTGGAATAGGTGCAGAGAAGGGATTCTAGGAAGGTTAAAGGAATGGAAAAGCTACCTTACAAGAGGAAGCTTTCGGAGAGTGACTTGTTTAGCCTAACCAAATGAAGGCTGAGCAGAGACATGATTGCTCTCCATAAAGGGATAAATACCAGGGAAGAAGAAAACCCGTTTAACTTAAGCACCAATCTTGCCACAAGAACAATTGGATATAACCTGGACCTCAACAAGTGTCGGACTGAAACTAGATGGAGGATTCTAACCATCGGAGGAGTAAGGTTCTGGGGCAGCCTTCTAAGGAGAGCAACGGGAGACAAAAAAACCTGACTTATTTTAAGACTGAGATTGAGTTTATGGAGGAGATAGTACGATGAGATTGCCTATGGCACGTAGCTGATCTGCCACTGCTAGTAGCAAATATCCCTCCTACATATCCCCCCTGAGTTACAATAGAGAATTCTTTCCCAGCTGTCTGGCTGGTGGGTCTGGCTCACATGTTCAGGTTGCAACCAATTGCCACATTTGTTGTCAGGAAGGAATTTTCTCCCAGGTCAGATTGGCAGACTGTTGCTCAGAAGGTCATAATGGTCTCTTCTAGCCTTAGAGTCTGAGTCCCTTGCATTCCTGGTCTTCTCAGGAAGATAAACAGGGACCGCTGCCATCCATCTCACTTCTCCTAAAAGGGAAAACACCTTGCCAGAAGAGGAAATTGAGATGATGTAGCATATCAGTGTCTGCCGGATTCTCCTAGCCAGGATCCCTCCCAGTTTAGTACCACACCTTGTTTTGAGTAACACTGGCCCCTTTCTTCCTCTCTCTAACCAAGAGAAGCTGATGGCTTCTTTCACCCCTCCCCCACCACACACACACACACACACACACACACGTATTTTCTGTTGTAAGGCTCTTCGTGGGGGGTTATACCAGGAAAACTCTGTTTCTTCTTTCCCTGCAGTAAGCTGGTGAAAATCCCATTGATAACAATGAAAGTTACATAGGGTACGTCTAGACTACAGGGTTTTGTCAACGGAAGTTTTGTCGACAGATACTGTCGACAAAACTTCTGTCGACATAGAGCGTCTAGACACATTCAGTTTTGTCGACAAAGCAAGCTGCTTTGTCGACAAAACTCTGTAGTCTAGACGCAACCCTACAGGCAATAACACCTTCTGTCGACAGAACTCTGTCGACAGAAGGTGTTATGCCTCATAAAATGAGGTTTACCAGCGTCGACAAAACTGCTGAGTTCTGTCGATGTTATGTCGACAGAACTCAGCAGTAGTGTAGACGCAGGTATAGTTTTGTCTACAAAAGACCACTTTTGACGACAAAACTCAGTAGTCTAGACACACCCATAGTGTCATTCCACGCAAAGCCAGCTGACCTAACATATGTCTGATTTAGTGCTGACCATGCAACTAATACTGCATGCACAGATAAGCAGCATAACAGCAGCAGGCAATGAACTGTACAAAAGATTAAGTCAGTATCAATGGGGACTTCCTTCATGTTGGTAGTTCCATTGATGGAAAGCAGCTCTCCAAGGGAATGGGTCTCTCAGGATCTCCTCCCTCCTTCCCCAGAGGCCTGGCTAAAGCAAGAGTCCCTACCCTATCTCTCCCCCCCCCCCAAGTCATTTTCTAGCAAGCAGCTGAGGCACTGAGTGTTGTCAGTATGGTAGGAAACATTACCGAAGCCACCACTGGCTTCTACAGCCTTTTAGCCTCTGAGTTCTGGGATGGCAGTATCTGCCTTAGCAATACTTTCCTCTCTCTTGTCTAAATAAGCGTCCTTTCTTCCACATCCTTGTTTACACAAAAGACAATTTTTGGCTGTTCCTCTTTTCATTTGGGAATATGGGCCTAACTCCAAAACAGGTCACTTCTCCCAAATAGAATCCCAGAACTGGAAGGAATCTCAAGAAGTCATCAAGTCTAGTCCCCTGCCCTCATGGCAGGACCAAGCATCCTATAGACTCACCTTGCTCTTAAAAATTTTCCATGATGGAGATTCTACAGCCTCCCTAGGCAATTTATTCCACTGCTTAACTACTCTGACAATTAGGAATTGTTCTGATGTTCAACCTAAACCTCCCTTGCTGCAATTTAAGCTCATTGTTTCTTGTCCTATTATCAGAGGTTAAGAAGAAGAATTTTCTCCCTCCTCCTTGTATCAACCTTTTAGGTACTTGAAAGATGCTATCATGTCCTTTCTCAATCTTCTCTTTTCTAACCTAAACAAACCCAATTCTTTCTGTCTTCCCTCATAGCTCATGTTTTCTAGACCTTTAATCAATTTTGTTGCTCTTCTCTGGTATTTCTCCAATTTATTGATATCTTTCCTGAAATGTGGTGCCCAGAATTGAATACAATACTCCAGTTGAGGCTTAATCAGTGCAAAGTAGAGCAGACGAATTACTTCTCAGGTCTTGCTTACAACTCTTCTGTTAATACAATCTAGAATGTTTTATTTTTCAACAAGGTCTTCCTGCAGTTGTATGTAACATTGCTCCTTTTTCTCCTGATCAATGTTGTCGGGACCCACTATACCCAGGCCTTTGTATTCCTAAAGAATAGTAGTTTTCTAAAAATTAAAATCTGAACTCCAATGATTACAAATTTCAAAGGGCACAAACTGGCACCACAGTTTTGTTTTCACTAGGGCTACGTCTAGACTGGCATGATTTTCCGGAAATGCTTTTCACAGAAAAGTTTTCCGTGAAAAGCATTTTCGGAAAACCACGTCTAGATTGGCATGGATACTTTTCCGCAAAAGCACTTTTTGCGGAAAAGCATCCGTGGCCAATCTAGATGCGCTTTTGCGCAAAAAAAGCCCCGATCGCCATTTTTGTGATCAGAGCTTTTTTGCGGAAAACAAATCTCAGCTGTCTACACTGGCCCTTTTGCGCAAAAGTTTTGCGCAAAAGGGACTTTTGCCCAAATGGGAGCAGCATAGTATTTCCGCAAAAAGCACTGATTTCTTACAGTAGGAAGTCAATGCTTTTGCGGAAATGCAAGCGGCCAGTGTAGACACAGCCTAGATGTAAATATCTTCATGGAAACATTTTTCAACAGAGCAGCTACCTAAAGTTACATCATTATGTACTATTTATATTATGGGAGCCGTGTCTTTTCACATAAGACACTGACCATCAGTAAGATGACAGAGCCATTATGCCTGATTTTCAAACTGGTTTCGCCAATGCAGTTTGGTGCCCCCGAAAATTACATCCACCATTTTGTAATGAAGTGAATTTGGAAGGTAAATACTTGCAGTTAGGTATCTAGTGACCTGTTTGTACCTTCAAATTAGAAATCTACTGCAGGAAAAAAACCCAACACAAGGGCACTTAGTATTTATGTGCACTGATCAGGACCAGGGCTCTGTTGCGCTAGATGCTGGACAAGCACAGAAGTAGACATAACCCATGCCCTGAAGATCTTAGTGGTGTGTACCAAACATAGTGGACCTGATTGTGACACTGAAATATGGCCCCTTTGCTTTACTCAGGTGGCATAAAGGATCTGTAATACAACTGAAAATCCTATCAGAGAATTCTCACAGCCAAGGGGGACTCCTGGTTAGTATATCTTCACTACAACCAGGGTCTGTACCCTTCATCCCATACACCAGCACAGAGGACTTGTTGGGGAGGGGAAGTGGCAGAGAACAACTTCACCATGACAACCTCTATTGGCATAGGCTCCTGCATTAGCAATACAAGTTAGGGCTTGTTTACACTGGAACATTTTGTTGCCAAAAACTGCCTTTTGGCAACAAAATAGTGAGACTGTTTACACTGCATTGCGACTTTTGTCAGGAAAAATGCCCAGCTTTGGTGACAAAAAACTTTCAACCCCCGTGAGAGACATTTGTCTTTTCCCCTCCATTTATTGTCAACAAAGAGCCAGTGTGGACTCTGCTGTTTGTTTTGTTGAGAGAACTGGCTTCCACCAACATCCCACAGGGCCTTCCCTGATGGCTGCTCTCAGTGTTTTGTGATCTCTGCTGCCCTGCACCTCTCTCCTTTCAGTGCTCTGGGAAATATCTGCTGTCTGCCTGTTGCTGTGTTCCTAGTACAGGGCAGAACAGGATCATTCCAATGATTTGTTCTTTGTTTGTTCCCCAAATGGAGTAGAGAGGAAGAATGACTTCTTGTGTCTTGCTCACAGTACACCTGTTAATGCATCCCAGAATCATGTTTGCTTTTTTTGCAACAGCATCACACTGTTGACTCATATTTAGCTTGTGGTCCACTATAACCCCTAGATTCCTTTCACAGTACTCCTTCCTAGACAGTCGTTTCCCATTCTGTGTGTATAAAACTGATTGTTCCTTCCTAAGTCGAATACTTTGCATTTGCTTTTATTAAACTTCATCCTATTTACCTCAGACCATTTCTCCAGTTTGTCCAGATCATTTTGAATTATGACCCTATCCTCCAAACCACTTGCAACCCCTCCCAGCTTTGTATCATCTGCAAAGTTAATAAGCGTACTCTCTATGCCAATATCTAAATCGTTGACAAAGATATTGAACAGAACCAGTCCCAAAACAGACCCCTACAGAACCCAACTTTTTATGCCTTTCCAGCAGGATTGTGAACCATTAATAACTACTCTCTGAGAACAGTTATCTGGCCAGTTATGCACCCACCTTATAGTAGCCCCATCTAAGTTGTATTTGCCTAATTTATTGATGAGAATATCATGTGAGCCCATATCAAATGCCTTACTAAAGTCTAGGTAAAGGAGGCAAAAAAATTGGTTTGACTGTTTTTCACTTTTGCATGTCAATAGCACTTCTGTTGCCAAACTTTCCAAGTATAGACACAGCCTTAGAGTTGCTTAGAATCCCCTCTACCTTGGATTCTGTAAGATTCTTTCATGCAAAGCAGAATTCCAGATCAGAGAATCACACCCATAGTATTTTTAATTGATTCTTCCTCATTAAATATGATTGTTTTGCCTTTCCCTTTTCATTTAAACCTGGAAATGTTGCAATTCTTTAGCTAGGTACTTCCTATCTCTTCTCATTCACAATCATACTGCAGTGTCAATGAATGGGAACATTTTTCTTGCTTCCAGAGGCATCACAAATGGTTTCAAAGTAAATTCTCTGGAAGTCCAACTAGACCCTGAGCTTCCCCCCCATAGCGTAATGACGGTGAGGAACATAGCAGGGAGCAAGCACCATGACCCCATCCCAGGATTGAAAAATAAATACATTTTCTTCCCCACAAGGTGTACTTCTGTGTGGAGCGATATGAACATTTCCCATTGCCTACAGGGACTGAGGTACGTAATTGAAATCTCAAGGCAAAAGTAAACAAACAAAAATGGGAGCTGGGGATTTTCACAGGTAGAAAGAACTAAAACAATTTTGGCTGCACACCGACTTTGTTTTGAATATGGTTTTTACTGGCTCATTAACTACCTAGCTAAGCATTGGGGGAGGGCCTTAGAAGAGACGGGACTGGGGAATGATGAATTCTATTTATCCATACAACGGATACATGTCTGGAAAAGCTTCTGTCCACCATCGACATACCTCAGCCCTGACCATGCAAGGAACACTTCTAGGAATGAGAAAAAACTTTGTCTTCTATGGATCATTCAGTGCTTTGCCCTGCTGTTCAGACCAACAGAGAAAAGGTTGTTGGTGCCAATTTTACCAGGTTTTTTGATGTGCATTCATGTCCATTAGGACCTGGACTGATATTCCCAAAGTGTTTTAAGTAAGACACTGAAGATCAGTATGACGACAGAAAGCCATTATGCCTGATTTTCAAACCAGTTTCCACAGTGCAGTTTGATGTCCTCAATAATTACATCCACATTTTTGTGATGACAGTGAATTTGGGAGGCAAATATTTGAATTGGGTATCTAGTGACTTGTTTGTACCTTCAAATTAGAAATCTACTGCAGCAAATTATTTTCAACTCTAGGGGAACAGGTATGTATGCTCAAGTGCATAAAATGACCTTGGAACTAGCCCCAACCAGAGAACAGAGACATGAGAAGATGACTGGCTAGACAAAGACCAGGCTTGACAAAGCCCTGGCTGGGATGATTTAGTTGGGATTGGTCCTGCTTTGGGCAGGGGGCTGGACTCGATAAGTCCTGAGGTCTCTTTCAGCCCTAGGATTCTATGATTGTGTGACTGGCTTCCTCTGAGAAACCAGGTAGGAGGAGTTAGGAGGCAACTAAGCCTCACTCCCATATGATGACTGAAATGACACAGGGGACCGAGCATGTTGAGGAAGTTGGACTGGGCTTCCCAAAATTATTATTGGTTTTGCAACAAAACAAACAAAACCCCCCTCACTGAGGTTTCCTTTCCCATTTGTGTGCAGTCTTTCTGGCCCAATGGGTTAAAGTCCCATTAAAGTCTCTGACTTAGACCTATCTTGCTCAACACATTGGTCAAGGTGACCTTTAGTTTAGGAGTGGGAAACATTCCAATAATAAGTACCAGAAAGAAAAGATCACAGTGCAGTTATAAAACACAGTATCACTGGAAACTTGGAAAAAAAGGCATAGTATTATGAATAACGGAGGGATGATTTTGAAACCCCACCAATCTAATCCAGCTCTAATGAAACGTGATTCTATTTAATTTTAATTTTTTTTTTTTGGTTCTTGCACTGTATCTGACCTTGAAAGTACTTGATGCTATCTTCTAAAAGACGGCAGTCCTGCAGCACTGTCATATTTTACCATGATGAGCACTTAAACAAATGTAAATAAAAACAGCTTTCCTCTCCAGACTCATCCTAACAAGGTTTAGCTGGGCCTCCACATAATCCAAGGGATTTCTGAAGCTTTTAGTTTTAACTAAGTAATTTGTAAGGCTGCCTGAGATGCTGCCAAATATGTGGTAACTCCATTTTGGTAAATTCCCAACCATCTAATTAAAAACATGGACTGGAATCATTCAATTTAGGTGTATTTTTTTAACACAAAAATCAAAAGAAATCTGTTTAATCACATAGCTCAAAAATTGCTTTAAATGGCTCTTTGGAAAGGCCATACACCAGAGCTAAAAAAAAAAAAAAATAGAATGTGATGGTGTATAGTTGTCATGCATGCTTACAGAAAGCATGAATTCTGAGCAAAAACCATGCAAAACACAAAAAAGTCAAATCATTTTAATATCTAATATCTCTGGAAGGAAGAGCAAACATGTCATGTCCTGGAGATTTCTGGTCCAGAATTTTGGATCAATGGATAAAGATACTGCCCTAAAAGAATCCAGTCCAGATTTTCAGGAGCAGAATTTTGGTAATTTAATGAGTGTCCCATAGGTGGTCATACAGGATGAAACCTACCCATGGGAAACAAGCCTGTACAAGGCCTTGTGTGGATTTTGTGAACAGGAATAAACTTCACCCTTATAGCAGAGAAGAACATGCAAGCTCATCCTTCTATACCACATTATTGAGTTTTCATGTCTTGATTTAAGGAGCTGCCAGAAATGGAAATGACACCATTAAGCGAAGATGTAGGGATAAGCTTGCATTCATTATTCAGAGTGAGTAACTGGAGGAAAGCAACTTTCTCTTCACAGACAGAATCTGTAAACAGCAGCATGAAGACTAAATGGCTTTTCTTTCTCCCTTTTCAAGATAGCCTCAAATCAAAATGTTGTGCCTTCATTGTGATTGTTCAGCACAACCACACACACAGAGTGGAGTTTTGTTTCAGTGGCATCTGGCAAGGCATGTGAAACGAATGTGGATCAAAGACAATATGGTAGAATTAAACAAATATAATCAAAGTAATATGATTCATTCTTGTCCTGCTGCACAGATGTTTAAACAGATGTCAGGTAAAAAAAATGTGATGGGAGTTAACACATTACTTTAAATAATTGCATTTCAGAGAAGGGAGTATCTTTGTTAAAACGTTGAAAGTGAAAGAAGCATTTACGACTTCAACTGCTGGGAATCTTATCTTCCATGTGCCTTTTAGTAGAGAGCAATCACTAGCTCTCATATCAGGAATGCTTCAGTTTCTAGTCTACTTATAATCCTTGTCCATCTTTCCACTCTGTCTGAATCTTCTACTTCTAAAGAAGCATGAGTATGCTACTTAATGTTTAATATGGTAATTAAATTAGCAGAGCAGGTTAAAGACTCTGGCTTACCTATTGGCCTGCCATTTGGGGAAAACCTAATGAGGTATGTGCATTACATTATAAAAGTGACTTTATTGGTATTCCCATTGGCAGCCTGGTGCCATTGTGGATCATAGGCAAATAATTATGTTCTGTGCATGCTTTCCTCTCTAGGGGCACGTCTATACTTACTGGAAAATTGACACTCCGGAGGCCAATCTTCTGGTGTTCAATTTAGCAGGTCTAGTATAGACCTGCAAAGTGAACGCTGAGGGCAGCTCTCACCGGCATCTAGTACGCCTACTTTTGCAAGGAGTAAGAGAAGCCGAAAGGAGCATTTGCTCCCATTGGCCTCCTGCAGTGTGGATGCCGCCAAGTCTCAACTTAAGGTATGTCAACTCCAGCTATGCATTTTATGTAGCTGGAGTTGCATACCTTAAGCTGACCTTCCTTGTCTAGTATAGTCCAGGCCTAGATGTTGTAACATTTCATGAGCCAGACTACACTTTGAGAGCACACTTACATGTCTAGTTTGTGCACACAACAATAGCAACTGGATGCAAGTTGGGTAATTAGATGAATGACTGTAATTAGATATTGGTACCCACATTCACCTGAAGTATGTTTGCAGTTATCATAACTGCATATCAATTAGGGGCCTGATCCAAATCCCAGTCAAGTCAATGGGAGTCTTTCCATTAATGTCAGTGGGCTTCATTGGATCAGCCCCTTACCGTGTACATTTTGCATAGGCAACTCTGTATAATGGTTGAAAAGTTGGCTCTGCTTGGTTAGCCAAAAGCTACATTAGTCACAGAAATAATGGTTAGCCATGAAAGATGATGAGTTACTGTATAATTAACACCATCTAAGATTACATGTATTTAGAAGGAGGCCTCTTAGCTCTCAGTTTGGAAAGGGACACTGGAGAGAAAGGGTAGGTATAATATTTATCGTTTCTCTGTAATACTTGTGCATTTACCCCAAATAATAATCAGTCATAATAGGATTCTGTTCTGTCTTTCTCCTGCTAATAGTGTGAGCTTCAGGATCAATGTACTTCAATGGCTTCCTTACAAAAAAAAAAGTGTAAGGGGTTTCTCCTCTTCCATATGTTTGTTTACCAGAGAGGAACACAGAGCCCGGAATGTCTTGGAGGATAATTATTTTATAATTAGAGATCTTGGGTGGCTTCCCCATAAATCTCTATGGAAATTATTCTGTTTTATAACCATATCATACATGTCATTGGGGAAGGCTTTTGTATGCAGTGCATTTACTTACCCACCAATGCTGTTTGACATCGGCCCTGTGATGTGGCTTTGTTAACTTTGTCTGGCTATGCTACGGCAACCGCATCAGTTCATTCTTTGCAATAACAAGCACTTCCCAAGTGGGGCCCACAAATTCAAGCCATATTATCCCAGAGCATCCATACTTTGAAACAGTTCCCTGCAGCAAAGCAATTGCTTTATTTGGAAATCCGTTCACATTTCTTTAATTTGCAGAACTATTTTTCACTGGTTTTGGTTGTTACATTGGAGTTCCCACTAGACCACATTGCACACCCTTTTCCACCCTACCCAAAATGAGAATAAGCCCCGATTTGATAGAACCCTTTTAACTGGTAAATAGGCTAGAGATGGGCCTGAAACAGAATCCAGAACCTGTTATCACAGGTGTATGATTCTAGCTTTCGGTGTGAGAGGTGCAGGTGCCGGTCTCTGGACAAGCGCGTATACAAAGGCAATTGTAGTCCGATGGATAGCGCATCAGACTAAAACCCAAACGAGTAGCTGAGAAAGAAGTGCCCCTCCTTCAGCCAAGCAGCTCCGAGAGTGACAGCCCTGAGCCCCTGACTGGGTGGGGCTCATTAAGCAGCTGCAGGGTCGTGCTACCGTGCAGATTAGAGGGAAGCTTGGTATTCTGCATTGCCATTCTTCTGCTGTGTGACCGGAGACAAATCCCTTTACCTCTGTTTTCCCTCCCACCCTTGGCCTCAGGAATTCCTGTGAAGTTCTGTGCTCTATATGAAGTCAGGCTGCCTAATCCCAGTAGCCCCTTCTGCCCTTAAAAACTATGAAATGCCGGGACGTTGGCTCCAAATCCAGACTTTGCCTTTCCAGCTCAGTTCCACGGTTTTCTGTTGATCTGAGCAGGCTTGGCTAAAGATTTTACTGTAGATAGATTTCAACGAAGGCCTCGCGGGTGAGATGTCATTTACTCACTGTATTTCAGGGCGGACTTAAGCTATTGCGTTAGGTTGCTCTTGGAGCTCTGTACAACACCGCTTGCGATCAATTTCTGTTTTGATTTTGCACAGCAAGTACACCGCAACTTTACGGGTGGATGTAGACCACACTGATTATTAAAAAAAAAAAAAAAAAGCTCAAGGCAAAATTCTTGCATATGAAGTACTCTAGCCCTAAAGGTGCGATGAAAGCATAATCCTGCACATAACCCTTAGTTCTGCTGCCTAAAATAATACTCCAGGATGCTGGCAGGGGAATAGTGCACTTCCTGTGAGTGTTTCAATTCACATTCTCCCAAAAATAACACAGAGACTGTTAACACCTGCACTTTTCAGCGTTTCCTTGCTAACAAGGAGATTAATGGGTTCCATTCAGAATGGACCTTTTTGACCTCATTTATGATGTTGGGAAACTCAGGAAATTGCTTGCTAATCCAAATCTTGATAATCCCAGGATCTTTAAAAAAAAAAAAAACCCCAACAAAAAAATCCCCCAAACAACATGTAACAAAACATACAGGCAGAAGTTCCATTTTCCAAAGATCCAGGACAAATAATTATTCACAAAAGAATATTTTAAAAAAAACAGTGAATCTTGCATTAACATTTAAGCAGAACAGTGAAGTAGTAATTCAGTAAATTATAGAGCTAACTGGTTATTCCCTGTAGATGGTATCATTTAATACAGGACACCAGTAGCAATTTCTAGCCTATCCTCTGTATTCTTAATAAACAGTCTGGTTTTCCATTCATTTATTTTGAATTGGGTAAGGAGATGTATTTGGTTATGAAAGTAGAAGGACTGAATCCCAATAATGAAATTAAAGGGTTTGATTTTCAGAATATAGCATGTTTGGGTGTGAGAGAGAAAAATTGCACATGCATATACCTGTACAAATAATTGCAGCTAATGAAACATATTACCCAGCCACCAAATGGCATTTACACATAAAATGTCTATCAAGTGCACCGAGGTGTGTGGGTCCATGGAAAAAAAAAAAAAAAAAAAACACAGGCAGGTGTGTGCTTGTGTAACAAACTTCATGAGCACAACAAGAACCTGGGATGAGGAAACACCACTTCCTCCACAATAAGGGATAGAAAACATCACAAAAATGAAGAATGCTTCTGAGCTGGAAGGGAGAGAGATGCAACAAGAAGCAATGACTTACACAATGGCAATTTTAGGACTGACCTTGCCTGCCTCTGCCAAATTTAAAAAGCCAGCCTCCAGAAAGACATACGGGGGGTAGCTCCCTTTAAAGGAGCAACCCTGTACCAGGAAGTTTGTACAGACAACATGGTCACAAAAGGAAGATACTGCTTCTATATTTTGTATGCTGCCACCAGTGTTCCCTGTAAGATGAGCACTTGGGCAGCCACCTTCTAGGAGAGGTTCAAATGCCACCTGCCTAGCCAGCAGCATGTGTTTCTATTGGTGGTGCACATCCACACATGTCCTGATGCACATAACAAAATTTATTCCACACACAAATGGAAAAAAACTTAGAGGGATCATTAACTTCCATTGTCCTGTAAGTCCTCTTGTTGAGCAATATTAGTAACCAATCAAATCAATAGGAGTTACAGATATTCATCACGTTAAAAAAAAACAATAGTTCTTACATAGTTTATGGCTGGCAACATTCCCTAGTGGACAGATCAGTAGATCAGGAGTTAGGAGACCTGTTTTTTTTTTTTTAAATTTCCAGCTCAGTCACTGCACCACCTGATGATGGTGGGAAAACTCCTCCTCCTCGAGCCTCAGTTTTCTCATCCGTACAATGGGAATAATGATACTGACCTGCTTTGTAAAGCTCTTTAAGATCTAACGATGACGAGTGCTCTATGAAAGCTAGACACTACAGCTGCTCCCCGATTTACGGCCACCTCCACTTATGACCATCCACACTTATGACCAAAGCGGTCGTAAATGCGGATCCGAGTTACGAACGGCGATCCACGCTTATGAACAGCGTAGTCACAATGTAACTCTATGGGATCCAAGTTACGAACAGTTTGAGTTATGGACCAAGTGTTGGTCTAACTGGTTCGTAACTCGGAGAGCGGCTGTATATGGATTTAGAAGTCTGTCTTTAGGCACTTTAGAATTTAACTCAATACATTTATTATAGTTTTTAATGTTTTCCCCCTGTAGCATCACCTTTTCCTGCCTCGTCTCACTCAGCAGCCCTTTTACGGGATTTCTTTACCCAAATCACTTCTCAGAATTCAATGTGGGATTCAGTAG
The DNA here is from genome assembly GCF_052426305.1 of Pelodiscus sinensis. Classification (NCBI taxonomy): domain Eukaryota; kingdom Metazoa; phylum Chordata; order Testudines; family Trionychidae; genus Pelodiscus; species Pelodiscus sinensis. The sequence continues at coordinate 44,873,279 of NC_143063.1, forward strand.
GGGTTGGAGTCCTATTTGACTGAACATAACATACAGACATAGTGCCAGACCCAAAGAATTTACAATCTAATCTAGACAAGACAAAAGAAATAGTAAAAAACTAAAGGTCAGCAAAATGACAAAGGAATATCCTTGCAGACTACATTTTGGGGGTGTTTTTATTTTGCTGCACCAAAGTATTCCTCTGCCACCCTGCTCAAAACCATCCATATATTTATTTTATATTTCACACGTTTTATGAACACTTCAGCATCTCCCGGTCTTAGTTTTACTCCTACTGTCTCCCTCCATATTCCTGTAAGGTTGATGGATCCAATCTTTAATTGCTATCCAGAAGCTCCCTTCCTCTTCCTCCCTCCAGCCTTTCCTTACTTCAGCCCCGCCAACAGTCTAGGGAAATACTACTTGTTTTTAAAACACATATAAAATATTTCAGACAAGCTGCTAATCGGACACAGAAGTTTAAGAGTCTTGCCACTATATTTATCTCTCCACAGTGATTTGTCCTTTTCATATGTGTTCACTTTTTTTTTAATTGTATCCTTTGGTATATATGGTTGTGACTATTTTCTTCCACTATTTGATCTGAGGAAGTGGGTCTGGCCCACGAAAGCTCATCATTTAATAAACCATCTTGTTAGTCTTTAAAGTGCTACATAGTCCTGTATTTTGTATCTCTCCACACACACTAAAAAAAATTCAGTGTTCCTTGTAACACAGGCTGCTTCCAGAGAATCAGAGAACACTTGTCAAGGGGCATCATGGATCCTGAGGACAGGAGAAACTTTAATTCAAAACTAAACGCCTCCAAGGCCATTGAATTATTATCTTTTTTGTATAATGGCAGGGCCCAGAATAAGTTAGAATTCGAACATCTGAAGATAAACTCCCTGACACTAACTGCCCAGGGAGCTGGAACATTTATAATGTGTGTGTGTAGGGGGGTGATGCTGATGAAGACAACTATTTATTTGGAGATAGTTACACTATTTCAAGACAGCAGATGTGGAAGTGCCACCAACACCCCCCGTTTCAGCATCACTGCTAAGAGCAGACCTTACTACCTAGGGGCACATTTAGACTTGCTTTCACTTTTAAAGGAAGCTATGCAAACTCAGTGCAAATTTGCATATCTTTTCCGATCGCCTTTTTGAAAGAAAGTTGTGTAGACACGCACGGTTCTTTTGAGAAAAAAAACCCTTTTTTGAAAGAACCATGTAAACCTCATTTTTTTTTAGAAAGAACGGTTCTTTCGAAAAAGGGGGTTTTTTCCCTTGAAAGAACAGCGTCTAGACGACTTTCTTTTTAGAAAGAACCTCTTCAAAAAAGCATCAGAAGAAGGTATGAAAATTCGTGCCGAATTTGCATAGCTTCTTTCGAAAGTGAAAGCAAGTCTAGACATGCCGTAAGAATTTCAGGATGGTATTATGGCCAAGTGGGGTGTTTGTGAGGGCTTCAAAGGAGTTGCATGCAGAGGGGGTGGAATTCAGTGTATCTGGGTGATACTTGGTTAACAAGTTGAGCGGAAGGGACTATTGGAGGCTCGGCTGGAAGGACAGGGTTCCTGGACTGGGCAGAGAGAGATCAGGCAGAGATCTCTGAGCGGCTTATCGTGAGGGACCAGCATCTAGAAGCTCAGAGAAGTGTAGTCCCAGGAGGCGGAGAAGCTTAACCTCCAAGAGAGAGCAGACTCCCAAGAAGGGGCTGTCAAACTGAAGGAGGCTCCCCCGCAGCACTGTAGAGGTCAAGTGTGGGAGTCTGTGACAGGTGTCTCTCAAATACTCCACTAAACATGAAGATATTATGTGTTATACCTGCTATCAGTGCTCACGAAAGCGGTGCAGGTGACCAAGCAATTATGTGCCAGGATTTGAGCAATTTTGCTTCCGTTCATAACTGATGTGGGAAGCCAGAGATGCCGTGGCTATCAACTGCAAACAGAAGATTAGGAATCATTTTAAAAAGGGAGAGAGAATAAAGGTACAGAAAAGAGCAACAAAAATGATTAGGGGTTTGGAACAGCTGCCATATGAAAAAAGATTAAAAAGACTGGGACTTTTGAGCTTAGAAAAGAGGAGACTTAGGGGGGGATTTGATATAAGGTCTATAAAATCATGATTGGTGTAGAGAATGTGAATGAGGAAATTATTTACTTGTTCCCATAACATAAGAACAAGGTGTCATCAAATGAAATTAATAGGTAGCAGGTTTAAAACAAACAAAGGAAAATATTTCTCCACACAATGCACAACCTGTGGAACTCCTTGCCAAAGGATGTTGTGAAGCCCAGGCCTTTAACAGGGTTCAAAAAAGAACTAGATACATTCATGGAGGATAGGTCCATCAACAGCTATTAACCAGGATGGGTAGGAATGGTGTCCCTCGTCTCTGTCAGAGGCTGGGAATGGGTGACAGGAGAGGGATCACTTGATGATTCCCTGTTCTATTGCTCTGTTGGGCATCTGATATTGGCCACTGTCAGAAGACAGGATACTGGGCTAGATGGAGCTTTGGTCTGACCCAGAATGGCCATTCTTATGCAAAGACTAGAAGTGCTGGCAGGCACAAATTAAGCACTGTCTGCTATATTTACTGTAAGGGAAGAAGCCCATATTCAGCAGTTCTCACTAGGACCCCAAAACAGTAAATCTCTTCAGCACATGAAAACACTAACTATGTTGGTTGCTGCCCAGATATTACAGTACTGTGGGTGGCATAAGAACATGAATAGAATAGAACATACTTAAAGTGTGATCAACTACTTAAGTCAAAACCCTGCACAACAACCTTTCACTGAGTTACCTCTGTACACAGCAAGGCATTTTGTCACAGCGATATGCTAACAGACTCCTAGTAACACCACAGGAAACAACAATAATTACGTGGTCTTGCTCATTTTTGGTGCTGTGTTATTTCCTGATAACGTGGTAAATAACACAGGCCACCATTGTAGCCATTTTCGCTAGCTGTAATAATTGCACCAGCTCAAGTTGTTTTGCTGCTGTGGAGCAAGGGAGGGGGAGAAAAGCAATTATCATTTTAACCCATTTGCTTAATAGGAAGTTTTCCACAATTGGGCTGGGAAAGCACAGTCCGTCTTGTGGGTACACACAGCAAGCTGAAGCAGAAACTGGAAAGGTCATGCCACTGAGGGCTAATAGATGGAGTCTATTGTTTAGAAAGCCCAGGTTCTACAGTTAGACTTGCAGGAAGTACATTGCAAGGTGAAGGTTGCTCTTGCCAAAAAGTCAGCAAACAGCTTCCCATCCCAAACTGGGTGTGCTACTCGCAAAATGGCAGAGGAAACAAAAGCCCACCTGGGCAGAACTCCTCTTAAGGAGTGAGAGGAGATACGGACTTGCAGATTTGCAGTGGCCTGGCGTCTGACTCCCTTATAAGGGTATCTACATTGCACGTTTAATTCAGAATAAGCAATTCCGGAAGATATATTCCGAAACAGAGTGTCCACACTACAGAGAAGCCTCAAAATGAGTCCGAGGCAGGCTCCCCCTAATGTGGACGTGCTGTCTCGATTTAGAGCCCCAGGAAGCACTGGGGAGAAATTACTTAGAATGGCCCTGGGGAGGAGCTATTTCAAAACAGCAGCAGTGGAGCGTCCACATTGCAGCTATTTTGAAATATCTATTTCAGAAGAGGAGCTATTCCTTGTGGAATGAGGTGTACAGAAGTTGGAATAAGCTGCCCGCTATTTCAATATTCTTTCAAAATAACGGAATTGCTGTGTAGACGCTCACATTGTTATTCCGAAATAATGGTGCAGTGTAGACGCACCCGTACTTTGGCAACAAATTCCTTTGACTTCAGGGAAATTTTCGCTTAGAAAGGCTGCAGTCTTGATCCTGGTGTCCAGAAAGGGGGATTCCAGTACCCAGGACCACCAACGGAAAGAAGCATGAGGGGGAAAAAGGAGGCAGTAGCCCTGGAGTTCTACATGGGAGCAGGGGTTTGCCTGTGCAGATCAGCATATACTGAAGTCATCAAACCAAAAAGCTCTGCCCTACACTGGTTAATGGAATTAATGCCTGTCGCAAAGTGAGGGGAGTTTCCTTACAATATGTTACTACAATTATAACACTGCCCTTCCTTCTCCTATGACTCACACTGTTCAGGATTTCTTGGAGAACCAGCTGCTGAGATTTCAGTGGTGATAAACTTTAATTCCACACAGCCCATTTTGGTCCCCTGAATGCTACCAAATTGTGCTCCAGAAGCTGGTATTTAGTAGAGCTAATCCACCCTGTATATGCAGGCCCTGCAACATTAGAGACAGCGACATCCTGAAGCTCACCAGGTAGGCAAGATACTCACCCCATACAGCTGCAGATGTAGTCATGCTTTTATTATTATTGGAAATAAGACTTTGAGGGGAAGGGCCCCTTGGGGAACGGCTTGGCACGATTCAATGGCAGTGGAATGTGATAAATACAGTTCCCAAGCTAGGAATGTGATAAATACAATCTTTTGGAAACAATATATCTGGAATTTCAATGATTGGGCAACCCTTTGTAGGACAAGTATTCAAAGGTATCCACCACGAAGGGAATTAAGATTTGCCAATCAGTTTGTCACCTGTATTTAAAGAGCCGATTTAAAGCTAGCTTCTGCAGCCTGAAATGAATTCTGCACACACATGTGCACCCAGCAATCATATTTTCTCCCTCTCTATCTGTGGGTGCAAAATGTTGGGCACAATCCACTTTTCTAAAAAGGTTCCAAAAAGGGCAACAAAAATGATGAGGGGTTTGGAACGGGTCCCATATGAAGAGAGATTAAAAAGACTTGGACTTTTCAGCTTAGAAAAGAGGAGACCAAGGGGGGGATAGGATAGAGGTCTATAAAATCAGGACTGGTATGGGAAAAGTGCATAAGGAAAAATTATTTACTCATTCCCACAATATAAGAGCTAGGGGTCACCAAATGAAATTAATAGGCAGCAGGTTTAAAACAAACAAAAGGAAGTGTTTCTTCACTCAGCCAGGATGGATAGGAATGGTGTCTCTAGCCTCTGTTTGTCTGGAAATGAGTGACAGGAGGGGGATCACGTGAGGATTACTTGTTATGTTCCCTCCCTCAGGGGCATCTGGTATTGGCCACTGTCAGCAGACAGGACAGTAGGCTAGATGGACCTTTGGTCTGACCCAGTATGGCCGTTCTTATGTTCTTATGTTTCTAACAATAGCAACCATTTGGGCCAGGGTCGCCATGTATCTTCTATTATGTTGCATGATTATTTCACCTAATCTTCCCAAGTATGCATAAACGATCCTGTCAAGACTGGGAAACCATTGAACTCCAAAACATTTTTTTATGTGAGTCGAGAAACAGGCTTTGTTTTGGCTAAACTGGTATGCAATCTGTAGCTAGTTCACGGATTGTGAAAAATAGAAGGACTCTTCATCCAAGCAAAAATGTGAAGCACCCTGCACAAGCGTGAACTATAGTGCCACCACCACCATCAGTATCCTCCAACATTTGTTTGGCCTGCCTCTCAAAAGGAAAGTTGAAGAAACATCCCTCTAATGCTTGCCCTCAAGTTGCAGACTTCTGGTGCCTTTTCTTATTCTCCATTATCATTCCATTTCTTTTCCAGTGGCTCAGTTCACTTTTGTCTAGTCCAGTGGTTCTCAACTCGTTTCAGTCCACGGACCACCAGCCCAATCAAAAAATTTTCGTGGACCACCTCCTTTTTGAAACATGATCAAAAAGAGCAGACAACGAATATTTTGGTTTGAAATTCATTTCTTACTAACAGATTTTTGGATTGTCTTCTCACTAACAAGCTTTTCAATGTTTGGCGTGGTACTTGTTAATGCACAACGAATATCACCTTCCACTGCAAGCCAATTCCTCTGTTTGGACTTAACGTGCAACAAACATGAAAATCCAGTCTCTCACATATAAGTTGATGCAAATGGCAAAAGAAATCTGACTGTGTGTGCTGACAGATTTGGGTAACTCCTGGTCACGCTGGCCCAAAATTTCTCTATGGTAGACTGCTGGTACACGTCTTGAGCTGCAAAATCATTTTTCAGATCTAAGAATTCCTCCTGCAGATCCTTTGGAACACTATTAACATCTGTTGTAAATGGATTCCTGATGAAAGATAACCCATCCCTTGTCCTGTCCACCTCCAGAAAGTATCGCTGGAATTCGTCTCATAGCTTCCGTAAATGATCGAGAATTTGCGTCCGAATGGCTTCCTTTTCCCCAAGCATGGCATCCACCTATGGAAATTGAACCAAATTATTGCCTTCGACTCTCATGATCCAGAGTTCCAATTTGTCAAGAAAAGCCTTGATGATGCTTTGGTGAAAGTACAGATTTGCACCTTTCCCTTGCAGCTGAAGATTCAGTTTATTCAAGATTTCAAAAATATCGACAAGAAACGCAAGTTCTAAATTTGACTGCATCAGCACATTTCAGAATTCCTCTTTCCCTTGAGCCTGGGGAAATAAATCCAATTCCTCTCTCAGTTGAAAAACTCTGTTGAGTACGTTCCCTGCTGACAACCACCACACAGAAGTCTAGAACAGCAACACATCAAAGTCGGAACCCACGCCCAGGCAAAATCTTTTGAGCATCCTGGTGGTAAGAGGTGATGATTTGATGTGATTCAACACTTTCACCAACCTTTGAAAATGGCGTTCAGTTGATCAGGCAATGTTTTTGATGCCAAAGCTTCCCTATGAATGAAGCAATGAACTCTGGTTACCATTGGAGCGCACTGTTTCACCAGCATTTGGAAGCCCGATCTTGAGCCCAGCATGGCAGGTGCATCATCAGTGATGACACCCATAAGATTTACCCAATCCAGACTATGTACTTCAAAGGAATTGTTAACAATTTCCATCACATCCTGAGCCTTTGTGATGGTATCAAGAGTCTTACAAAAAAGAAACTCGTCTTTGAAGTCTCCCTCAACCATGTATCATGTGAACACCAAGGGTGTGTCTAGACTACATGCCTCCGTCGACGGAGGCATGTAGATTAGACAGATCGGCAGAGGGAAATGAAGCCGCGATTAAAATAATCGCGGCTTCATTTAAATTTAAATGGCTGCCCCGCTCTGCCCATCAGCTGTTTGTCGGCAGATCGGGGCAGTCTCGACGTGCCGCGTCGACAAAGAAGCCTTCCTTGATCGGCACAGGTAAACCTGGTTTCACGAGGCATACCTGTGCCGATCAAGAAAGGCTTCTTTGTCGACGCGGCACGTCGAGACTGCCCCGATCTGCCGACAAACAGCTGATGGGCAGAGCGGGGCAGCCATTTAAATTTAAATGAAGCCGCGATTATTTTAATCGCGGCTTCATTTCCCTCTGCCGATCTGTCTAATCTACATGCCTCCGTCGACGGAGGCATGTAGTTTAGATGTACCCCAATAGCTGAGAGCACAATGCGATGTTGGTTGATTCATCCAATTGCATGGCAAACAATGGAGACGTCTTTATTTCATCCACAACTTGTTCACTGATATTCTGTGATATCTTATTTATCCGTCTCAATACTGTGTCGTTAGAGACAGAGATATCATTCAGCTTCCTTGCTGCTTCCTAGCCAAGAACAAGCCGCACCATCTCTTTTGCACAGGGGAGCACAAGTTGCTCTACAATAGTATGAGGCTTCTTGGCCTGTGCAACTTTGTATGCAACAGTGTAGGAAGCATGCACTGCATTGCTTGTCTTATTGTAGAATGCACTTGTTGAGTCGAGAGACTGCAGTTTCAGACCTGATAACCGCCACTCAAAATAATCTTCATCCTTTTGCAACAAGTTGGGGTGACACTTTGAGATGGAGTTTCAGCTGAGCCGGCTTCATTGAGTCATTCTCCAAGACGTTCAAACAAATAACACGTTGTGGCAAAACCACACCTTCTTTTTCTTGACAAGTAAAGCCGAATTTGATGTAGTCCTCCGAATACTTGTGCTTGACATTTCTTCCTGTCGTTGCCATTATAAACAAACTACACCATACCTGTAAAACAGCACATGTAGCACAGGACGAATGACACAGCAACTGCTCAGCATGACGGCAACAGCTACACTGACGCTCAGAGCCTCAGATGGAAGATACTGGCAACACAACACGGTTGCGTCCTAGGTGACGCGATGGATGATGCTCCGCGTGCTTGTGAACACAGCGTAAAACAGCCTAACAGTGGCGCCTGCTCATGCCGTGTGACTTTGGACAATGTTCCTGTGGACCACCAAAAAAGTCACCATGGACCACCAGTTGAGAACCACAGCTCTAGTCTGTTTACTTTTGCACAAACACAAATTTGAGAGGCGGTGAGCAACATTTTTTTTACAAGCCTACAGTTGTAAATTTGTGATTGACTGCCATGCCAGTGCTCTAAAGGTTTAATTAAAACCAAAACAAAGCACAAGCTACACAGCTGTGTCTCTGAGCCACACCTAAGATGCGCCGAAAGCCTGAGATGATCCCAAACGGCAAAGCGTTCTTGAAGATCTTCTAATGCCCTAATGGGAGAACACCATAAGCCATTTTTACTGCGGATTAGCCTAAGCAGTAACAGCTCCCATTTAATCACAAGTGGCCTTTAAGCAGGTTAGTATTTGTGACTGAGTTCATTCTCACAGCTAGAAGCAAATCATGCATGCATGAAACATCGGGAAAACATGGGGACCATGAGCACGGGAAATTCAGGAGTTAATGCAGGAGAGATGGAAACTCAGTTATTTTGAGCAAAAGAGAGGAGCAGAAGAGAGGAGAGAAGGTTTTGCTGCCTTAAAGGAATATCCAGGTGTAGCGATGGGGTGGGAGGAGGCAAAAGGGACAGTTGCCCCGAAGACTGATGATTCAAAGACAGTGGCGGCAGCAGTGGCGAGTTAAATAGCCTGGGTCTCTGGCCATGGGGGCACCGCGTCATGCACTCTGGGCAGTTCTGAGAGTTGGCCCCTTCCATGAGGCCAGAGCCGGCTCCCACCACCACCTTACCCAGAGGCCCGCAGAGGCTGTCAATGCCCCTGTGAATATTAAAGTAAACCGCAATAGAAAACGTTCCTCAGTTCTATGAGATCCTAAGGATGGCAAATTGCTGGAAGTAAGGAGGAGACAGTTATCAGATAGCATCAAGAAACCCTGGAACATAACTCCTTCCCTCACAGAAGCAGCAACGGGCTTGGTGAAAGGCAGGCAGCTGCAATGAGGGCAGAGCCGGCCCAAGCCATGGGCTGACTGGGATACTGCCTGGGGCCCCCCATTGTAGGGAGTGCCACGCGGGGCTGCTGGACCGGGCGGGGCTGAGCATGCGCCACACTCCTGGGGGCAGCGCTACGCTCTCGGGGCCTGGGGAGCACGAATGGCTCAGGCCAGCCATGAATGAGGGGTTGTCTATTTGGCAAAGTAAAGAGTGGAGTATAGTCATAATGACCTCAGGTCTCACACCAAGGCCTCCATTCAGCAAAGCAGGTAAGTACTTCGCTGAATAGGGAACTATCATGAATAACGTTCCCTTCCAAGTAGGCAGACAGGCCCCTGACACAAGCGGGTGGTTTTTAGAGAACCAGGTAGAAGGAGGAGTGAGTGAATGGAAGATGTTTCCTGCCTTCAAAGACCATGAGAAATAGAACTGAAACAAGAATTATGGGCAAGAATGATTCACCCATGTTCTAATTCCATTTTGATTTCAATGGTGTTAGCCCATCATAAACCTGGAGTAACACAATGGTGAATTAGGACTCAGGGGTTAACCAAACAATAGTCAGAGGACAACATTCAAAGTCAACAAAAATGTTCATGATTATACTGCTGCAGCTCTAATTTCACCTACCCAGGTGAAATCCCATTGATTTAAATGGACTTATAGTGGCCTTTTTTCAAAAAAAAGTCACCTGTGTCTAGACTACTGCAGTGTTCCTTTGAAATTAAATCAAAAGAACGCAGCAGTTTTTTCGACCGTGGAAAACCTCATTTTATGAGGAATAATGCCTTTTTTTGAAAGTGCTTTTTCGAAAAAAGGCGTTATTGAATGTAAACTGTGCTTTTTCAAAAGAGAGCATCCAGACTGCCTGGGTGCTGTCTTTCAAAAAAGCGGCTCTCTTTTTCGAAAATACTGGTTGCTGTCTAGACGCTCTCTTTCGAAAGAGGCTTGTAGTCTAGACATAGCCATAGTGGCGTTGCAAAGGTGTAAGAGCAGAATCAGACGGAGCTGAAGAACAGCTCAGTAATTCACATCAGAAGCGTCTGAAAAAGTTTCAGGCATTGTTGGAAAGTGGGAAGAGTTGGACTGAAATGGATGTTCAACTGGGATCAAGTTCCCGATCCTAATATAAGTAATTAGATATTTCTTAATTATTATGAGAATGTGATGGCTGATTCAGACATTATGTTAGACTCGAAGGGCCTATTCTGCAAAGGGAAAGCCAACTACCGCTCAGTTATTCCAATCATGTTCACTGGCTTCCTAGTTTCTTTACTTGCCAGCATGCCAAGCTAAACATATAGGTATTTAAAAACAAAAAGCCAACCAATCAGAAGTTGCAAAACCTACTTTGCTTTCAGGCTGAATAACTGTTTCTAGACACGCAAGGCTAAAGTTGTGCTAATCAGGGAGAGCCGACTCCAGCGTGAAACAAAAGTCATTGGTCTAAGTGTCAGCCAATTGCAGCAATATTTTCTTAACTTTCAGATAAACAGTCACACAGTATCTGCATAAGATAGGCTCTCCACTTCCCCAGCATTAATGTAATTTCACACTTTACCAAATAAAAGGCCCAGAGGTTCCAACACAAGATGCAGCTGTTGTGCTGTTACCATTGAAAAAGAGCAGCAAATTAAAACGTGTAGTGAGGCAGTTTCAGCTGAACTGCTCTGGTCTTTGTTTCAATTCTTTTGGCCAATTTGATCTGAGCTACTGAAATTAGAAACAGTGGGCTTGGAAGGGGGGATAGTCGTACAGTTTTAGTGGCTTGCTAGGGAAGTGGGAAAGAAAGAGGCCCAACAAGGTCAAAGGAAGGAGGAGGAAAGCTTGTGTGCCTACATGGAAATGAATTTGAATGGGTGTAAATTATACTCAGCACCAAATTAAGTTAAGCAATTACACACTTGCATCACACATTAATCAACAGGATTACTCACGTGCTTAAAGTTAGGCATAGAATCATAGAATACTAGGACTGGAAGGGACCTCGAGAGGTCATCGACTCCAGTCCCCTGCCCTCATCGCAGGACCAAATACTGTCTAGACCATCCCTGATAGACATTTATCTAACCTACTCTTAAATATCTCCAGAGATGGGGATTCCACAAAGTCCCTGGGCAATTTATTCCAGTGTTTGACTACCCTGACAGTTAGGAACTTTTTCCTAATGTCCAACCTAAACCTCCCTTGCTGCAGTTTAAGCCCATTGCTTCTTGTTCTATCCTCAGAGGCCAAGATGAACAAGTTTTCTCCCTCCTCCTTATGACACCCTTTTAGATACCTGAAAATGGCTATCATGCCCCCCCTCAGTCTTCTCTTTTCTAAACTAAACAAACCCAAAACTAAACATGCCCAATTTAGGCATGTGCTTAAATACTTCGCTGAATGAAGGCCCATGCATGTGAACAGAAGGCAGGAAAAGATGTCCAATGATTGTGGTGAACAAAGGAAAAATGACCAAGGAAAGGCCATTCGGGTTGAAAAAATAAGCTGGAAGGATGAAGCAAGATCCCAGGGAAGGGGTGGGGAGGAGGAAGAAAGGAAAGAATTGGAGGTGCCAGAGAAGAGAGGAGAAAAGTCCTGATGGGCCAAGAGAAAAATATAGACATGCAGGAGCAAAGGAAGAACTGAGTATGCAGGAAGCAGAAGACAGTGGAGTTTGATTATAGACTTGCCTTGGGAGTTGCGATGCACACAGCACAGGGGACAGACACATGGGACTGTCTGTTCAGACTCCTTCTGGGGCTATTCCAGCCACTGACATGCTGGCTGACCCTGCACTAACTTCTCTGAGCCCCCGTTTTTCCAGCTCTAAAACTGGGCTGAAGTCACTCATCAACCTGATGCAATATACAAATGCCACAGTTGAGCTAGGCAGTCCAAGAGTTGCCCAACTGTGTAACCAGGCTATTTTGCTGATGCTAGGATTGCCTTTATGGATATGCTATATCAGTGCTAAGATGTATTTATGACATTCACCACCATACCATTGGAGTATCTCAGAATAGTCAACATGTTCTATGCTCACTACACTCCTGTGAGGTAGGGAAAAGCCTAAATTAAGTGATTTTCCCAAGGTCACACAGGAAGTCTGTGGCAGGGACTGGTCCCTGTCTTCTGAATCCCAGTCCCTTGCATTATGCACTTAACCAACCTAGGAGGAGTTACGTCAGGGCCAATCAAATAACCCTTTTTTTGCAGTGGTGGTGAGCAAGGCTCATGGACCACCACTTAAGTCTCATGTGGTTCTCAAAACAGGCTGTATTAGAGCTGACGTACTGCATAGGCATTGAGCTGGTCTTCTACAGAGGGATGAATGTCTCCCTCCATGCATAGGAGTGCTTGGTATGATTTCTAGTGCTGTGCAATAGTAATGCAATCAAGGTGAGTTCAGCTTACAGCAATTTTCTTTTTTTGTGAAAGAAAGAGCGTGATCTGGTAGCTAGCCAGCTGTCTAGAAGAGAGAAAAGGCTATACTGTGGCAGCAGGAACTGTACTAGGGATGGAGCTGAGATTTCACTTTAATAAAAAAAAAAAAAAAAAAAAAAAAAAAGCAAGACACTTCCTTTTAATTAGCTCCTTCCCCGCCACACACCCAGGATGACACACAAAGCGGGATGGAAAAGTTGACATTGGTGCCCATGAGACTTGCAGTAACAAATCTGATTGTGGCAGAGTCTTCTAATGCCCTGAGTTTATTCTGAGCAACTTGCATGGAGATGACAGGTGCCCCCAAAGTCCATATACAATCTGAACTCCCCCAAAGTTTGTTCCCAGACCAGAACTCTCCAAATTTCTGGACTGCTTCAGTCCGAGCTTTTAGTTCTGACTCATCTTTACCTGAAATAGAAAATTTTCCAAGACACACATTCCATGTTCTGATTGAACATCAACCCTTAGCCTAGTTGTCTTCCTTGAACGCTGAATCATATGTAGCAGATATCAGCATCTTATCTGATCACCATACCATTTGGCTTCACCAGTGGGGCTCAGACAAGGTCTGAAGTAAGGAGACATGTCTAAAGGCATTTATTCACTAAGGGCTGGATGGATGGGCAGTGATCGATCCAGCAGAGGCTGATTTATCAAATCTAGTATAGAGGTGATAAATCAACCGCTGAGTGATCTCCACCAGAATGAGAAGAGTAAATGGAGTCGATGGGAGAGTGTCAGCTGTCGATGTATCACCGTGAAGATAAAGCAGTAAGCAGACCTAAGTACGTCAACTTCAGGTACATTATTCATGTAGCTGAAGTTGCTTAACTTAGTATAGACAAGGCCTAAGTTACTCTGCTGTTCTAAAAAGTCCATAGTCTGGTGTTCAAAATAAAACTGGAATTGGCTGGAGGAAGGTGCCATTTTTCTCTGAGACAGCTGAAGGAAGCGTGCTAACTGCTGTCCAGGATATCCGGATCTTGGCAGATTCCTTTCTCCTCCCTGAGTTTGCTCACTGAAGGTTTTCTGTTTATCTTACAAAAGTCTGTTCCTCTTTGACAGGTGTCCTGAGTGTAGCAAATATGTTCTGGCTAAGGACACTCTATAGGGAGTAAGTTTCTGGGTTTCTTCTGAGGAGGAATGGGAGTTTCTCTGCAAAAGGTAAAGCACTGCAAGGATTATGTATATTGGTAACAATGTTCCTTTCTATATTTAGCCATCTTACAATGTGTATTTCATTTTAGAAGCAGATTTGAGAGGCCGCATGAAAAAAAGAGAGAGATCTAATAGAGCTACATTGCCTGAGAGCTTTTGGATTTTAAATCAATGTAGGCAAAGAAAACTCAGTTTGGGTCTCCAATAGTTTGTCAGCCATGGGCTTGGGTTTGCAAAATCAAAACTACGGTGCTAGTTTAGTGCAGTTTTGATCTGGGTTTCACTGAATCTGAATCACTAAGTGCAAGGGAGTTGAATCAAAAGGCTCCTGTTTTCACTGGGGTTAACACAGGATTTTGGTTTGTTGGGCGATTGTAAAAATTCCTTTAAAACCTTTATTTTAGCTCCTGTGCACTTCACCAGTAGCAAAATGAGGCAGGAAGAAAGATCTAGTGGTTAAAGCAGGGCACAGTGAGCCTGGGTACTCTCTATGTACCCTTACAAGTGGTCCTTATATGTAAATGACTTCCCAGCAAGGTGGTGAATTTCAGCATTTGATGCATTTAGCTGAAAAGGGCTAGAAAAAAACCTGCTCTAGAGCCCAAACAGGTCATCTTGAGCTCCATTCAGCAAAATGATTAGTGAGCTGAGGAATACCTGCAATCCACAAGAAAGGAGATTGAATAACCATGTCAGTACTGAAAGCGTTCTTGCATCTGTCACATCTGGTAGGATAACTCCATCCAAGATGTGCTATAATTATCCAGAAATCCAATGTCTCACTGCTGACTTGATGGATGATCCATTGGGATGGGACTGTGCATATTTGTTGCTATGTTGCTTATGGACAGGAAAAGGCAATGAACTTGAGATGGGGGCTTTTTTTTCAGCGTGAACACTACAAGACAAAGACAAGGGAATAAGTCAACAAGTGCAGGGCAGAAAGGAATTTCACTAATAATGTAAGCCAGAGGAGGACAAAAAGCAGCTATTTACACAGTATGCCTGTCCACAATGCACTGCCCACACTAGCTTTTGAGGCCCAAATTCACAGCATATTGGTCCAGGTTGAACTTGAGCACGTGCTCCAGTTCCATGAACACAATAGGATTCAAGCACAAGCTTAATTACTTTGATGAGCAGGATCAGTTTTGAATCCATGTTTAAGCGCTTTGCTGAACTGGGACACACCATCACAGCTCACCCCACCGCCGGAGCCAGAAACCAATATCCCTAGCCCAACAGACCTCTTTATACCACCGCAGCTCAGGTTCAACCAGCATTGTGCAAGGAGGCCGGTCTCTTGGACATAAATACATAGTTCCAGAGATTCCTTTCCCACATGTCTGGCTGGTGGCTCTTGCCCGTATGCACAGGGTCTAACTGATCAGCGTATTTGGGGTTAGGAAGACATTTTCTCCCAGGCAGAGTCCCTGAGGGATTTTGCCTTCCTGGACAACACTAGGCATGGGTAACTTTCAGGTTTGAACAAGTGGAAATAGTGAATTCCCTGCAATGTGAAGTCTTTAAAGCATGATTTGAGAACTTCAGTCACAGAAACTCTGAGTGGGTATGTGAAGTTCTGTGGCCTACAACTGGGCCCATTGACAGGGGAGGGCAAAGGGAGCAATTCAAAGAGCTTTTGGTACTGCTACTGAGGTAGTGGCGGTAGCTGGAGCCCTTGGCCCCTCTGAATTGCTGCCAGAATGCTCAAGTGCCGTTCTGGGCACTCTGTGAGCTTCTGAGGGCTGGCTGGGTGGTGCACCACAGCTTGGGTGGCACTAAAGGCTGACTGTCCTTGGCCCCACCCCTTCCAGGCTCATGGAGCTGGCCCCTCCCACACGCCTCACCCTAGGGCCCACGGTGGCTGTCAGCCCCCTGCTGGCAACATGCAGGAGGCCAGACTAGATGATCACGATGGTCCCTTCTGGCCTTGAAGTCTGTGAACCTGGTCTAAAACTTTACATATAAAGACTCCCTGGAAGTTTTTATTTTTATATAAACTGATGAATTTGTTTTGGAAAGGAAACGTGCACTCAAACACATGCTATTGATTTCACAAACTGGAGAACTCCATGGGCAACCCAGAACACACAATGTTGGTCTCACCCTGCTTTTACAGCCTGTGTTTCGTTAGGTCACTGCTGCAGAGCTGTCAGAGGAAAGAACAAAGCCCTTCACGAGCCGCACAGAAATAACTGCCATTGGCTGTGTGATATTCTGCCAGTGATGTCTTCTTTACTTCTGAAAACATAACCCAAGCCAGATCATCACTCCGTGGTAATTGACCTTACTCTACTAAAGTCAATGCAATTGTGGCCAATTTACATAATCTGGCAACAGATTATAACAGTATGAAACCAAGTCACATTTGAGCCTGAAGAACTGTGCAGAGTTCTCTTTATCGCAGGGGAGGAAAGCTTTAAAGACAGATGGTAGAAGTGATCTTCCAAAGCCTGGCCAATCTACTTGGCATATTTCAGTAACAACAGCTCACATGCCATCCTCTAGGCCTGGCGAAGATCCAGTTTGACACTTTCTTTACTTCTTTTATTTTAAAGAAGCGTCATGGCAAGTCTCCAGTTAATATGAATATACATCACTAATAAAGCCATTCCCGTTATGGACCTGGGCCTGCTATACAAAAAGAGTTCGCTCCCCCTCCCCCAGAGAATGCATAGTGCTAGTGACTTCTATTTCTGGGACAAAGGGCACACTTAAAAAGCACGATTTCCTAAATCTGTACTTTCTCTGCATTTCTAGATTGTGAGCCCGAGAACTCCCACACGAGATAGTAAGACATACGTAACTGCAAGCCCATGATCCTCAGTCAAATGACAGTATTTACTGCACACACTGAGGAAAGAGGCTGTGTTTGGTCCTGAAGGGAGACAGTAAAACTCCTATTTAAGCACACTTGTCATTTGGTTCAAAATGACAGAAAAAACAATTTTCCTCTCAGTATATATTAAAAAAATGTTTTCCTGCAGGACGACAGAGTGACCATCACGTCACTCTGCGTCCCACCTGCTTCCTCCCTCCCTTCTCCTCCCAGCTCGAGCCCAACCTCGCTGCTTCTTCTCGCCACTTCGAATTGCTCTATTAAACCAAGAAACATGGCACAGTAGCTGGCAGCCCCCACATCGCAGCCGTGACAGCCCCGGGGCGGGAGGAGGGGTATGGTGCTCAGGACAGCAGCCTGAGGACAGGCGCTAGGAGCGGGGCTCCCAGTCGGGCTTATGTGCCAGCAGAGGGCTCTTGGGGGCTCCCCCACCAGGCTCTTGTGGAGCTGGAGTGCAGTGCCTGACCGCCCGGAGTCTAGTTCCCGTGTGGCCATTCACTCCCTCCCCATGGCTGTACTTAAGGAGGCTGCCGGAGCATCCCCGAGCCACCTGGGAGAGCCATCGCACCGACCTGTCTGCGGGCAGACGGGTGACTCTGGGCTCTGTGGGCAAGGCTGGGGCCATGAGCAGTGCCAGCAGAACTGCATGGGGGAAAGGTCGGGAACTGCAGCCCCCCGGGCTGCTGCTTCTCCCACCTCAGCAGGCTGCAATGCCTCGGAGGGCGCGTGTACACGGCACTACCTGCGCCTCATTGTGCCCCACGCGAGGCAAGCAGGCACCTCTGCACCTCCCAGGCTGCCAGGGCAGGGAGTGGAAGAAGGGACCATGGCTTGCAGGGAGGAGGGTGAAGGGGGTCCAGGCTGGCATGGCATGGGGCGGGAGAAGGGACCCAGGCTGGTGGGTGGGTGGGGGAGGGAGAAGAGGCCCAGGCTGGCATGGCTACAGCCCACCCCTCCCCAGTGGCGGCAGGGGGGAGAGCTGGGGTTGCCCACCCTATGTGAGAGAGTAAAGCATCCAGATCCTCCACATGTTGCTGTTCTCTTGCATATCCAGGCTATGATAGGAGCATGTGTAAAAGGAGATATTCAAAAGTGCATTCTAAACTCAGATTTTCAAGTCTCTGAGGGGCCGCCATGTTAATCTGTATATGCAAAAACAATGATGAGTCCTGGGGCACGTTAAAGACGAACAGATTTACTTGGGCATCAGTTTCTGTGGGTAAAAAGCACTTTGGCAGATGCATGGACTGGAAACCATAGTCACAGTCTAGGAATATAGTCGGGATTTTCAAAGCGTTTTAAGCAGGCAAGACACCCAATTTCCATTGAATTGGACTCCTTTCTCCCTTAGGCACTTCGAAAATTGCAGCCTTGATGCTTTATAAATAAAGACCTGCTTACCACAAGGGGCTGGAGTAATAGATACATTCCTACCATATGGAGTTTCACATTTTGCATATAAAGGTTCTTTTGGAGTAGGGGTTAGAATATCTTGAAACTATTCCAAATTTGTGGAATAAATTCCATTGCCAGATAAAAGTGGCAATACATACATTTTGGTGCCATTCTGATTCAGTGGGAGGGAACACCAAAATGGCACAAGGAGGGTGGTGGGGACTTTGGGGTAGGGATAGTGAAAGTAGCAATACAGAAAGAAGAATAGGAACAGAGAGAGGAGAACCTTCCCAATCTGCTGAAATCAGTGGGGGCAGGAATGGTCAACATTTGCAGGATTAAAATCCTAACCATGAACATAGAGGCTACGTCTACACTGGCCCCTTCTCCGGAAGAGGCATGCTAATTTAGAACTTTGGAATAGGGAAATCCGCGGGGGATTTAAATATCCCCGCGGGATTTAAATAAACATGGCCGCCGCTTTTTTTCCGGCTTGGGGAAAAGCCGGAAAAAAGCGTCTAGACTGGTGCGATCCTCCGGAATAAAGCCCTTTTCCGGAGGATCTCTTATTCCTACTGGCAAGGGCTTTATTCCGGAGGATCGCGCCAGTCTAGATGCTTTTTCTCCGGCTTTTCCCCAAGCCGGAAAAAAAGCAGCGGCCATGTTTATTTAAATCCCGCGGGGGGGTATTTAAATCCCCCGCGGATTTCCCTATTGCAAAGTTCTAAATTAGCATGCCTCTTCCGGAGAAGGGGCCAGTGTAGACGTAGTCAGAATGTTTACTGAGGAGACTTTCCCTACCTCTCCTTAGTAGATCAGAAAGGATTCACACAAAGTGAGAGGGAAGGTACTTTTTACTTAGTCCTACTGACTTTATTATTCACCTGTTTTCTCTAATTTCCAATGCAATGAGTATATGCCTGGTTCTACTGCTTCATTAGCTACAATAAATTCTCAGAAGCTTCAGGGGGTAGCCGAGTTTGTTGTTTTTTCCTGTACAGACTATTTATAGGCTAACAAAACATGTAGCTGATATCATGAGCTTTCGTGGGCACAGCCCACTGCTCTGACAATTAGCTGTTATGCTCCTCTCCTCTGTTTTATTTAAACTAGCTAATTCTTTGAAAGAAGATAATGAACCAGATCCTCATCGAGAGTAAATTGGCATAACTCCATTGGTTTGGAGCTACAGTGACTTTCACCAGTTGGGGATCTATCTGTCTCTCTCTAAATTTGAAATAATTAAAACGTTGCTTCACTCTGATAACTGCAATTACCAGTGTTCTTTCAGCAACTCCTTGTAAACACAGAAAGTTCACTGGCTTATGTGCTTTGCTCTGCTAACATGCTCATCTCCTTCCCAGGGCTTCCAATTTGGCAATAGGCTCCCCCTTCTGAATCACTATCCAGCTCTTACTTCATCCGTAGACTCTGATGGTCTGAGAGCATTTATTCAGGGCTATAAGTCCTACAAACTGAGATGAGACATTTTAAACACAATCTCAACCAAGAATGCATCTTAACGTTATTATTTAGAACCGCTTGGGAAATGAACTCTCTGTTCCATAGGAACGTCTGATGTTTCGAAATTTCCATTCATGCTGAACAAAAAGTTGGCATTTCAAAATTTCCCATAAAATTAAAATGAAAAGTTAGAAATACTCTGTTTTTTGAAATATAGAAGTTCTCAAAATCCTGAATTTATCATTTAGATATGTTATATATAAACTACTAAAAAATACAGATCAGAATGAAGTGCTTTGATCATTTCCCACCAAAAAAAATCTGCAAAATTGATACATTCCCACAAAATGTTTTGATTCTTGTCAAATCAGCATTTTCTGATAGAAAAACATTTGCACTGGAAATTTTCCAGCCCATTTTACTGCTATTATATTTGTAGATACCTTCTTCACTGGTTTTCAGTTTTATAGCTTCTACAGAATTTCCACAGATTAATTCTTAAAGGGGGGGGGGAAGGATGGTATTGTGGATAAGAGACAATCCCAGGGTTCTATTCTTGACTATGTTACAGACTTGGTGTGTTGCTTTGTATGTGTCATGTAAAGGCATGATATTGAAAAGCTATGCAATTGCTCCTGCATTTGCATATTTTATACACAATGGTTCGATTTCACATGCAGCCATGATAATTACACACACCTCAGATTAGTTAGAAATCTAACAGGTTAGCTGCATGCACAATCATAACAGCAGACATTTTTACCTCAAACTCTAAAAAAATTATGTCCTCTTTGTGGCATCATTTTGTCACTGAAGAGTACTCAACAGTATGGCATTAGGTTTCATTCACCATAGTTTGTGAAGTACTTCAAGATTCACAATGAGAAGACACTAGAGAAGAGAGTAGCGACCTTATCATGGTCCTTCTTTGAGAAATCAACACTTCTTCAGTACTGTCCCAAGGGAAACAAAGCTTGGGAGTTTGGATATGCCCTTTGACTACTTGCATTACAGAACTTTCCTAGAAATAGTCTCTGATAACAGAATGCCCAAGCTTTGAGTCATAAAGGTCACAATCTGGTATTGAGAGCTATCTTTTCTTCACACAGTGCACAGTCAACCTGTGGAACTCCTTGCCAGAGGATGCTGTGAAGGCTAGGACTTTAACAGGGTTCAAAAAAGGGCTAGATAGATTCATGGAGGTTAGGTCTATCAAGGGCTGTTAGCCAGGATGGGTAGGAATGGTGTCCCTAGCCTCTGTCTGTCTGAAAATGGATGATAGGAGAGGGATCATGTGAGGATTACCTGTTCTGTTTACTCCCTCTGGGGCATCTGGCATTGGCCACTGTCAGTAGACAGGATACTGGGCTAGATGGACCTTTGGTCTGATCTAGTAGGGTTGTTCTTATGTTGTTCCTAAGCTGAAGCTATTAAGAAGACTTATCTTATTTTATCTTAATTAGGTTAATAGCTTGCTTCACATAACTGAGGTGCCTTTCTCATTCAGGAGTTGGATCAGCAAAATCCCTTTTTTCTTGGTCCAAAGCAAAAGAGGCGCTATGAACCTTTCAAGGAAGCAAGGTGTCCAATTATCATGCCACATTTCTTAAGAAATTGGGACAAAAGAAAACAGGAGGTTTTGTCCCTACCCTCTTTTCTCAAGAACCACCATAAGAAAAATACGAACAACAAATGCTTGTTGATAGAGTAATTCTAGTTCATAGTTTCCTGCTACTTTCTTTTTACTCTTGACGTGGTATTAACTCTCTCATTTCCCCACTGCAGTAACTCCTCCCTGCTATGGCGGGTAAGCATATTTCCCCCACTGTTGAGTATTTTTGGATTTTTGCACCTAAATTATCAATGGGGGTAAGCGGTCACAGGCTGCCAAGACCCGACACAGAACTAGGATTCCCCACAGAATAGCTGGCTTTTGTAACATTTTGAATGTAGGCCATCTAAGCTCAAGTGAGATGTTGGATCAGGATCTGAACCGGCGTGCAGGCTAGCACTGAAACAGCTATAGAGAGAGCCTGACTATAAATACTCAGTTTATACAGTGCAGCAATTACATTTAACTCCAGGAAAAAAAATTGCACAGGATATTCTCCATCATGTAGCTTTAAGAGTTCCCCCAGAGCAATATGTGTGTTCCCTTGTGATTAGTGAATAAAAATAGCTATTCAAGCCAGGTGATGCTCCCAAACTTTGAAGAACTTAACCCAGTGAGGGGTAACCTAGCTCAGTAAACGGGCCGCATGAATGGCCCTTTCTTCATCTCAGTGGGTTGCAAGATTGTTCTAACCTTGCTCTCCCTGGATAGGGTAGTTTTGCCAACTGCACTAGCGTACCTGGAATTTGCAGTGGGTGCCAATTGAACTGTAGCAGCGCACTGATTGGATGCAGAGGGGGCACATAGCTCTCACAATGTTGTATACAGTCAATATGCACCTCACTTCATGTGCCCCTGCGTTACACGCAGGGAACTTTTGTAATACCAGTAGGAAAACTACTATGTGGACGAAAACCAGCAGAATCTGGCAACCCTGCACAGATGGCAAACAGGCAATGGTAAACAAAATATATTGTGGGGCCACAGGTTTCCCACCACTGATTAATCCATCTAAAGACAAAGGTAAAGAATACTTACAGAGCCTTGCTCTTTTCTTCAGCAATAGAAAAACTTGACTTTGAAGGTTTGGACTGTCACACACAGCAGTGAAGGCAGCTAAGAGACTGGGTATATAAAAACATGGATATTAAAAGCATAATTCCTAGCTTATATGTCCGAAAGGACTCTTCTTTCACAACTTTTAAAGATTGCTCTGCTATTAGTGAATTGCCTCTACAAAAAGGCATCTCTTATTTAATAACTAAAGTGATTTCAGGTTTCTTGAAATTCGCTAAAGCAACACATGGGCTAGAGAAGATCATTGCAATTATGTTCACAACCCCTTTTGACTTCAGTTATGGAGCAAACCCAGTGAAGCTTCAGGGGGACTTGGCCAAGTTAATTAGTAGGTGAGCCAGTTTCATAGGCTTCTGCAGGCTGAAAGTAGACTTCACAGTTAGAAAAGAAGCCCCATTAGAACAGAGTCCTCATTGTGATACCTGTGTTTGCCCAAGCTCGAGTTACTTCTGAGTCAGAGACTCCACAAGCTTAATGAGTCATCCCCCAGCCAGAGAGCGTGATAAGTCATCAGAAGTAATTACTCACCCATTCACTCAGGGTTCAACCAATCCACAGGCAAGGGCCAACCCAGCTGACCCCAAGACAAGTATATAGATTCCTAAGCGAGCCTGTCTCTTCAGTTTGCTTAGAGTCACTACCCAGTTAGGAATGTGCTTACTGCTAGTTGTTTCAGCAGAATGCCTTTGCTCCCACTTAAACCATAGAAATGGAAGGCTCCTTAAGAGGTCACCAAATCTAGTCTCCTGCTTTCATGCCAGGACCAAGCACCATCTAGTTCATTTCTGTTAGATGTTTGTCTAACCTGCTCTTAAATATCTTCAGTGGTGGAGATTCCACAGCAATTTATTCCAGTGTTTGACCACCCTGACGGTTAGGAACTTTTTCCTAATGTCCAACCTAAACCTCCCTTGCTGCAGTTTAAGCCCATTGCTTCTTGTTCTATCCTCAGAGGCCAAGATGAACAAGTTTTCTCCCTCCTCCTAACTTAAAAGTTACTATGATGTCCCTTCTCAGTCTTCTCTTTTCCAAACTAAACAAACCCAATTCCTTCAGTCTTCCTTCATAGGTCATGTTTTCCTGACCTTTAATAATTTTTGTTGCTCTTCTCTGGACCCTCTTCAATTTCCCCACATCTTTCCTAAAAGATATCCATGCTTGTTTCCATACTAGCTAGTCCTTATGCCTATCTGTGTCTGCCCTTACTACTGGCCTGGTGACTGAGAGATCAATTCATCAAAGCAAAAAGGCATATGCTTAAAGCTCAGCAAAAGCTTTAAATATTTTGTTGAACTGGGACCTAAAGTTATCAAAGGAATTTTTCCTACCAGGTTCTAGCAACAGAAGATTGTAGCAGTACATACATGTCTTGTGGAGTTGGAGGAGGGAACTAGCAAAGCATCTTCAGTCTAATGTAAAGCTTTAAAAGATCATTTTGGTAAGAGCAGTGTAAATTATTAGTGCTCTCAAGTGAACATAGTTTGCAACCATTGCCTTTGGAGATCTTGAGTACTGTCATTTCCAAACTGGCCTCAATTATATTATAAGCAACAATCAGAAACTTTACACTTGATAAGTGCTATAATAAGCCAATGATAATTTCTTCCTCCCCCAGTCCTACTCCTTTAATGAGCATGTCCATTAAACATAAGTACAAAGGGAGTTCACTCGAAGCCAGAGTAATTTTTGCATGTTAGGATGGCTGAAGAACAGTTCAAAAAGCAATCTGCCTACAAACCACAAGTTTATGAATCCCAGAAGTTTCATTTGCTCAGGTCAGGTTGAAAGCTTGGCTGAAGTTACAGTAGAAATTTTTCTCTGTCAGGCAACAGAAAGCAGTACAAAGAACCCAGCTGTTAGGCCTCATAGCCCAGGCCTCTAATTAAAACAGTGGAAAATTAGATAACTTCACAAATTCATCACTGCCACCACTGGCTGTCAAAAAAAAAAAAAAAAAAAAAAAAAGCTTGGGGGGTTACCACCCACCTTTTGTTTATGTTGCTCACTACTGTCTCCCTTTAGCTTGTGTGTGTGAGAGAGTGTTTTATCTTTCTCCCCTTTCTTTGCTTCCAGCCATTTTTTGCACCTCATTCAGGAAAATGTTTGTATCAGACTGCAGAGGAAGCCACAGGCTAAATTTTTTTTACACACACATATGCACATGCGCCCTGTATTTTCAAAAGGGTTTGTCACAATGAAATGGTCTGATTTTCAAAAGCTGTCAGCATCCAGAAGCTACCACTGCTCTCGGTGAGGAAGGAAGCGGCTTCATTAATGTCTACCTTAGGAGCTGCTCCAGGCTTCTGAAAATCTTGCCCGAGGTCAACAAATGTCACCTGGAAAGTTATGATCAACTCACTTAAAAATAAAGGAGGAAAGGCTTTCTGGCAGAACCACCTCCCCGTCAGCAGAAAAAGCGAGCCGTTACTCTTTTTAAACATTGTATTTTATGGTTTTAATTATCATTGCGAGACATGCAAGGGCTTTCAGGCCAGAGTCAATAAAAATAACTTGTCTTATTCTTTATTATTATAAACAAGACGCTATTTCAAGGAATGAGGAGAGAAAGACTCTCAATCTAGAAAAACCTTAGCAGCCACAGAGGAAAAATACTACAGGCCGAGAATCCCAGCCTATTACATTAATAATAATATTATATATCATTCTCCAGAGTAGGTCCTGCCCAGATAGCTGCTGGGAATACCCTGCTGCAGCGTACCAGTAAAATTAAGGAGCATTTGGAGCTTAACTGTGGGAGAAGGAGCAGGGTCTCGGTTGTTGTTATTATTTGTGTTACAGTCCTGTCAAATGTTTCCCACTGAGATCAGTGCCCTATTATGCTAGGCACTGCACAAACACGTAGCGATGGTCCTGAAGAACGTGCAGTATAAACAAGTGAGAAGAACAAAGGGTACAGCTGTACTGCACGCTCACGGCTGGCAGCACGCAGGGTATGTGTAGCTATAGGTGGCTGTGAAAAGCTATATCCTCCCCGCGGGGGGGTAGCTATAGGTGCTGGGCAGAGGGAGGCAGCAAAGCCAGGCTTTGGCAGCAGGGAGTTGCCGGAGCCTTCCCCTGCCAGAGCAGGGAGTTGCCAGACTGCTGGAATCTTTCGCTGAGGCAGGAAGAGTCTCCAGGAATTCCCTGCAGGCTCCGGCCAGTGTGGATGTTGCAGCTCAGGCCTATTCTGCAGGCTCCTAGAACCCGTCTTTAGCCCAAGCCTAGATGTCTACACAACAATGAAATAGCCCCACAACCTAAGTCCTGTGGTCTTGAGTCAGCGGGCATAAAGTAGCCACAGGTCTTTAACTGCAGTGTAGACCTACCCTCTGACAACTCTTCTGTGCCCCTTCCGCTGTTTCTGTCACACCCCCGTCTCCCAACATTCACCCAGCAACAGCCAGAGAAACACCTCAACCCACATGTGCCTGAGTCTGGGGCAAAGGCCTCTATCATCTCAGCCATAAAGAAGCATAACGAGTTTTTTTATCACTCGTCTTAAAGGAAGGGCAGCGGTTACACACATGCCCAGCTTCAAGGAGGGTTGACCCAACCCACAAGAGCAATCACAATGACCTGTATTAAAATGTTGGCAGGATCAAGCCCTAATTTGTGCCTTTTGACATGTAAATGAAGGGCAGTTTAAATATTTATTTATTAAGGGAAACGCACGTTCTTCTCCAAAAGGTAAAGGCATGTAGAAGAAAGGCGCACCGCTCATGTGTCACCTTCTAAATCTTGGGTCTTCCTTTGTACTCTGACAGAAATGTTACATATAGACATGGCTGCCAAACGACGTTTGTTTGATGTTCTTTCCTGCCTTTGTATGGCGTTTCCTTTGGAGGGGGTGAGGGTGGGGGCAACGGGAGCTTATAAATGTGGAAAAGACTCTTTTTGGCATAAAATTCATGTCACATTTAAACTACCTACTTGCATGGCTCTTTCTTCTTAAATTGGCTACCGTTGGGATTGTCCATTTGGAAAATGTATTTTTAAAAAAAGAAACAGAAGGAAAAATCATCATCTCTGAGAAACAAGCA
This sequence comes from Pelodiscus sinensis, assembly GCF_052426305.1. Lineage (NCBI taxonomy): Eukaryota > Metazoa > Chordata > Testudines > Trionychidae > Pelodiscus > Pelodiscus sinensis. Next base: position 44,899,480 of record NC_143063.1, read on the forward strand.
AAATACTGTTAAGCCTTGACTAGTCTATCTATGGTACACATATAGCTTATAATAAGGTACAGTCTGAGCAGTTCTCAGGTTTAATGCTTTTAGGTGTGGAAGTACTAACCCTACTTCACAGAGGGGAAACTGAGTCACATACACTGGGGCTACGTCTACACTGGCACCCTTTTCCGGAAATGCTTAAAACGGAACAGTTTTCCGGTATAAGTATTTCCGGAAAAAGCACATCTACATTGGCAGGATTCTTTTCCGGAAAAGCGTCCGTGGCCAATGTAGACGTGCTTTTCCACAAAAAAGCCCCGATCGTCATTTTCGCAATCGGGGCTTTTTTGCGGAAAAGACTACTGTGCTGTCTACACTGGCCCTTTTCCAGAACAGTTTTTCCGGAAAAGGACTTTTGCCCAAACGGGAGCAGCATCGTTTTTCTGGAAAAACATTGACGATTTTACATTAGATCGTCATTGCTTTTCCGGAAAAGCAAGTGGCCAGTGTAGACAGCAGGCAAGTTATTCCGGAAAAGCGGCTGCTTTTCCGGAATAAGTGGCCAGTGTAGACACAGCCTAAATGACTTGCTCTGGATCACACAGGAAGATTGTGACAGAGCAAGGAAATGAACTCTGATCATCCAAGTCCCAGGCCAGGACACTACCCACTAGATCATCCTTCCTGTCATAGAAGAGCAGCTTGATCTGTAGCCTTCTGAGAACTTTGTTCTCCTCCCTTCATTTCTTCTTAAAGTGCATAGACATGATAATTCCTTCAGGCATTTATTCAGTATATCTTTTGGTGTGGTTCGATTATATGGATATGTATACTTATTGGCTGCATCTAGATTGGCAAGTTTTTCCACAAAAGCAATTGCTTTTGCACAAAAACTTGCCAGCTGTCTACACTGGCCACTTGATTTTGCGCAAAAACTTGCCAGCTGTCTACACTGGCCACTTGATTTTGCGCAAAAGCTCTGACATTCTACTGTCCGAAATCAGTGCTTCTTGCGCAAATGCTTTGACATTCCCATTCGGGCAAAAGCCCTTTTCCGGAAACGTTTTTGCACAAGAGGGCCAGTGTAGACATCTAAAGGCTGTTTTGCGCAAAAAGCCCTGATGGCAAAAATGGCAATCGGGGCTTTCTTGCGCAAAACCGCGTCTAGATTGGCACGGACGCTTTTCTGCAAAAAGTGCTTTTGCGGAAAAGCGTCCGTGCCAATCTAGACACTCTTTTCCGCAAATGTTTTTAACGGAAAAACTTTTCCGTTAAAAGCATTAGCGGAAAATCATGCCAGTCTAGACGTAGCCAAAGTGTATTTATGTAAAGTCAACAGTCAAGGTATATCTCATTATTGCAGATCACGTCAGTCCCTTAAAGAGAGAAGAAACTTCTGTGTAGTTTACTTGGGAAAGAACCTGTGACAATCCATAAACATATACAAGTGTGGACAATTTCTGTCCTTATTTAACAAGCCTATAAAGGCAATGAAGGAGCACTTACTTCTATTGTATTCAGAGGGTCAGGAACTATGACTGTAAAGTTTTAAAATCTAGAAACGAGAAATATAATTATTGTAATCTGGAAATAGCATGTGATGTAAAAAATGGCTGTGTCTAGACTGGCAAGTTTTTCCGTAAAAGCACCTGCTTTTGCTGAAAAACTTGCCAGCTATCTACACTGACCGCTTGAATTTCCACAAGAACACTGACAATCTCATGTAAGATTGTCAGTGTTCTTGTGGAAATACTATGTTGCTCCCGTTTGGGCAAAAGCCCTCTTGCACAAATGCTTTTGTGTGAGAGGGCCAGTGTAGACAACGCGGTATTGTTTTGCGCAAAAAAGCCCCAATCGCGAAAATGGCGATAGGGGCTTTCTTGCGCAAAACCGCATCTAGATTGGCACGGACACTTTTCCGCAAAAAGTGCTTTTTCAGAAAAGTGTCCGTGCCAATCTAGATGCTCTTTTCCGCAAATGCTTTTAACGGAAAAACTTTTCCGTTAAAAGCATTTGCGGAAAATCATGCCAGTCTAGACGTAGCCAATATGTAGTAAATGTTGGAGGAAATACCTGGTCTAATTCACTTCGGTGGTATCATACTCAACCAGGCCGCAGGTGAGCATAAAATATGTTCCATGTACACAAGCCAAACTTATTTTTTTTATTCACAAGTGCCTGGCAGCCTTGACATTTGTTTGGACTCAAATGGCTCTGTAGATCTGCCTGGCTAGCACTTTTTCTTATTTCCTGTTGGCTGTTGAGCTGCAGTATTCAAAAGAGGTCCAACTCTCTCTCTCTCTCTCTCACACTCTGTTTTTTGTTGAATTAACTCCTATTATAGGTTTCAGCAGGTTGTGCTTGACCCTGCTAACTTGGTTGGGCACATGAAAATCCTTTTGATTAATATGTGTATCTTATAAACAGAAGAAGTGAAAAACATACCCAGCGTCCCAGCCAGGTTGCCAAATGGAACATACAGAGGATGAGAGATAAGATACCTATGGGTTTTCTTGTAGAATCAGAAATGGAAGGATACATTAGTTCATCTCATGTAAGATTGTTCCCTAAAATATGCTGAATGACAGATTTCACTATTAGGAATTTCTGACCAGCTGTATTTCAAAGCATATAAAAGTGCTAGAATGTTTGGTTTGGAAATGCTTTAAAAAATTTTAAAAGCTCATGTTTAAAACACCACTCCATTACAGGGGTCCACGTTTGCAAAATGTGTTCTTTAGTATTGTGCATGCAATCACTTGTCCATACAATGGCGCTCGCACAACTGATGCAAGACACATTGTTCACACAAAATAAGATCCTTTGAATATGTGGCTCACTGCATCAATTGGAGCTTAGTTGTTGGGAGACTTAGATTGATACACTAATAACCATGTAAAAGTAACTTTGAATAAACAAGGGGTTCGTGGGAATGAGGTGGGGATTTGTACAACCCGTTTGATTGGCTTTCCACATAGAATAGACTGAATTCGGAATGCCTGTCTGCATAAAATGAATCTGTTGTAAACACTGGTTTGATACCCTGGAGAATGCCTGCACTTCAGTGATGCCAAAATCATGAAGCCTGATCCAGATCTCACTTACAGAGGAGTAAATGAGAAGTAAGCTATAGTGAAATCACTGGCATGCCAAGGAATAAAACTGATGTGAAATCAAAAACTAGACTCTTCATGTACATTGTGTATAACAGACAGAACCTACATCCCAAGACTCAGGGTACGTCTAGACTACCGCGTTTTGTCGACAGATACTGTCGACAAAACTTCCGTCGACAAAGAGCGTCCAGACACATTGAGTTCTGTCGACAAAGCAAGCTGCTTTGTCGACAGAACTCCGTAGTCTGGACGCAATGTTACAGGCAATAACACCTTCTGTCGACAGAGTTCTGTCGACAGAAGGTGTTATGCCTCGTAAAATGAGGTATACCAGTGTTGACAAAACTGCTGAGTTCTGTTGACGTTATGTCGACAGAACTCAGCGGTAGTGTAGACGCTGGTATAGTTTTGTCGACAAAAGTCCACTTTTGTCGACAAAACTAGGTAGTCTAGACACACCCTCATTGAAAACAGAGATTTGAAGTCTAAAGCCTGCTTCACCCATTGAAGGCCAGTTCAGCTAGAACTGTAAGAAACCCTTCTGCATGCTTGCAATCCACTGCAGGATCATTTTAGTGATGTGGCACACAATCTTCTCTAACTTTCTAGCTTTTGGGATAGTCCACACTCCAATCTCAGTAGGAAATGAAGTACACCACACTTCTCAGAAATAACAGCCCAGTTCCCTGCTTCACTTTATGTTAAGTTTCCCATCAGTTGTCACTTACCTATTTGGTTTTAGGGAGGCAGGTGACTCCCTGGTACTTTGAAAAGACGTTTTGGCTAATTTAGAATACACTGGAAGCAATGCAGTGAGTAACCACTGTTAGCTGGAACAGCTGCCCTTCTATTAATGTATTATTATTTAATATGCATTTGTATTATTGTAGCATCTAGGAGCCTGAGTCATGGACCTGAACCCCATATTCTCTACAAAGACAGCATAAATAGAAGGCCCTCACCCAAAAGGGTTTACAGTCTAAGTAAACTGACCCACAAAATCAGATGTGAAACTGTCTCATTTTAGCAAATATATATATTTTTGAAAAGACGAAATAAAGAGCTGTTCTAGGTCTCTTTTGACCCCATGGACAGAAGATTACCCTGCCTCCCAGAGGAGGAGGAGGAGGAGGAAGTCCGACCACTGGCGGACTATTCATTTTAAGGACTAAACTGCAACTGTGGAGAAATATAAACCTTGCAGCTTAACCTAAACCCTGAACATAAAATTCATCTTTAAGGAATCCCCTTCCCCAACTTTCTGATAGTTTGCATTCCACACTCAAATCTGGATATCAATTTTGCAAATGGCCTCCGTTTTTGCAGGGAGACCAAACCTGCATCCCTGAAGCCAATGGATGTTTCTCTAGCGACTTCAAGGGGTGCTGGCTCAAGGCAAGAATGAGAAAAATTAAACTCTGCATTCTGATCACCACCAAACTTTAAGATGCTTGATACCTAGACAGGAGAAATCTGAATTTTGTGGCTTAAGCCAACTCTTTGGACAGATGCACAAAACTGACTATCCAGCCCAAACTTTATTACGCAGGCCTATCTGTTGATATCTCATGCACATTCTGTTTTCTTCTTGTCTAGGTAACACAATATGCTATACAAATGATAAAAATGGCTTTGACTGATTTCACTTTCTGTACAAAATGCACTGAACAGACTTTGGGAAGGAAAGATGGGATTATTGAAGATGTTGGCATCTGATAGCACTGCGCCTCTTCCACTGTATTAAGCTGCTTCAAATCATGTAGTGACTTGACAAGATACAATAATGTAACATGATTGGAAATGGTATCACACATGTTAAAAAAAATTCAAAGGAAAGGAAGTCCTTGTTCTGGAAGGGATTATACATTTCAGAGTAGAAGGGCAGTCCCTCCAGCTGTCGGGTGAGTACGTAGATAGAAAATTATCAGCTAAACCAAAAAATAGTCTAAATACCCTTGAGTGCTTAGCATCACAGATCGAAGTCGTTATGAGCAGATAACGAACAAGATAAATATAATCACCAGAACTAAAACAAAATGTAGGTTTAAATTTTAATCTGCACACGAGTCCAATTCAAACATTGTTCCGCTTTCCTAAGGGATTAGTAATTATTATGAAAAATAATATTGATACATCTTGAGTTACTTTCTTTGGAACGTGTTGCAATCTGCTTCCTCAGAGACCTCACGTTAAACAAAATCAACAGAATGGCAACCCCTTACAGTGTGTTTCTGTAACCTCATGTGTGCGCTATGTGATAATGCAGAAATCAGATTGTGGACCAAATGGGTTGAAGTGGCAAAGTTTTTTTTTTTTCCAAAGGGGCCAGGTGTATTTTGAAAAGTAACAATGCTCTGGAATGAACATGATGCGTATTATGCTATTACCTAAGGCAAATGAAATCAATAGGACTTAATGCTCAATGCTGACTCAAGGTCCAAATTTCCAGCTTTAATTGGCTTGGTAGCTTTGAAATTCGTTGAATATGGTGTTTCAGCAACAGATTAATGGCAGATTACTTTAGAGTATGATAGATAGATAGATAGATAGATAGATAGATAGATAGATAGATAGATAGATAGATAGATAGATAGATGGGGATGGATGGGGATGGATGGGGATGGATGGATAGATGTTGTCTGAAATATGAATAATGGACCAGATCCTAGTCTCAGAGGGGTGGCTATGTTAGTCTGTAACTTTAAAAACAATGAGTAGTCCTGTGGCAGCTGAGAGACTAACATACATACAGACAGAAACACAGACAGACAGATAGAATCATGAGCTTTTGTGGACAAAACCCACTTCATCAGGTGAGCTGGAGAAAGATAACAGAAACCCAAAGGGATCATATTAGGAAATGTTCCAAAAATAGCTTTGATGCTCACTAGCTATCTGTTTAAACTAAACCATAGAATCTAGATTACCAGAAGTTTCTCCATATGGGCCCCAACACTGAATCATAGAATAATAGGACTGGAAGGGACCTCGAGAGGTCATCGAGTCCAGCCCCCCGCCCTCAAGGCAGTACCAAGCTCCACCTACACCATCCCTGACAGATGTCTATCTAACCTGTTCTTAAATATCTCCAGAGAGGGAGATTCCACCACCTCCCTTGGCAATTTATTCCAATATTTGACCACCCTGACAGTTAGGAATTTTTTCCTAATGTCCAATCTAAACTTCCCCTGCTGCACTTTAAGCCCATTACTCCTTGTCCTGTCCTCAGAAACCAAGAGGAACAAATTTTCTCCTTCCTCCTTGTGACACCCTTTTAGATATTTGAAAACCGCTATCATGTCCCCCCTTAATCTTCTTTTTTCCAAACTAAACAAGCCCAGTCCATGAAGCCTGGCTTCATAGGTCATGTTCTCTAAACCTTTAATCATTCTTGTCGCTCTTCTCTGTACCCTTTCCAATTTCTCCACATCTTTCTTGAAATGTGGTGCCCAGAATTGGACACAGTACTCCAGCTGAGGCCTAACTAGTGCAGAGTAGAGTGGCAGAATGACTTCACGAGTTTTGCTTACAACACACCTGTTGATACAACCTAGAATCATATTTGCTTTTTTTGCAACAGCATCACACTGTTGACTCATATTCAACTTGTGGTCCACTATGACCCCTAGATCCCTTTCTGCCATGCTCCTTCCTAGACAGTCGCTTCCCATCTTGTATGTATGGAACTGATTGTTCCTTCCTAAGTGGAGCACTTTGCATTTCTCTTTATTAAACCTCATCCTGTTTACCTCTGACCATTTCTCTAACTTGCTAAGGTCATTTTGAATTATGTCCCTATCCTCCAAAGAGGTCGCAACCCCACCCAGTTTGGAATAAGTGATTAAATTTCTGTTTGTTAGTTTCACACTCTTTTGTGGATTTACTTACAAGCTACAAGCAAAGGCCACACCCACTAAGGGTGCCTCTATACAGCACCCTAAACTCGAAATAAGATATGCAATTTGTGCTACACAAATTGTGTATCTTATTTCGAATCTATTTCAAACTAGCTTATTTTGAAATTTGGCGCATCTACACAGTGCCAAATTTTGAAATAATGCCCTATTTCAGGCCATCCCTTAACCTTCGTGCAACGAGGTTTATCGGGATGGTGAAATAGCGCACCTGTTATTTCAAAAAATATTTCAAAGTCATGGGCGACTTGTGCAGATGTGGGGTAGCTATTTTGGGATACCTCAGGTGTCCCAAAATAGTCATGCAGCATAGACTACCTGAGTCATGTCTGGCTCCTTCTGGGTATGGCTACAAGAAGAAGCAATCTCATTTTGGAGCCTACATGGAAGCACGTACAGCCATGCAGAACATGCCTGTGATCATTCTATCACCATCACCCCATAAGGTCTTGGACAAAGAAAGTCTAATCAGAATTTGACCCTAATTTTTGGGAGAGTATTTTCTGTGGGAATTCATCCTGGCAATAGAAAGCCTGATGGTTGCTAGACACTGCCTCGTGATTTATATTGTCCGAGAGAGAACAAACAAGAAAGCATCACATGAGGACAGTTCTGCCAGAAATGGACATTAACAGTTCTAGATAGTGAAGAAAACAATATACTAGAAGCCCTCATCATTCGTGGGGGGGAGGGAGGAGGGCGGGTACATTCTTGAGATCACCACAAATGGCAAAATTTGGAAATGACAGAGGCGAGAGGTGGCCCCAACAGAAAACAAACACATTTTCCCACCCACTTCTAGTTTCTGGCAGTGTCCACATACAATAGTGATGAATTGTGAGTCTCATGATATTAAGATCTATGATTGTGTGTCACAGTGTCATATTCCCAGTGAAACTTCCTGATCCTGTATGGCTCTGTTTGCCAGAGTGCACTGAAAAAGCATCGTCGGGCTGTCACATGTGCTTGAGCAGGTGCGCCGCTAATCTGCGAAACCGCAGATACCGACACCACAAATGGAGAGGGCTTCCTGTAAAAAGTCAAAAAAGGCACTTGAACATAAATAACACAGAAAAACCAAGTGGAATGTGTATTGATTTAATTTCTCTAGTCACAGAAAGGAACATGCATTTAGCGGTTACTACGTACAGTGTAAAGGCCAAATTATGAGAGGCCCTTACTCAAGCAAACTCCTTGGGTAGAGTACTGCTCTGAGACGTCAAGATCTATGTTCTAGTTCTGGATCTATTCCTAACCACTGGCTTTCTACGTGACCTGAGACAAGTCACTTCATTTCCATGGGTCTTTGTTTCTTCTCCCATCATTTTCCTGTCTAGTCTACTTAGACTTTAAGATAAGTGGGGCAGGGTCTGTTATGTGTCTGTGCAGGGTCTAGCATAAGGGGGGGATATTTAGAGTGGGCTTCTTTGTCCTCTTTGGAGTGGGGCCTCAAGAAGCTATTTTAATAGATATAATAATTAGAGTTGTGTGATGATCTCATTTCTTGAAGCCAATCCCCTCTCCATGTCACCACCTCCCCAATAGTTGTGATCAACTCACAACAATTTTTTTTACATATATTTCAATGAGTTGAAAAAAAAATCAGAACATTTTCACTTCGAATCAAATGATATGATTCCTTTCACTGCTGGGTGCTATTAGCCTTTTTGAAAAAGAAATTGCAGTAAAACTTGAAACAAAAACACGTGGAATGGAAACAAAACATTGAAACATTGCCTTTTGAAAATGTCATTAAAAAGTTTCAATTTTTTTCCAGAATTTTCTTCTTCTTTCAACCCAAACAACATGGTGCAGTCGACCTACATTTACCAAATGTTTTGATTTATCCAAATCTGCCTTTTTCAGCATAAAAATGCTGCAGCAGCAAAATTTTGTTCAACTCCAGTTATAAAAGGTGTCAGTCTTTCTACTTTGAGTTAGTCTTGTGCTGGAAACCACTGTGATCCCACGCTTTCCCCAAACCTTGGAACATTCACATTCAGGATTCTGATACCCATAGGCTGTGTCTAGACTGCATCCCTTTTCTGTAAAAGGGATGCAAATTAGACATATCACAATTGCAAATGAAGCAGGGATTTAAATCCCCCCGCTTCATTAGCATAAAAATGGCTGCCGCTTTTTTCCGGCTCGGAAAAAAGCGCCAGTCTAGACGCGGATCTTTCGGAAAATAAAGCCTTTTCCGAAAGATCCCTTATCCCTTATTTTAAGAGGGATAAGGGATCTTTCGGAAAAGGCTTTATTTTCCGAAAGATCTGCATCTAGACTGGCGCTTTTTTCCGGCAAAGCTCCGAGCCGGAAAAAAGCGGCAGCCATTTTTATGCTAATGAAGCAGGGGGATTTAAATCCCTGCTTCATTTGCAATTGTGATATGTCTAATTTGCATCCCTTTTACGGAAAAGGGATGCAGTCTCGATACAGCCATATTGTATTTTTTACAGGTATCCTATTATGGGCATGAGCCTAGACTGGAAAAGTTGGACCTGCCCCTAGTTTCAAACTACACTAAAGTTTAGCTTTGCTTCCAATTTGGATCCATCTCCTGTTTGGCTAGGAAGCTCTATGCTTTGAGCTTCTAATTAAGTAAATGAACATGCCCCCACACTTTCTATGGAAGGAATGATTACGATCGAGGTTATAATGCCAACATCTGCATCACAGGGGGAAAACAGAATTCTTGATAGTGTGCCTAAACATAACTATAGACAGGGATTTGTTATAATGAAAACTGAATTTGTACCATGCTTCTGACCTGGGAAGGCAGACAACAGCAGTCCTATGGAGGGAGTGCATTATAGAGGACTATACTCCCTGTACTGACAGGAATATTCACAGGAGGCAGCTGTTTGTCCTCTTTGCATCAAAAATTTGATTGGTTCATGAGCATGGATCTGGCACTATTTGACAACCCAAATGCTTGGTGGTGATTGACAAATGAGGTGATAGCTGACAGATTTAAGTGTAATCTTGATATACAGTGTCAGCTTAAGAACCCCACAAATATATGAGATAAAAATAGATGTTCCAAAGTCTATTTGAGTTCACTATAGCAGCACATACCATATACTTTTGTAGTTCTTATATCTTCATCTTAGCCTAAAGAAAAAAAAAAAAAAAACACTGTACCAGTGGCATCAAACCTCCATCTTGTCCCTTGTTGTATTTCAGCACTGATTTGTAGATGTCCAAAAATGATCTTGCTTTTAGACACATAGATAAAATATTATGAGTTGTCTAAGGAGAAAAATCCAGAAATGCACGGAGATTAGCCATCGCTTTTAAAGTGCACAGAGCAGAGAAGAGCAAAAAGACATTTCCAGTCTATCTTTTCAACAAGCAAATAGCTTTAGGTTTTTTAAAAAGGACTTAATTCTTCTTTATACTATGGCCTCTTTGCATTCTCAGAGCCTAAATGAGGGCATGTCTACACTGTAATTGAGAAGTGTGGATACAGCACATATAGAGCTATGCAAGGTAGTTTAGTCTAGATCAAAATTAGTGGGGGCAGATCTACATATGCTGCAATCACACCTCCTGCTTGCAGTGTAGACTTATTGCGAGAGTCGGGCATCTACAAAGACCCTCAGAACACGTTTGAAATGGTTGGAAGGGGGGGTTGGGTTTTTTTTTTTTGAATAATCAAAATCAGGTGGTGACAAATAGAGACAGGTTTGTACCCGATCTCTGGATCTAGACACCCTGAAGCTGTATAGAAGTCAATATCTGTTATTGCATCTGATTTTGTACATCCTGCCCGTCTACACTTATACAGGGATTTTAGTTCTCAGGCAACTAGGGCAGGGGTGGTATATCTCACTAGTCAATGGTCTGGTTTGATATCTGGTGGTGAGAAAAAAGAGAGAATTCACATCTTTTGATTCACAAGGGGAAACTTTGTTGATTGGACATGGGGCAATATCAGAGAGAAAAGTTTGAAGAAATCCTCAGGACCCATCAATTATGTCTTAGTAATTCATTTTTCCTGCCAATGTATATATTGCACCCTAGCCAAGTGAGGTCTAAACAGATAAATGTGAGCTCTTCAACATTTCACCAAAATAAAGCATCCACCTACCATCCACCTTGTGCCTGTCTCTACTCCTTGTTTGGTTTGAGTTTTGCAAAACCAGGGGGGATTTGGGTCTGGATTTCATTTCTTATCTGCCCCATCAAAAATTTAGGAATATTCAGAACAATATGATCCGGTTCTTGTCCAGCTCTGACAGACAGAGGTGTTTAAGCTGTAAAAGGAATTACATTTCAAACTAGTTTCATTTCCACGGTCATCCAAGCAATAGCCAGTTGTCACTGCTAATGCAGCCTATTACCCATGGACATTCTTCACAAAGTAGTCACTCCATATCGGATCTCTCACTCCTCAGTCTCAAAGGAAACCTGTACAGCACTTTCAAAAGATGAACCTGGGAGTTTAAATTCATAATTCTGGTAAAAACTAAAAAGCACAGACTGCCCTCCCGTTTTTTGTCCTGTGACTACAGAGGTGTTAATGGGCCACTATACCTTGAATGGTTCCTTACATTACAATATATGCTAACTACTTATGGTAACCAAGCTGTTCCATCTTGTGAGTAGTTAATTCAGAATAGATATAATTGTGTTGCATGTTTATAACTAAATGTTAATGATTTTAATGTCAAAACAGTGATTTTATGTAAAACAAAATGGAGTCAGTTACCTTTGTCTCCTGGGCTTTGTCTCCTGGGCTTCGTCTTAAGTTTTGCCCTCTCCCTCTGGAACGTTCAGAAGCCATTGGGGGAACTGCTTCTAACCAGAATTTCCCACCTGGGTGAGAATTCCACTCCCCTCAGGTTTCCCGCCAAGAAGTCTATATAAGACTGAGTGACGCCAGTCACTGCTGTCCATCCCAAAGGCAGCAAGAGCATGGGTCTTCTCTGAAACTCTTCCCCATCAGCTCCTGTGAGGAGAAAAGGAAGAGAAATCCCACCGATTACCCATCAGCGAACATCATCCGCTTACCTGCGTCCCTGAACCGTCTGCAGCCCTCTTTTTCCTGAATAACATTGAGGGACTCAGCGGTCCTTCCCAAAGTCTCTGTGGAGCCCACAGGTTGAAGGTTCTGAGGACCTTTCAAGCAGCAGTCACCATCGGGCACTAGATCATGTTTTTTGCATAGAGATCTCCTTACCTGGATTTGTTTGATGGGGCCAGGGTTTATCAAGCTGGATCTGGGCTTCAACCACTAAATAAGTTACTGTATCACATGTATCACTATTTTCGTTGTTTTATGGGCTTGTATGTTACCTCTCTACCCCAAATTATTTTGTATCATTCCCTAATAAACCAAGATAAAGTGTATTTTTTTTTTTTTACACAGCCGCCCCTTTATGAAGGGAAGGGGGTTACAGAACACTGGGGTAAACCTCAGGTGACAGACTGTGGACCAGAGGAGCAGGGCTGTGCTCTTTAGCACAGAAAATCAGTCAGGCACCTCACGTCCACACACCTTATTAAACTATTAAAATTCTCTGTGCATTTTGCCATGATGCTGAAACTACTTTTCCTGGACTCTGAGAAAGAGCTGTGTGTGTCTCTAACCAATAGAAGTTATCTATTAACATCTCATAAAAGTTATTACCTCACCCACTTTGTGTCTCAGTATTCTGGGACCGAAATAGCTGCAACATAAAGCACAAGCAGGGCTAAACCCGGTGTTCCTTGCCAATACAAGTGGCAGTATTTATGAGCTGGCGCACATGGCCCATGTGGTGAGAGATTCTGATGCCAGGCAGTGGCCCGATGATATAGCTGACTACAGTTAAAAGTGTGGACGTGCACTGCAGTTCACTATCCACCTGTAACATGGTGCGATTCATCTCCGTAGCCCCTCCTGCTGGTCATGCAGGAATTAGCTCCACTCAGAGCTGGAATGTCCCTTTACGTCCAGTGTGTCATCTACTGTTACCTGTCTGGGTATGTCTAGACTGCATCCCTCTATCAGCAGAGGGATGCAGATTAGGCAGGTCAACATTGCAAATGAGGCAGGGATTTAAATATCCTGTGCCCAATTTGTAGAAAAATGGCCACTGCATTTTGCCGACTCAGCACTTTGCCACTTTTTGCTGACAGTCTAGGCAGGAGGCGTCAGTCAGTGTGTGTGTGTGTGTGTGTGTGTGTGTGTGTGTGTGTGTGTGTGTGTGTGTGTGTGTGTGTGTGTGTGTGTGTGTGTGTGTGTGTGTGTGTGTGTGTGTGTGTGTGTGTGTGTGTGTGTCTCTCTCTCTCTCTCTCTCTCTCTGTGTTGTCAGTTATGCAAATTAGGCACGGGATATTTAAATCCCTGCCTCATTTGCAATGTCAACCTGCCTAATCTGCATCCCTCTGCTGACAGAGGGATGCAGTCTAGACATGTCCTTTATGTGTTAGTGGTTCTGTGACCTTACATTGAGGCCCATGTCCCTCCCAGACTGTGGCATTCTCCCTCTGGGTGCTGCCCTGCTGCAGCACCCCCACACTGGGGAGTCCTCCCCCTCAGGGAGCCCCCAACCCCCTACACCCACTTTGCCTCAGTCTCTACTTTCAGTGGCCATCTAGCTCCTTACCTCAGGGGCAAACTGCAGTCTGAACTGGCCACTCATCATTAGCAAGGGAGTGAGGACCTGCTGCCTTCTTCTATCCTGGCTGTTTCCCTGCAGCCCCAGCACCCTCACGCCTTGCTTCAGGCCCTGCAGCCTGAGCGTGAGGTCAGGCCAGAGCTACCCCGCTCTGCCTTCCTTTCCCCAGCATTGCGCTGTCTCAGGAAGCCTCTCATTTCCCTGGACACTAGACCCCTCCTGCTCCCCAACCAGAGCAAGAATGAGCGTTTTCCTTTATTCCAGGAGCCCTTATTTATACAGCTCCAGCTGGCCCTTAATTACCTGCAGCCTCACCTGTGATTGCCTACCACTCAGCCTCTCTAGATGGGTTTTAACCCTTGCGGGGCCAGTGCGGGGCAGATGCCCTGTCACAGCACCCAACTAGCAGCAAAGTGACACACTTACACCCCACAAAGGGAGGTCCAAGAAACAGCCCCATTGAGAAATCACGTGTACCAGTTTGCCCACAGGAAAGTGACCCCATATCCCACTATTTACAAACCTCAGCGTGCCCTAATAATGTCACCTCTTCTGCCTGTGACAGCTCTTGACCCCAGGAAGAGCTGAACAACCACCAGCAGAGCTGTCCAAAGCTTGACATTAACTATTATGTCCCTACAGCATTAACATTTTTCATTTTCCATGGACCCCTGCAGTGGAACATCCCCCACCACAGCAACAAAAAAAGTGCACACTTCAGAAAAAGCCAGGAACAGGAGAAGCCATAAAATTTTATCAGAGTGGCGAATGGTTCCAAGCAACAGGGAAGACAGCCAGTGAGTGAAACAGGCCAGTAATAACACCACTAACGTCTCCTCTCTCCAAGCCTCGCTTTTATCTGTTCTTCTTGACCAGCCTTCATTTGTGCCTGGCTGGAAAAGAAGAGGTGTTGAGGAGGAGAGCAGTCAGAATTTTGTGATTGGGATTTCCCCATTAACAGACAGAGCAGGGAAACAAATATGGACATGCACGCTATTTCAGGAGTTGGTTATTTTGCTGGAACAAAATAACTCGGTTGAATGAGGGGCACACCTTTAACATTTCAATCATCTTGCACAAAATATTGGAAAAAAGAGGTATAGTTCTGAGCTGACGTTTTAAAAAGGGTGTAACTGTAATGAGCGGAGGAGAATGACTCTTGATTTTCTCTGGTGTAAGCCAGACCAGTATGGGTGGCAGGTAATGTAGGCAAGGGAAAGCATTGCCTCACCAAAACTGTTTACACAGCCTGATCATCTGGGAGGGATGGGCCTGTGGTGCAGCAGCCCGGCTCCCCGGATGTCCAGGAGAATTGGGACTGCAGTGAGGCAGCCCCAGCCCTCTGGGTGGCAGGAAGGATCGGGCTTGAGGACTGACCTTGGGTGGGACTTGGCCAGGAAGTGGTCGGAGGGAGGTTGTTGAAAGGGTGTGATCTCAGGAGGAAAGAGTGTAGCTTCAGGTGGAAGGGGCGGGGCTTTGTCTTGCCTTCCCCAGCTGGGCCTTCGCCTACCACCCATGCAGACCAGGACATGCATAAAGTGAGAGATTGAATCTACTTAGCAAGAAAGGGATGGATTCTCTACAGGTGGGCGCTGGCATATCTCCATGCAAGTCAATGGAATGATGCAGACCGACACCAGCTGAGAATCTGGCTTTACATCTCTGTTTCTTACAGAAGCCAGCCATGGCTGAGGAACTGCTATCTCTCTACTTAAAAAAAAAAAGTGCTCTTTTAGAATCTGCTATCCTGCTGCACTCAGTTCAGACTCTCAGGTGTGCCACTGCTCACCTGCCACAAAAACCTCTTGGTGGATTCAGCCAGCCATGTTTCTGCACAGCAGTCATGCAGCATGGATGAGTCCCTGGCAGTGACTCCTGCAGCTGGCTCTAATTCAAAGCCAGAGGCCATGGCTCCCGTTATGTCCATGGAGGCAAAGAGATCCAGCATGATGCTGTGAATATGACTCAATGGAGCGATATTTGGCCAGAATAGTAAGGTCAACACACACTGCACAGGGGATCTCAGTGGGAGGCTGGCTGCAGGCCTGTAGTCCACCACCCTTAAAGAAGAAGCCCATCTTTCATGCTTATGCCCTGATTGGTCTCTGCTGGCCAGCCCGGCTGAGTTCTGACTCATCGCATGACATTTCCGTTCAGTGCAATGTCAGATAGGAAAGGAGCAGAATGTTTGCAGTATTTTATTCTTCCGAAGGGGCAAATTGTGCTCTTTAGGCACGGACCCTTCTCAGGGCATATGGCCAGGCAGCTCAGGAAGGGACAATCTTTCTACAAGGCAAGCAGTTCGGTACACTAGAGCAGTGTTTCTCAACCAGTGGTATGAGTACCCTTAGGGGTACTCAAAGAGAAGTCGGGAGGGGGATGGGACATCAACACAACTAAAATTTGGAGAAAACTGAATTTGTGTTTTAGTTTTACAGCGTTTTATTATTTTTGTATATTTTACACCCAAAAATGTCATCGCTCGCATGGCTACGATTAAGTAGCCATTACAACAAGTTGTTTAAACAAATGTGTTGCAACGGTAGAAAAAAAGCGTGTGTCTGAAAACTGTAGGTACTGAGGGTACTTATAATTTTTTTTAAAAATTATAAAAAAAGGTTGAGAAACACTGCGGTAGGGGGCTGGGAAGCCCTGTTTCTCATCTGACTTGTCCAAACACGTCCAGTCCACCCCAAGACTTAGTCATAGGCCAGAGATCTGTCTTCTTCCCACCCTTTTGGGGAAAGGTCCCCTGAGCTCAGGGATTGCAAGTGTGGTGATCCTTAGTACTAAAAGTTCCGTGTGCCTCCCCCACATCCCTCCCCTATTCCCTCTGCCAGTTACAACATGGCTCTTAGTGCGCGCGTGCACACACACACACCCATTACAGGTAGCAAAAGGCTGCCAGGTGGCACCGTTCTTAGCATGTGTTTTTACAAAGATTCTATTCTGCACAGTCCATGCTCTTTGCTTCTGCTGGGAAAAAATAAATCAGACCTAAATGCATAAGAAAAAAATCACCCACAAGGAAAGGTGTATGCAAACAATTTGTCTGCATTACTTACTTTCTCCATGAATACTGAGGAAGGGGAAATGGGTGGCTGGAGCGTGCCAGTAGTTGAAACTTTCTGACTGCTCTCCACAGCTGGGACTTGGATGTGGAGCACTCTGGAAACACACGCCATGTGGACATGTTTAAAAAGATACTGAGATTAGGAAAACATTATTGCACTACAGGACTAACACATTTCAGCTGCCTTTACTCCACTAAACCTGAGAAAGCTTTTCCAGCAGGGTCATGCGATAACATCAAATCACTCGCAAACAAAGCAAAAAAAAACTCAGCGGCTTTAACAAAGCTTGGTTTTAAGATGAAAGACAAAGTTGCATCTCACAAGGGGCCAGCATTGGTCTAACTGCACTGCCATTGAAGTCACTAGTATACTCCCACTAACTTAAGTGGGAGTAGAGTTAGGCCAGCTCTGGGTTAGGGTTGCCAGTTTGGGCTGGATGAATTCCTAGAGCTTTCATCATGTGACAATATTGTTAATTCTTGGATACTCCAGGTGCTTTTGAAACTCTGGCTCTATTTTTCTTAGTGTGACAAAGCAGCTTGCATTAAAACAGCATCCATTTTACTTTTCTTCTGCTTGAGGATCAAATCTTCCTCGTGTGTTGGCCTTCATCCTTGCTGGCTTCCACTTTAAAATTGGCCTACTAGTTTTTCAAACTTCATTCCACCCTATCTGATGTAATAGCTGCCTCCATCTTTCCCCCCTCTATCACATTGTCTCTCCTTTCCCTTCAAGTCATTTTTTCTCTTGAAAGCTCTCCTTTAACACCAGACCGGCAGGAGCTCGGAGCAATGTAGACAATGAGAAAAATACTTAGGATGCACACGTTTTGATCAGATGCACCAGCAGGGATTCAGAAGAAGCCATGACCCTTCCTCTATGGCCAGAAGGAGGAATCATCTTCACATGGAGACTGGGAGATGAAGAGCCCACGAAAGATGGCTGGAGCCTGCACACTTGTTCCTCAATCCCCGCTCCTCGCCAAAATCCTCACAAATTCATTTTCTCTTTGCTACCAATTCTCTCTTAGGGTGCAGCCTAGACATGTCCTTTATGTGTTAGTGGTTCTGTGACCTTATATTGAGGCCCATGTCCCTCCCAGACTGTGGCACTCTCCCTCTGGGTGCTGCCCTGCTGCAGCACCCCCACACTGGGGAGTCCTCCCCCTCAGGGAGCCCCCAAGCCCTAAACCCAAAATAAGATACACTATGTGCGCTACGCAAATTGCATATCTTATTTTGATTGAATTTTGAAATAGCTTATTTTGAAGTTTGTCACATCGCCACAGCACCAAATTTTGAAATCATGTGCTATTTCGAGCATTCCTTTATCCCTCATGCAATGAGGCTTACAGGGATGGCAAAACGGCACATCTGTTATTTCAAAAAAAATGGGCAGCTTGCGTAGACACGGGGTAGCTATTTCCGGATACTTCCAGTATCCCGAAATAGTTATGCAGTGTAGACGTACCCTTAGTCTACTTCAGCCACAACACAATAGTCTTCCTGCAGAGGCATGAGACAGAATAGCTGAAGGAAGGAGAGGACCAAGAATTGTTGCAGACAAGATATGGTGGAAACTCTGGTCCTGCCGGACCACAGATCTTGCTGGACCAGAAAGCCCCAGCAGGGAGCAGTAGCTGAGTCCCAGAAGCTCAGGGCTGGCCTCAGAATCCTGGTGACCCCAAGACTGGTCTTGGAGCTCCCATGGCCCTAGGGCTGGCCACAAGGAAGCAGGGCTGGTCGCGGAACCGTGGTGGCCTGAGGGCTGACCTCCCCTGGTCTAGCAACTCCCTCCTTTGGGACCAGTCAGGTCACAAAGGTGCCGGACCAGTGAGGTCCAACCTGTAGCAGAATAACTATGTCAGTTGGGGTGTGATTTATTAACAAGCATAGAGGTACAAAACCTGGCGTAGAAGCACGTGTACTAGGATAAGAGTGCTTCTCCTGGGATAGTTTAGGTCTCTCAAAGAACAGCTATAAGCTGTACTGGCCAAAGTGCTCAGCAGCATCTACACTAGGAGAGCTAGGCATTACAGCTATTCCAGAATCGCAATGCCAACAGCCCTTCTCACATAGATCTAATATATAAAGGAGAATGTTTGTAAGTTTGTGCGCTAATAACTTGGACACTATGGCTATGTCTAGACTACATGGCTCCATCGACGGAGCCATGTAAACTAGTTTACCCGGCATAGGCAATGAAGAGGGATTTAAATAATCCCCGCTTCATTCAAATAAACATGGCCGCCGCGCTGTGCCGACAATCAGCTGATCCGGCACAGCGTGGCAATCTAGATGCAGATCTGTCGGCTGGGGAAGCCTTTGCCAACTAATCTCTTATGCTTTGTGAAACGAAGTTTACAGGATCGGTCGGCAAAGGCTTCCCCAGCCGACAGATCCGCATCTACACTGCCGCGCTGTGCCAGATCAGCTGATTGTCGGCACAGCGCGGCGGCCATGTTTATTTGAATGAAGCGGGGATTATTTAAATCCCTCTTCATTGCCTATGCTGGGTAAACTAGTTTACCTGGCTCCGTCGATGGAGCCATGAAGTCTAGACATACCCTATAAGAGCTACCGCAACCAAACTTTGCATGGGATAACCTTTCATCCAAGAGAAGGTTTTAAGGTACTTTTGGACTCGATCGGGCCCAAGCTCAAGCTGTAAAAATCAAAAAGTAACCTGTGCTGTGCTGTGCTGCAGGGGCCACCCCGTCCACCCTCGGTCCCATGCCTGTCACCTGCAGCCCCCAGCTCCATCCAGGACTCATCTCCTCTCACCCACAAGGTTACATAAGTGACCCTCTTCCTCCTCCGCCCCCCCGCACTAGCACGCAGTGCCCTGACCCCCACGCACACAACGGCTCAGGCACCCGCTCTGCTCCCACGGCACCTGCAGCCCCGGGTGCGAGCTGGGGCACCCCTCCCGTGTGTAACCTCCCCTCTACCCAGGGTCACACTCCCCCCGCTTCCCAGGGATGACACAGACCTATATTTTAAGCCCTACAGAAATCAGTGCAACTTTTCTACTGTTCAAAAAAAGAGAACAGACTACTGTTTTTCTACATTTTGTTCCTCCGGTTTCCCGAGCAACACCGGGTAACTCCAGTTAGTATGGTCTAAAAGGCAGATTCTGACTCAAACCTGAACCTTTTTCCTTCCTTTACATTTTGGGCAGTGTAGAGGGTTCAACTCACTTTCAGCACGGCTCTTCTCTCAGGGTGGCTTTGGGGAAGTAGCTGGCTACTCCAACACACCCCCTTTGGGAGTGGTGTTGTCTTCAGTGACCACTCCAGTCTTGGTCCGTGCCCCCTTCCGGGGAGGGGGGGGTCATTGTTCTTCCTCTGCTCCTCCTCCAGGGTCCTCCCTAGGACCCCTAGTTCTTCTTCCCGGGAACACCCAGCTCCTTCCAGGAACACACAGTTCCTCAGCACCCTCCAGGCCTCAGTGGCCCACTGCCAGTCCCTCTCTAGCCCTGTCTCAGGGCAGACTGCAGTATCTCCTGGCCATTCCTCCCTGGCCAGAGGCACGCCTCTGCCTGCCCGGTTGCCTCCGGTAACCCTGCCTTGTGGTCTTATGTCCTGGGGCTTCCCTGGCTCGAACTCCCCCAGCCTACTGCAGCTGCCTCCTTGCAGAACCGCAGTTGCCTCCGTGCAGCCCAGCCTTTTAGGGCTGCCTACATGACTGCCTCCTTACAGCCCTGGGCCTCAGGCCAGGTAGCCTGGGTTTGCTAAGCCAAAATCTTTCGCATTGCAGGCAGGTCTCTCTCCTCCTCCCAGGAACTGCTCTTAGTCTCCAGCTGGGCCCTCCTTATTTGCCTCAGCTGGGCTTCCCCCGACTCCATGTTTCAGCCCCTTAAAGGGCCAGTGCAGGGCAACGCCCTGCCACAGGCAGGTTTGAACCCGGATCAGAACTTTCTGACTGGCTAGGCCAGGGTTGGGCAAGATGTGGCCCGGGGGCTGGATCTGGTCTGCAGACTGCACTTGGCTGCCTTCTATTTATATCCTGCTGCCTCTGCCACTGAATTTGCAGGTTGTGGCTCAGGCAGCAGGATTCTATTTAAACGGCTCACGGCAGGGCCCAGAGCCATGAGCTTTTAAAAGAGCCATAGCAACACTGGGCAGCTGCCAGGCAATGTGGTAGCAGCGGGTCCAGGAGTTGGGAGTGCTTTGCTGTGTTTTTAATTTAAAGCCTCCAGCCCCAGACAACTCTGGGGGAGGGTGTCTAGTCCCCAGCCCTGCCCCTTCCACACCAGGCCCCGCCCCTTCTGGGGGTGGAGCCGCCCCCTGACCACATACCAAATTCCTTAAATGGCCCCCCTGCTAAAATTATTGCTCACCCTTGGCCTAGGCCCTCCTTAAATCTTAGCTTCAAGTTCGCCCTGAGGTTATCCAGGGACACCGACAACTAGTTAGAAAAAGACTAGTGCCACCCTCCACACAGCAGTGAAAACTAAACACAGCTTTAAGTTCTGCTTTCAGGGGGGAGAACTTGAGAACCAGGAGTTTATGATGTTCCAAGGCCTACAGCTGCAGAGAACGGAGAGATGGAGAGGGTGGGGAGGGAGACTGGATTGCCACAGCCCTGTTGAAAGCAAGCAATCCAGCTGGGATATGACTATGAAAAATGAAATACCTATCACCCCTTGTATTTCTTAGCCAAAAGACTTTCGTGTATTTACTTGTTCTTCATTTTGATTTTAGATCCGCAGCAGTTACCCAGCGAGCATGGGAGACAGACGCAGCTTCAATGAATACTTTTCCTACAGGACACGACTGGAAACGGATCTGAGCCGTTAAGGAGAGTTTTCAAATGCAATGTTTTTGATCGTTTGTTTTTCTGTTTTCTTGGCCTCTTCTCAAAAGATCATGTTTCGTGAAGGGAAGTTTCCCCTGGCAAAGCGGCTGACCCACTGGCAAGAGTACAAAGTGCTGAGTTTTTAGGCGATGAACTCATACTTTTGAATTCAAGCCCCTTTTGCTGATGAAAGCTGCTGATGAAGGCGAGGCTGGCAGCCGTCTTGAGGAAGTATGGTCCAGTGGTTAGGGGGCAGGTCCCAAATGCTAGAGACTGGGGTGCCATTCCCACTGTGCTACCAGCTTCCTGTGTAATCTTAGGAAAGTCTCTGTGGACCTTAGCTCCCTGTTTCAGCAAAGGGTGGCTCAGAGCTCAGCCTTATCTCACAGCAGGGATGGGAAGATACAGGAGACGTAACCTAGAAAGATCCTCGTCACGGGATACTGATGTCAATTTATAGCCTCTGAATGGGCTTCTAGTTGTAGTGTCGTGGCGCTTCTCTGCCCTTGGAGGGTGCACGCCCTTCAAGAGGCTTCAAACACTTCACAGATGTGAAGACACTAATTCTAGGAGGAGGTTGGGGAACATCTTTAGTATTTAGGAAAGGAAACTGAGGCAGGGAGGGGTTAAGTTAGAGCAGCGTTAGGAAAGGAGCCCATGGCCAAGAAGTGACTAGTGAGTTGTGGTCCTTTTTAGGGAGCCATTTTGAGACACCTTAAAAGAGTTCCACCTTTAGAAGCTGGGCCCTCTGCATTTTCAGAAAATCATGTCCCTTTAAAGTGTCCCAAGCTGGGACCTCAAAAACTAAGGCATCCCCCCCCCCCCCATCCCCAATCAATCACTGTGGAAAATCCTGGCTAACTTCCAGGCTTTTGAATCCCCTCTCCCAAACGCCAGGCCTTGCCCCCCTTTCCATGGACAGTAGTTTATAAAAAGCCTTATTCATTCCTGTGCGTTCGGCCCACAGCTCATGCTGATGCAGTGAAGGTTGCAAGGGCTTTGTTCAAACTTCGTTGGTTCGTTTGTCTCCTGGGGATGGCAAGAACCCAACATTCCCATCCTCTGGCTCATCTGATAGTGTTAAGTGCTTCACACGCTGGCCCAAGCAATGGAAAAGCTCTCAAGAGGCCTCTTTTTGGGTGATCCATGGGGTTCTCTGCTGAACGCGCATTCTGCCATAGGATCCACACTCACCAGCTGCCTTTCCTGATGCCAGACATTCATGAGGCCTCCAATTAAGCAGCTTATCTTGTCTTACATCACAAAGAAAGAGGCTGGAAAGCAGCCAAGGGCACAGAGAAGAGAAGATATGGTAGGCATTGGGGGAAATGGTCAAGGGAAAAACAAGCATATTTATAAAATCAGAACAATAGCTTCATGGAGTTCTGATAAGAGCAGCAGGAGCTATTTTTTACTCTCAATGCAGCATTCTGGTTTTGGTTGTTTGGGGTCCGCCCTCCTTCCCCCAGTGTTCCCTCTAATTTTTTTCCATCCATGTGCAGAATAAATTTTGGTATGTGCACCAAGGCATATGTTGATGTGCACCACTAATAGAAACAACCACTGCCACCTGCTGTGGGAGGCTGCAGGCGCTCTGCTAATCAGCTTGGCAGCATTTGAATCTCTCCTGGGCAGCTGCCAAAATCCTTACCTTAGAGGGGACACTGCTGTTAACCCCCTTAAAATAAAACCCCCTTTTAGTGAGTGGCAATGTGGCAGAAAGGGTTAATGCATTAACTTTTCATTTATGATCTGAATTCATATCTACCGGAGGGCCAGAGAAAATGAGCTGTGTGAACTTAACTTAGTCCCTGGTGGGCATTTGTTCATATCATAGAGCATAGTTCACAACACTCAACACAATTTTAAACAATTGACAAACTCTGCTTGAAGGGTGGCCTGGATTTGTAAAGAGCAGGGGATTTGCAAACTAGCCAGCGGGGCTGAAATCCACTGGCAGAGTTGCACTGGGAGACTCACACAGTATCGCCCTGGCTCGAAGCCTGGCCTCTGCAAATGTTATCAATTGCTCGCTTTCAAGAACATTAAAGAAATCAAATTTTCCTTTTTTTTTCTTTTAAATAGCAGCTCAAAGGAAATGCAAACTTAGATCAAGGTCAGAGGCATAAAAAGTTCTTTTTCTCATGCTCCCTTTTGTGGAAATTCTAGGGATCATATGGTGGCTGTGATATTTCTTCAGACATTGTCAGTGCACTGGCTTCATTCATGAGGCCACATCACTTTGTATTTCACTCAAGTCATTTACTGGGAAGCGATGCACCCCAAGACATGAGATTAGCATCCTCGTAAGATTCTGCAGCATTCCGTGAGAGTTCCATTCACCAGAATATTCTACGGACACACTGTTCTGTACCCATGAGGCAAGTGGCAGTTCTCATGTGTTTGTCATCTTCTGATGTTGCTTTGGGGGTTGTTTGGTAATGCATTTGCACTACATGTGTAACCCCGTAGGTGAGATCAAACTGACCCTAGGGAAAGATCAACTCTTAAGCACTTCAGTAGAGTAACTTTACTCATGTGAGTAGTCCCATTGAATTCCATGATACCACGCACCTCAGTAAACTTACTCGCATCTGCAGGATTAGATCATAAGGTTGTACCACAAAATAGTATCCACTCAACAGTGGTGGATATAGAGCAGGGCGAGCGGGGTGGCCGCCCCGGGCCCTGCTCTTCAAGAAGCCCCACGCATGCGCCGTGTCAAAAGGGGGGCCCCCGCAAAACTGTGCTGCCCTGGGCCCCGCAAAATCCTCATCTGCCCCTGTCACTCGATTCCTATATATGCTTACCTAGATATACACAGTTATGCGTCAGTTCTTTCTGATGACCCGATATCTATGGCTATGTCTACACAACAGTGTTATTTTAGAATAACTGATGTTATTCTGAAATAACATAGTCCACATCTACACTACAAGCAGTTATTTCGACATAATGTCAAAATAATGTTGAGCTGGAGGACTTCTGACTCCGACTCCTGTAACCCTCGTTGTATGAGGAGTAAGGGAAGCCGAAGAAAGAGTACTCTTTCTCAGACTTCCTACTGCGTAGACAGCGCCAAAATAAGCTATTGTGACTAAAGCTACACAATTGACATAGCTCAAGTTGCATAGCTTATTTCGGCTTTAGCCCTGCTGTATAGACGTGTCCTATCTGACCAAAGCTGACCAAAGTTCAGATATGAAAGGACATTTCCAACAGCACCACAGCCAATCTAGAACTATTTGGGGAAAAGTTGAAGAATTTTGTTCAGTTAATAAAATCTAGCTCTTTTCATCGGTAGCTCTCTAAGTATGTTACAAAGGAGACCAGCATAGAGAAGCAGTGTGACTTGCCCAAGGTCACTCAGTAGGGCAGTGGCAGAGCTGGTAGGAATAAAACCCAGTCTAGTGCTGTGTCCACGAGGCCACACGCAAATCATGAAGAAAGCCATGTTGTATTCTCATTCATGTCTATGACAATCTGCTGAGTGGATATTAAAAAAAAGGTTCTAAACTCATGTTTAAAATAACTCATGTATCTTGGATATCCTTCCAAGTTCATCTCATGAATTTTGTGCATTAAGCCAAGGCCTTATACTCTGTGTCATCAAGGGATCACATTTACAAATAAGATTAAGAAGTGAAATAAAATCACTCTAGAAGGAGATAACTCACTCACTGGCACACAGCTAGAAGCTGAATTGATCTCTTGGCATATGCACATGCTTCTACATCTGCCAATAACACCCAGCAATTAGTCAGCGCTACAGTACAGTGTTTATAGTCAAGGGTTGTAATGAAATCATCATCTTCCCTTATGAAGGGAACTTAACCCCTGTGTGTTTATTTAATAGCACACAAAAAATTCCCCAAGGATCATGGCTGAGAAGTGCATGGTGAAATACTGGTTGTGATCTGAAAACGATTTGGTATACATCATTCCTTTATATAGGTATCTGCCAACAACAGAACAGCATTTCTTTAGTGTGCTCTGGGCCCTGGGCTGCAACTCAGGAGACTGTTTTTTTCCCCCCTGGCTCTGTCCCTGATCTGCCATGTGACTGTGGATAAGGCACTCATCTTTCTGTGCTGGTTTGCCCTCCCACCCTTTACCTATTTTGCCTGTAAGACCTTTGATACAGGAGCCCTCTCTTTCTAACACAATGGAAGTTCTAGATCAGGGCTACTCAACTTTGGAAGCCCCGGGGGCCACGTTGATACTCACACCACATGCCGAGGGCCGCAACTTAAGTGTGGTTGCATATCCATGCAAATATCTATGCAGATATATGCAAATAGCTTCTTTCACACTGACAGGCATGAATACAAAGATTAAGGCAAGACTACACAACACACAGGCCCCATTTAAGTCAGTTTTGCTGATATTAATAAAATGCAATTGTTACCTGATTTCTACCCATAAAACAGCACTTTTAATGAGCAATGAAAGTCCTGGAATTTAACTACTAAAATGCGTATCAACAAAAGACTATTATATTGACCACTTGTTTGTTTTGGCCCCCACCCGCTGGCCATGTGTTAAGCCCCGCATAAATCCAAATTGCACCGCGGGTCGCAAACTAACGGTCAACGGACCACAGGCAGCCCATGGGCCGTGTGTTGAGTAGCCCTGCTCTATATGTTGTTGAAATACAAATGATCTTATCAAGATCCACCCTATTTTAACCCTCATAGAAGAAGAGGGTTTTTTTCTCACCTTACTTTGGCAAATTACTTTACATAACATTTACACTTCAGCCTTTCTTAATGAATTTTGCACAGTTTGTAAAACCCAAGAAATGAGGGCTGGGCAGTTTGAGAAGGGGGAGAACATAACACAGCTATATCAACAATGTAGTGGGGAAACATTGGGTGCTGTCGATAGCCTGAGATGAATGATGAAAGGTTTGGGCTGTATTCCAGCTATATTAATAGACTGCTTGTTGGTCTGCTTACAAAATTGGAGAGACCTAAATTCTCTTGACCTGTGATTCAGTAAGCAGTAAGGATTGTGTGTGAATAATGAAATGGGAAAAACCAAGAATGGGATAAATGCTGGTGTTTGTACCCACTAGAAGATCAGATGAAAGAGTTTTCTACCTGCCAAGAGATTAGTTCAATTTTTTAATCTGTTTATGAATCAAATTTTAAATACTTAATCCTTAAAACCTACTGGGGTTGTGTCTACTGTTGCCTCTTCCAAGGTAAACAAAGTGTGGTGCAATGTACTATGTACGGGTCTTTCAGCAGAGAGTGAGTGAATCAAAGTTCTGCAGGCCAGATTGGCCCATATAGGTCTGAATTGCCCCCGGGAAAGACCTAAAGGGGAGTTTTTCTTAGGTTATAGTGTCTCAGGGAGTATGAGATGTATGTCCACTGTTACAGCTCTAAAGTGGATGCAAACTGAGCTCCCCTCCACAGTTAGCCAGCTTTGCTGAGTGAATGCAAACTTACAGGTCTTCTTTAAAAACAACAAGTAGTCCTGTGGCATCGTAGGTCTACATTAGGGAGTTATTTCGAAATAACAAGCGGGGCGTCCACACTACCAAGCCCGTTATTTTGAAATAAGGGGCTGGTTATTTCAAAATAATAACTCCGGCTGCGTTCCATGAGGAACAAAGCGACCAACAATTGCGTAGCTTATTTCGACTTTTGGAGCTTTTGGAGCTTTCTACCCAGCAGGAAGTCTGAGGAAGAGCACTCTTCCTCCAGCTTCCCTTACTCCTCGTACAATGAGCAGGGCTCAACAAATAGTGTAATCTACTCGCCCGTGGCACAGAGTGCATGCACAGAGCACAGAACCACGCGGCTGGCGAGCGGGGCTCACCACAGCTTGGCGAGCCCTGCCAATGAGGGTTACAGGAGTCAGAGTAAGCTTGACATTATTTTGACATTATGTCAAAATAACTGCTTGTAGTGTAGACGCAGACTGTTATTTTGGAATAACATCAGTTATTCCGAAATAAAGCTGCCGTGTAGAATAGCATTAGGATGTGTCTACACAACACCCTTAGCTCGAATAAAGCTACGCAATGTGCGCTACGCAAATTACATCACGTATTTCGAGTGTATTTCAAAATAGCTTATTTTGTCATTTAATTTTGAAATAACTCACTATTCCGAAATGCCCCTTAACCTTCGTGGAACGAGGGATGACGGAATAAGCTGCCCATTATTTCAAAATCTATTTCAAAATAACAGGCTGCTTCAATAGACGTGGAGTAGCTATTTAGGGACACTTCCTGAAAAAGTTCTGTAGTGAAGATGTACCCTTAAAAACTTCCTCCCATCATGGTGATATACAGCTGCCAACTCCATTGTTGACAAACCAGTTGAAGAGAGAGGAAGAGGATGGGGCTCTTAGAAGTGTTAAAATAGAAGGATTGAAATGAAGACATTATTCTTCTTTTCCCTGTTTATCATTCTGTTCAACATCCAGATCTGTACTTGTTCCATGTATCTGGGCTGCATATTTTGAGTGCTGTAGTTCTCCAGTTGATATAACTCTCTTTTCTTTTTACGTAGGAGAGGACTGGACTGGTTGCTATGGTAGATCATCTTCACTGCTAAACATT
Organism: Pelodiscus sinensis; assembly: GCF_052426305.1. Lineage (NCBI taxonomy): Eukaryota > Metazoa > Chordata > Testudines > Trionychidae > Pelodiscus > Pelodiscus sinensis. The sequence goes on from NC_143063.1 coordinate 44,927,553, forward strand.
GACTAGTTTGCAAGGTGGGAAGAGAAGGTGAGTGTCAGGAAGAAAAGAGTGCAGGAACTCCTTACAATTGAGGCATGACACAACGAAGCCCTGGACTAAGGGGAATGTAATGAGAATGGACGGATTTTCTCAGATATTGAGAGACTACAACCACCTTACTTTAGTGACAATGTCTATCCGCAGGGAAGAGAGAGAAGGAGTGTTACAAGGAGGAGGGAGAAAAATTGTTCTCTTTGGCTTTTGATGATAGGACAAAAAGCAATGGGCTTAAATTGCAGCAAGGGAAAAACTTCCTAATTGTCAGGGTGGTTAAACACTGGAATAAATTACCTAGGGAGGTTGTGGAATCGCTATCTCTGGAGCTAAAGAGCAGGTTAGACAGACATCTATCAGGGATGATATAGATGGTGCTTGGTCCTGCTGTAAGGGCAGAAGACTGGACTTGATGACCTCCCGAGATCCCTTCCAATTCTAGTATTCTATGGTTCTATGATTCAACAATGAAACCAAGGGGGTAGAGCTGCTGCTGCAAGTTATGGAGAAAGGAAGGGAAGGGGAGCATCTGGGAGGACAGGCAATTTAGACTTTAACATGCTGCATTTACGTTGTTGTAGCATGCTGAGGAGTAGATGCTGGAGCTATCTGAAGATGGCTAATTGTCCTGGAAATCTTTACAATGAAAACAACAATTGTTTTAGCCATTAACATTTCAATGTCTACATAGCACTGGCTCGTTTCTCCATAAAACTCCTTCTCCCAGGTCTCAATAAATGGTTTTAATCTAGTAATCATCCAAACTTTTAAGTGGTTATATGGCAATCCCTTTATATACGCTTCATTTCAGCTCCGCATATAAACACATTGCAAATTAGCAATCAGGTTAAACCCCATTTCACAGTGATAATCTGATACAAACCAGACACTGGTTCATATGCATCAATCAAAACAAATATACCTGTGGACCATCAAACATAAATTTCTTCCATACTGTAGTATGATAGATTGAGTAACGTGTGTGTGTGTGTGTGTGTGTGTGTGTGTGTGTGTGAGGGTGTGTGTTTTCTTTTGCCACAGGGCTGTAACTTGGTTCCTTTGCAATAGCATGATTCTAGAAACACTGTTAGAAGACATGGGAACAGCTCTAGGGGAAATGAACTGGCCTAGTATTCAAAGTGAATGTAAACATGTTAAGGTCAGATTTTAGGAATCTTTAGAGCCAGCCAACAGAGAAAAACAGGAACAAGATTTTTAGATTCTAGACAGAAGGGACCATCTAATCTGCCCTGCTGCATAACACCAGCCATAGAACTTTCCTAAAATAATTCCTGGAGATACAGTGGGTTAAATCTGGGTGAAAATTACATTTCAAGTTAGGCTCCAAGTTAAAATGAATTTGATGTCTCACTGCAATTCCCATTTGCATGAGTCAAAAAGGTCACTACATGATAGAACCAGTCAAAATATTTTGAAATAGTGAAGACAATTTGTTACCAACATTTTCCAAATTGTTTTTATTGGTTGGTTTACAATCAATATACAGCATAGTCAAGTTATTTAAAAAATCAAGTTGTTTGTGACTTTTTTTTTAACAAAAATTTGTTGAAAAATTTTTCACCGCAGCTTTTCTGCATTTTTTTTACCTCCTCTACCAGACAGCTTAGTAAATTTTAGCATGATTAAAATATATTCTGAACTGAGATACTGGAAGGGCTGGACAGCCTAAGTCTGAACTACCTGGAACTTCTGCACAGTTTTACTGGAGAAGCTCTATTTATTTCAGTGGAGTTACTCCCGAATTACTCTATAGCGTGATATAGGACAATCAGGTCATATAGACTGTGGTTGAGGTGAATTAGCACAGCTATCTATGCAGAGAGGATGGAGCACTTAACTTAATGATGTCTGGCCCAAACCTGCCTTATTAGCCCATCACTTTCAAAAGCAGTAAATTCACAAATAAGTGAAAATAAGAAGAGTTTTAGGGAAAAGATTATTTAAAAAGTCATTGAACTTTCCATTTAAACAAGGCATTACGTAGGGTAGTCATCTAACTCAGATGTATCTAAGGAATGTTTTAGAGTTTTATGATAAAGTCAAGAACTATTTGGATTAGAGCTGATCAAACAGTACATCAGTCCCAGGAGATATTCCAGTTTTTTTATATTTGTTCCAAATCAGGACAGAAAGTCAAAATATCAACACTTTTCGTGACTGAAAAATTCTGAGTCAAAAGCGTGGAAGCATGTCATTCCATGTCAATATTAACCTCTAAGGCCATCTGAGTTCCCACAATGCGTTATGGTAGTCTTATTCCTGCAGTGAATCATGGGAGATGTAGTCCAGCTGGAAAGCCGGGTCTATAAAAAAGAATAAGGGTATAAGCTGTCCAAACTATAGCTGCCATGAACCATTGTACCAGCTCAAGCGAATTCAAAGATTAATGTCAAACCAATCTGGAAAAAAATGTTTTGTTTTGATTTGAAAATTTCTGCAACATGGTCTTTCCCACACAAACTTTGATTTTGCAGATAACATAGTCACCCCTGCACTATCTGTCAGTTTGGAGAACAAATCATTTCTTCCCACTAATGAAAGGAAGCAAAAATCTACCTTATACAATCTACCTTATACAAATGTATTGTGGCATGTCTTGTGGTCTAGCTTATGTGTACAAACACATATCCTACTATGTTTTCTTCCTCTTGCTTATTGGTGATGGGCAGTAATCTGTCATTTGTGCTATGGACAGCCAAATATGAACCATTTTTTTCCATTATGATGGTCATTTTGGCTTGTCATTTTATCGCTTAAATCTAAATCCACTTCAGAAACATCATAAACTAATTGTCACTAAATAAACTAAATCTTTTGAGTGGTTTATAGAAGTGATTTAATTAAAAGAGAATAAAAAACAAATGTCAGTCTTAATATTTTTGGCAAAAATGGGACAATATTTTTTTCTATTCCACTTATTTGAACACAAATATCTACTCTCGCTTTTAAATGCAACCATACAGGTTTTCTTTTTCTTGGATGATGTAGCAGCAGATTTAACATTTGTCCAGTGTGATGACTTTTTTTTAAAGCAAAGTTAACAAATCAAATTTCTATGCCACAAAAATATCCTCTTCCTAATTTTTGAAACATATTGAATGCTAAGTGTTAACAATATGAGTGTGTTCTCCTTACATAATTATAGTCGTTTTCACAGTTTACATAGCTAAACACTTCAGAGCCCACTGTAAGTTTACGTTCGGCAATAATCCGGATGACTACTGGCTAGCCTGCTTCACTTCATTCATATTAAGAAACAATATACAGAGGATATAAAATGATCAGCTATGTTTATGCTGAAGAAAAAAGGGATTGCATAACTAGTAAACAGGGAATTTGTGTCTGAACTTTGACAGGCTTCTGCTAATCTCTTATGAATGAAAATCTTTTGCAAAACCTCCAAGTGCAGACAAATCTGGAAATGTCAAACAATGGAAAGTCTATGAACAGTATTTCCAGCAAAAAAAACCTAAAAGACTTCAGTAACTCTTTTATGGTGGTGGTTTTTAGGTTGACACATGAATATTTGCAAAGCATGGCTTTATGCAGGGGGTAAAAGGCCCTTGCCTGCAATCTTGGCATACTCCATATTACAAGAGTATGTAGTTTATAAGAACATAAGAATGTCCACATGGGTTCAGGCCAATGGTCCATCTTAGCCCATTATCCTGTGCTCTGACAGTGCCCAGTGCCAGATACAGAGGGAATAAACAGAACAGAGCAGTTATCATGGGTGGTGGCTGAACGTAAAGCTGCGGGTGCCTTGTCCCGTTTGTTCCAGGCCCCACCCCCGCACAGCAGTCAAGCTCCCCCCATTACACGGGCAAGCCTCCACTGCCCCACTTGCCCCCGGGAGCCTCCCTAGTCCAAGGGAAGGGAGAGCAGGCAGCACACAACCCCAGCCTTCTCAGCCCCAGAGCACAGGGACGGCGGGCAGCACACAGCCCAAGCCACCCCGGAGCACAGGTAGGGTGGATGGCACGTGACCCCAGTCTCAGTGCGGCTGAAACCCAGGAATTGTGCTGAAGGGTTAGAGAGTGAGCGGGGCCATATCTGGCAGCATGGGAAGGCACTGCCTTCCCTCACCTCTTATATCCATCACTCACGGCAATTATCAAGTGAACCATCTGCTGTCATCCAGTCCCAGCTTCTAGAAGCCAGAGGCTGAGGAACACCTGGAACATGTGGTTGCATCCTTGACCATTCTGGCTAATAGCCATTCATCACCCTATCTTCCATAAATGTATCTCATTCCCTTTTTAATCGCGTTATGACAGAATTACCCTAGGTTTTTTACTGGCGGGGACTTTTTCTGCCCCTTTCTATTACTAGAGCAGTGTAAAGGGGCCAAGACAGAGAACTCACCCCACAACCAGCTACTGATACTTATTTTTCCTCATGTTGATGCTGCTATTGAGTTTCTTTCCTTTGATTCTATTCCTTCCAATGTACATTTTCATACTTTATCCATCACCCTGGAGTCTGGGCACCATGGAATGGAGCAAAAGGGACAAAATGAGGATTAATTTCTCTCCTCCACACCTTCCTTCTAACTCCTGGAGGTGCCGTTAGATGCACAAGGGGCAGGATGTTTGCTTGATATTAGCACAGTCATGTGTCCGTGACTGTGGAAGAGCCAAAGTCAAAGAGGTGGAGGTCCTGCGGTCTGTGGTCTTACTCAACTCTTTTGGGTGGGCACTCTGCCAGGAAAGCTTTATCTCCAGTTCCTACGTGTCTGAACCTTTGCTATGGAGAGATCTACTGCATGCCAGGGATGGCGATGAAGCGGTCTTGAGGAGGTGAGGCATTCATCTCAATAAGGCTTTGAAGATCAAGACCAGTATTGTGAACTTGACTTGGTATTCTCCGGGATGTCAGAGCACAAGGGCGGTGTCTTTGTATTGGCCAGTGTTGTTTAGACGGGAGGCTGCCACATGTGGTACCAGGTCCATCTTCTTCAAGGATTCCTAAGGTAATACCAGCACACTGTGGTCATCTGCACACGGAATTGAACCTGGGATATCTGGAGCTTAGAGAATGAGTCTCTACCACGAGCTAAACGCCAGTTGGCTGCTAGCCAAGGGTTGTAGAGCAGACTCGTGATTCTGTTTGTCAGTGGTCTCAGTGCCACTAGATGGAACAAAAGGAAAAACTATATAGCACTTTAAAGACTAACAAGATGGTTTAATAGGTGATGAGCTTTCGTGGGCCAGACCCACTTCCTCAGATCATATTCTGGATGAGAATTGGCATGATCATATATACCAAAGGAATACAATAAAAAAGTGAACACATTATTAAACTGACAAATCAGATTTAGAACAGAAGGTGGGGCAAGGGAGAGAGAGGGAGGGAATAGCTATTTATGAGTCAATGAATGGCTAATCAGGGGTGATAAGTGGGGAAGCTGTCTTTATAATGTGTAAGGTATTAGCATCTTTGTTAAGGTCCATTCGTAAAGTGTCAAATTTAAGCATGAATGAAAGTTCTGAAGTTTCTCTCTGTAATCTGGTATTAAAGTCTCTTTGAAGTAAGATGCATGTAGTAAGGTCGTTAAGACTATGTCCAGGTAGGTTGAAATGCAAACTGACAGGTTTTTCCTTGTGAAGAAGTGGGTCTGGCCCACAAAAACTCATCACCTATTAAACATCGGGAAAAATAACCCCAACTATACGTACAGTATGATGGGGGCTAATTTGGCTATGACAAATCAGGAAAGAGATCTTGGAGTTATCGTGGACAGTTCTCTGAAAACTTCCACACAGTGTGCAGCGGCGGTCAAAAAGGCAAATAGGATGCTAGGAATTATTAAGAAAGGGATAGAAAATAAGACACAGAATATCTTACTGCCCCTGTATAAAACTATGGTATGCCCACATCTTGAATACTGTGTACAGATGTGGTCTCCTCACCTCAAAAAGATATTTTGGCCTTGGAAAGGGTTAAAAAAAGGGCAACTAAAATGATTAGGGGTTTGGAACGGGTCCCATATGAGGAGAGGTTAAAGCAAAATAAAAAAGGAGTCATATAAAAAATGGAAACTAGGACAAATAACAAAGGATGAATATAGGCAAGCAACACGGGAATGCAGGGGCAAGATTAGAAAGGCAAAGGCACAAAATGAGATCAAACTAGCGACAGGCATAAAGGGAAACAAGAAGACCTTTTATAAATACATTAAAAGCAAGAGGAAGACCAAGGACAGGGTAGGCCCACTGCTTACTGAGGAGGGAGAAGCAGTAACAGGAAAGTTGGAAATGGCAGAGATGCTCAATGACTTCTTTGTTTCGGTCTTTACCGAGAAGTCTGGAGGTGTGCCTAACGTAGTGAATACAAGCAGAGAGAGGGTAAGTTTAGAAGATAGGATACACAAAGAACAAGTTAAAAATCACTTAGGAAAGTTAGATGTCAGCAAGTCACCAGGTCCTGATGAAATGCATCCCAGGATACTCAAGGAGCTGATAGAGGAGGTATCTGAGCCTTTAGCTATGATTTTTGAAAAATCATGGCAGACAGGGGAGATTCCAGAAGACTGGAAAAGGGCAAATATTGTGCCCATCTATAAAAAGGGGAATAAGAACAACCCAGGAAACTACAGACCGGTCAGTTTAACATCTGTCCCAGGGAAAATAATGGAGCAGGTAATTAAGGAAATCATATGCAAACGCTTGGAAGGTAATAAAGTGATAGGGAATAGCCAGCATGGGTTTGTGAAGAACAAGTCATGCCAAACTAATCTGATAGCTTTCTTTGATAAGATAACGAGCCTTGTGGATAAGGGAGAAGCGGTGGATGTCATATACCTAGACTTTAGTAAGGCATTTGATACGGTCTCGCATGATATTCTTATTGATAAACTAGGCAAATATAACTTAGATAGGGCCACGATAAGGTGGGTGCATAATTGGCTGGATAACCGTAGTCAGAGAGTTGTTGTTAACGGTGCTAAATCCTGCTGGAAAGGGATAACAAGTGGAGTTCCGCAAGGGTCTGTTTTGGGACCCGTACTGTTCAATATCTTCATCAATGATGTAGATATTGGGATAGAGAGTACGCTTATTAAGTTTGCAGATGATACCAAACTGGGTGGGGTTGCAACTTCTTTGGAGGATAGGGACATAATTCAAAATGACCGTAGCAAGTTAGAGAAATGGTCAGAGGTAAACAGGATGAGGTTTAATAAAGAGAAATGCAAAGTGCTCCACTTAGGAAGGAACAATCAGTTCCATACATACAAGATGGGAAGTGACTGTCTAGGAAGGAGCATGGCGGAAAGGGATCTAGGGGTCATAGTGGACCACAAGTTGAATATGAGTCAACAGTGTGATGCTGTTGCAAAAAAAGCAAATATGATTCTAGGTTGTATCAACAGGTGTGTTGTATGCAAAACTCGTGAAGTCATTCTGCCACTCTACTCTGCACTAGTTAGGCCTCAGCTGGAGTACTGTGTCCAGTTCTGGGCGCCACATTTCAAGAAAGATGTGGAGAAATTGGAAAGAGTACAGAGAAGAGCGACAAGAATGATTAAAGGTTTAGAGAACATGACCTATGAAGCCAGGCTTCATGAACTGGGCTTGTTTAGTTTGGAAAAAAGAAGATTAAGGGGGGACATGATAGCAGTTTTCAAATATCTAAAAGGGTGTCACAAGGAGGAAGGAGAAAATTTGTTCCTCTTGGTTACTGAGGACAGGACAAGGAGCAATGGGCTTAAAGTGCAGCAGGGGAGGCTTAGATTGGACATTAGGAAAAAATTCCTGTGAGGGTGGTCAAATATTGGAATAAATTGCCAAGGGAGGTGGTGGAATCTCCCTCTCTGGAGATATTTAAGAACAGGTTAGATAGACATCTGTCAGGGATGGTGTAGACGGAGCTTGGTCCTGCCTTGAGGGTGGGGGGCTGGACTCGATGACCTCTCGAGGTCCCTTCCAGTCCTATTATTCTATGATTCTATGACTGGGACTTTTCAGTTTAGAAAAGAGGAGACTGAGGGGGGATATGATAGAGGTATATAAAATCATGAGTGGTATGGAGAGGGCTGATAAAGAAAAGTTATTTATTAGTTCCCATAATAGAAGAACTAGAGGACACCAAATGAAATTAATGGGGAGCAGGTTTAAAACTAATAAAAGAAAGTTCTTCTTCATACAGCGTGTAGTCAACCTGTGGAACTCCTTGCCAGAGGAGGCTGGGAAGGCTAGGACTATAATAGAGTTTAAAGAGAAGCTAGATAATTTCATGGAGGTTAGGTCCCTAAAAGGCTATTAGCCAGGGGATAAAATGGTGTCCTTGACCTCTGTTTGTCAGAGGTTGGAGAGGGATGGCAGGAGACAAATTGCTTGATCATTGTCTTCAGTCCACCCTCTCTGGGGCACCTGGTGCTGGCCACTGTCGGCAGACAGGATACTGGGCTAGATGGACCTTTGGTCTGACCCAGTGTGGCCGTTCTTATGTTCTTAACCATCTTGTTAGTCTTTAAAGTGCTACATAGTTTTTCCTTTTGTTTTAGCAAGATCAGACTAACATGGCTACCTCTCTACTACTATTCAGCTAGTTGGAACAATACACCATACCCAGCAGGGCTGTGTCTACATGTAGCCAGACATGAACCCCATCTTTTCCCCCCCCCCCCAGAAAGCAAGAGAAAGTCAGTCAGCCTTTGATGCCCTGGGAACGCAGGTGTGCTGCCTGTCCCTGACTCTACCATAAACAGAAACTAGACAGTAAATGGGCTAGCTGACGACCCGGGGCCTCCTGACGCCCTGATGGCTAGTACCAGTAATTGACATGCCTGCACTGTCCCAGGAGAGGAATCTTCGCCCATCACATACCAGAGGTGCCCATTGTCTGCATTTTCCCAGGTGTGAATAATGCTTTGCACCCTTCGTGGGAAACTTGGTGTTCAAAGCCATTTTTCCTAATTGTCCACTTGAGACCAGGAAGAAGCCTACGTGACCCAAGGGGTATAAAGAAGTTTTTAGTAGCCCACCCCATTGGAGCGCCAATCATCTACACCTGCTGGCAGGTATTGATTGACTCCCAAGGTCTGTGGGATGCCCAGCCTCGCCCTACTTCTTCCCGAGGGATTGAGAGAAAGACGCTGGCCATGCCAAGTCTGGAAGGCAGGGGTGAGAATATATACCTGCTAGGTGTCTATTTTTCATGCATTTAATAAGAGCTCAGAGAACCAAAAGGGTTTCATGGTACCTGTAAGTGACTTCTTAGTGTAATTTCTGTCCTGTCCTTTGTAGTGGCTGTGTTATCTGTAACACATTTAACAGCTAAGTTTACCCTGTAACAATAAAATTGTAACTGTTTAAGCTGTGACCTGACTCCTTCAGTTGCTGTAACAGAACCAAGCACAATTTTAAAAAGAACTCCAGCCGGTCATAAGGGATAGATATAGGGAGAGCTTGAGCATTGGATCGTGTCGCTTCCAGGAGACAGATCCGTTGGGGGCATCTCTCAGCCTCCCCAGGCTGCCCTCTGTGAAGGGATCATGTATCCTAGCAGTCAAAATCTGAGGTGTAATAGGCTCTCCCTGTAAACTCTGGGGTGTCTGTCGGCCTGTTGGCTGCCCGCCGCAAAGGGATCCCAATCCTAGCGGTAAAGACACGGACGTTAAACTCCTCGGGGTGCCCGTCAGTCTCACCTAGACTGCCCACTGCGACGGGGCCTTGTGTCTCAGCAGTTGAAGACTTGGGTGTATTACACACACATGCACTGCCCTGACCATCGGCTGACACTACATTGGTGCGATCTTGCGCAAAAGCAACTGCTTTTGCGCAAAAACTTGCTGCCCGTCTACACTGGCCGTGAGTTCTTGCGCAAGAACACTGACGTTCTAATGTAAAAAATCAGTACTTCTTGCGCAAGAACTATGATGCTCCCGCTCAGGAATAAGCCCGCTTGCACAACTGTTCTTGCACAAGAGGCCAGTGTAGACAGGCAATATGAATTTCTTGTGCAAGAAAACCCTATGGTTAAAATGGCCATCAGTGCTTTCTTGTGCAAGAGAGCGTCTACACTGGCATGGATGCTTTTGCACAAGAACTCTTCCGTAAAAGAGTTCTTGAGCGAAATCATGCCAGTGTAGACATAGCCCAGGTGTGCAGGTTACACTAAGTATAGCACTGTTGAAGCATTGAAGCCTGAAGGACATGCAAGTGTGGATTACGGTTGCTAAATCCACACGTCAGGACTGTAGGATCTCTAGGAGTAGTGCACTGGCACTATAGGACTATCCAGGAGAAGGTGGGAGTTCAACATGATTCTGATGCTTCATTGACATGCTGAGCTAGGGCTGTGATTCCCAGTCTGTGTACACATAGAATAGACCTAGAAGTGTATCCATGGAACTGCAGGTAGCCACACCACAGCTCATCTGTGCCAAGTATGTTCCCACAGAGGGTTCAGGTGCTTACCAGTGGGTGCCGGCTGGCAAAGCCATTCCATAGAGAGACAACCCGTCTCCTCCTGATGGAACATTCCGGTGAATCTTAGCGTGTCTAACAAAGAGTTTCTTGGTTTGGAGGCCCTGATTCAGCAAAGCATTTAGGCACCCGCTTTGGTGCTTTGCTGAATCAAGGTCTGTGGGAGCTTTTATCCTTCAGTGCAACAATTTGGCCTTTGATTTTCAGACCAGCACAGCTAACGAACATGTCCTGTGATCTGATTTCCTTTAATGGCCAGGTGCTTTTAATAATATACTGCCAACTGCGACTGGTATTGCAGCAAATGGTGCCTGGAATGAAAAGGGAGGAGGGAGGGAAGTCAATGAAACAGAACAGATAATTTTGCAATTTAATTTTCCATCTTCTCTAATAATGGCACCAATGTCATGGTTGATGGATGAAATTGCTACAGAAGGCTTCTCAAGATTAATTCCCCTCCTATAACTACAGCTGTGTTTTTCCAGAGCACATCTTTACTCCCTTACTCAATCTTTCCTGCACCATCCCCCCTTTTTTTCCCCTTGGAAGAATGTTTTGGATCACAGACTGCGTGGAGAATTAGACTGGGCATAAGGGCCAACTTTCATGTTTATTAAAGAGACTACAGTCCTTTTCCTGAAGGAGAGAGTGCACTTTTTATGTGGAAAACTTGAGCAAAGCAGCGAACAGACCAGAATACCCTCTGCCCCTTATCTGAAACTGCTGACTACCACACAAACACAGTGCATCTGCTCCTCCAGGATCTTGGAGATCTACATTTTTTACCATTATGCTTAGGCAAAATCTCCAAAGCCTATTAAAACCTACAGTGTAATCTGAGACCCATATTTTCTCAGGGCAGGAGATCTGCAATTTAAAGACAAGGTTTGATCTTATCTATTTTTTATCTGACGATGCTGGCTCCACCACATACGTTTTATCTGCAAAGAAAATAATGCAATTAATGTCCTGGCTGTCTAGAACTTTACAGAGAGATCTCGGTTCTAACAACTCAGGGCAGCCTGTCAATTAAATGTAACTCTGTAAACTTTAATGAACCAAATCCTTATCTAAGAACATGCAAAGCTACTAAATTGAGTCCATGGACATAGTAAACTATATGGAAAAGCTTGGGTTTTGTTTGGGCTCTTTTTTTTTTTTTAATGAGAGGGAATATCGAGACACTGTGTTGAACAAAATCTGATTTTCTTTCCTCTCCGCTGGCAAAGAAAGCACATACCACTAACAAGTGTCATTACTGCGTTTACGTCACTGAAGAATTTTCTCTTTCTGGCATGCTCACTGGTATCCCACAGCTGAAGGGGCTCCAGGAAAAAAAAATCTGGCCTAATGGTGGTGGTGGAACATAGAAACTCCTCCTGCTCACTTAGGACATTTAACTCTGACAAAATGATTTTAGATCTGGAAACCAAAGCAACCACTGCATGTTTGCTTTTATTTGCATGTATTGTCTGGGTGCGCTGGTGATCAAGCATTGGAACAAATCTGTGGCCACCCAGGACTTCCTGGCTTCATGAGTGCAACTAGGCGGCATACAGGACAGGCCGTGCATGAGGGCCCCCTAGCCACAGAGGGGCCCAAATCCAGATGTGGAAGCTGGTGCTTTGGCAAGAGGCTGCTGATTGGCTGAGGAGCTCAGCTACAGCTGCTCCCAGCTGGGTTCCTTGGGCACTCCTGCAGGCTGCCTTGGTAAGAAGCAAAAGGAAAAACTATGTAGCACTTTAAAGATTAACAAGATGGTTTAATAGGTGATGAGCTTTCGTGGGCCAGACCCACTTTCTCAGATCATATTCTGGAAGAGAATTGGCATGATCATATATACCAGAGGAATACAATGAAAAAAGTGAACACATTATTAAACTGACAAATCAGATTTAGTACAGAAGGTGGGGTGAGGGAGAGGGTGGGAGGGAATAGCTATTTATGAGTCAATGAATGGCTAATCAGGGGTGATAAGTGGGGAAGCTTATAGCTTATAGCTCCCTTATAGCTTCCCCACTTATCACCCCTGATTAGCCATTCATTGACTCATAAATTGCTGTTCCCTCCCTCTCTCCCTCTCCCTCACCCCACCTTCTGTACTAAATCTGATTTGTCAGTTTAATAATGTGTTCACTTTTCTCACTGTATTCCTTTGGTATATATGGTCATGCCAATTCTCTTCCAGAAGATGATCTGAGAAAGTGGGTCTGCCCATGAAAGCTCATCACCCATTAAACCATCTTGTGAGTCTTTAAAGTGCTACATAGTTTTTCCTTTTGTTTTAGCAAGATCAGACTCACACGGCTACCTCTCTATGACTATTCAACATACATGGTAAGAAGCAGGCAGCCAGGCAGGTGAAAGGGGCTAGCTGGGAGTATGCATGCCCCCCGGTCCAGGGCTGCCCCAACCTTTATATCCTCCCCAGCACCCTTTAGGGATGGTAGCGGGGGATACAGCTGTCTGCACCCGGAACCCTGCTGCTCTTCCCTTCCCATAACAGTCAGGGAGTGAGGGGAAAGTGTGCAGCGTGTGTGCCTTCCTCCGGCTCCTGGCTGCCCCCAGGGAGGGGTAGAGCAGAGTTCACACAAGCTGAGCTCTTCCCTTCACTCCCTGATCATCAGGGGAAGCGGAACAGCAGCAGCAACCCAGTATGTGCACCCGCAGCCCCCCCCCACTCTCCTGAAATGGTACCCTTGCCCCCCCCCACACACACACTCACTCCTATCCCTCCAGCCCCCTGTTCTGACCTCCCCACCTCCAGCCTCCTGCCACAATTCATGCATTCCATCCCCAATCCACTGCCCTTATTCCTGAACACCCCAAACCACCATGCCCTGAGCCTCCTACCCCCTCAGCTCCCTCCGCTGACCCCCATCCCCAGCCCTCTGCCCTGATTCCTGCACCTCCCATATCCCCTCTGTTGTGACCCCCCCCCCCACCATCATCCCCCTGCCCTGCCCGCCCTCCGCCCCAAATTATCTGAAGTCTACAATGGCCCAAGAGCTTTTAACAAGCCTGCTGGCCATTTCAATTAAGCATAAGCTTGCACGAGCCACCCAGTTAGCACATCCACCCCCTTTGCACAAGACTCAAACACATGGGCTGGCTTGAAAACTAGACACGTGAGCCTATCACTGTAAGTATTCTAATGCTGCTGTTTACGGTAAAAGGTACGTCTCAAATCTCTGTGGTGAATAACTGGTGGATCATTTTATGTGCTATTAAGTAACACAGGTGATTGCTCTCAAATTTAAATGACTGGACACTTGATTTTATTAATAACTTGGGAAGTGCTGATTTTTGGCTTGCATAATGTCACTCTTTTGTTGCTCTTTTAATGAAATACTAGGCGCAATTAAAACTATGTAAGCAGATTTAGTCACTCTTTAGTATACTGAGGGGAGGGGGTAAAATAATTAACATTAGCTAAGCAGTAATGCTCAAGAGATGAACTGTAAGAAAAGAGGGGAGCCCAAAGTCATATCTTGCATGCCCCCCCAGAACAGCTAGTTGCGCTCCTGGGACTGATGCTGTTCTTCATAGTATGGACAATTTGTGCAACGCTGTGACAGTGGGAACAGAATTTGGATACTCTTGTTCCACAAAAGAGTTGGTCTTGCTTTGGGCAGAGGGCTGGACTCGATGACCTCCCTAGGTTTCTTCCAACCCTATGATTCTATGAAAACACAGGCCCCTTCCACTGTAGCTAACAGACACTCCTTGTCATTAATTAGCAGTAGGGGGCCTATGGCACACAGTACAGCAGTTCTGATTCCATTCCAGTAGAGGGCAGTGGTGTACAGACAGCTCATTACAGTACATTCAGTGCAACTCTTTATTTGCTTATACTGTCTGCAGAGACAACACGCAAATCTCAGCACGTTTGGAATTTAGATTCAGCCGAGAGACGCATCCAAAAGTTCAGATGCTTATCTAGAGATTATCCAAACTATGCAAACCTTTCCAATCTGCAAAAGTGCCCTGCAACTCTCATTAGAGAGAGCTGCTTTGTGAGGTTTCAAGCACTTCAGACTCCTAATAATTCCTAGCTCTCATCGAGCATTTTTTATCTCAAAGCGCCTTAAGAAAGGAGATATCATTATCCCAGGTGTGTAGGTGGGGAAAACGAAGCACAGAGAACTTGGTCTACTGACTTCTGGTGGTCACAGCCAGCAGCAAAACAACAGCTGTTGGACAGGGTCAGTTCTTTAAGGAATTTAAATTTTGCATAGAAGAGAGAGAGCTGCGACCAATTGTTACTGATATTTCATCGAGACGCCAGTGGAGATCACTGCCCTGTTCTATCGGGCATTGCATAACACATGGTTAAACAGCCCAAGGTCATGCAGCAAGTCAGTAACAAAGCTATAAATGGACTAGCCTTACCAAGAAACTTAGGAAATAGCAAGTGGCCCCGTGGCACTTAGAGACAAACCAAAATATATAGAATCACGAGCTTTCATGGGCAAAACCCCCTTCATCAGATGAACTGGAGAGAAAATAACAGAAACCAAGAAATATATATAACAGCAGAAGAAGTACTTGTCAGTTGTATGGCCCTGTGTTAATGAGGCTAATTAAATGGGTTGGATGTGTCCAATGCATAGCTTTTGATGCGGAAATTAAGAAACTTAGGTGCAGCAATGCTTAGCATCCCCACCTCTAACTCGTTAGCACCTGGAACATCCTGGAGATTCACAGAGCCTGAGTTAAGTGTCTCAGCTCCCTGTCCAATGCCTGGAGAGAGGCAGGCTCTTCTTCAGAATGGGATCACTAAAGCCAGGATGCTAGGTGCCTCCCTTGCCTAAGCTAACCAGGGCTAGGGCTGTGTCCTCAACTCTGTTCCCCTTGGGGAGTTCGATGACACCTAAGTCTAGGCTGCATGGAGATGTCTCCTTTGCTTTGGGGTCTCAGCTGCAAACCTCCTTGGCATTGGGTTCCTATGCCCTTTTTGCAAGAAGTGGGGGAGGAAGGGGATGCGAGAGGATGCCAGCAGCAGAAGGGCTGACAAAATTGCTGGGCAAGATGGGGTGGTGGCTCCATGCCCCCCAGAAGGGGCTGGGCCTCAGGTGGAAGGGGTGGGGCCTCAGGTGGAAGGGGTGGGGCCTCAGGTGGAAGGGGTGGGGCCTCAGGTGGAAGGGGTGAGGCTGGGGTTAGCCCCTCCCTCTGCCAGCCCTTCAACACCACCCAGAATGCACCGCCCAAGGTTATGGCGGCAATTTAAAGGGCCCAGGGCTCTGATCACCACCATTGCAGGGGACTGGATTCGATGACCTCTCAAGGTCCCTTCCAGTCCTAGTACTCTATGATTCTATGATTGCCACAATAGCAAGTTACAGCAGCTGGGAGTCCCGGCCCTTTTGAATTGCTTGACGCTGGTGCTCTTTTGCTCCCTCCCCCCATCCCGGCAGTGGGCCTGCCAAACACTCTCATCATTTTTAGTCCAGAAGTTTGTTTATTCACCTAGGATGGGGGCGAACCCCCCTCTGGCTGGGAAGGAGAGAGGGTTTGCCACCTCTCAGGGGTGTGCTCCAGCCTTTGAACCATGGGACATTCTGCTGCAGGACTCCCGTAGTCTCTCCAGTTGAAGCTGGTCCCCTGTGGATAAATAATAAAACAAGGTCATCAGAGAAAGGAGACTGGATCCAGGTCTCCCACCTCCAAGATGAGTGATGTAACCAGACCTTCTCTGCCTCTCTCACCCGCTGATTCTTTCATTCTGTATGAAGAAGGGGTCCAATCCAAGCGGGGAGCTCTGAGCAGAGTTACCAGATTGGACTGCTCAGGTGGGTTAGACAGAGAAACACCTATATTCTCCTGGTTCACAATATTGCCCTGGAGCTTAGGTGTCCGGACAGTGCACATACTAATAGGCAGATGCATAGGGTGGCTAGTGGACTTTTACTGCCAAGATGTAGGCCCCAAGCAAATTTAGATACCTACAGCATCTGAGGACAGATAATCGGGGGAGAGGAGGGGGAGAATCCCTGTGAGGCCTGATTCTGGGATTTAGACACCCAAAATGTCAGCCAGGCTCCTAAGTCTTTTTGTGACTCTAGCGCCAAATCTCTTGATTCACCATAGCCACTGGACAACACTGCCACTCCAAAAGGAGCACTTTATTCTGAACTAAAGCTACCATGAGGAACTCCTCCAGTTGGGTTCTTTCCAAGCTCTCTCATCTCCTTAGTGGTGATTAGTAGCTTCAAATGATTATTGCGACGAGTCGGAGCTGTTGTTTGAAGGTGATAATTGATACCATCTGCAAGAAAAGTCCAGCCGTTGGCATGGATGGTGAGAGCCTATTCGCTCATTGATTGGAAAAACGTCCATCATATTGCACCTCATGCAAAGCCTGTTGAGGTCTATAGATGTTTTTCCACTGATTTCATGAGGCTTTGATTCAAGGTCATTAGGCCAGCCTGTGTTCCTTATAGTGGTTTCCCACAAAATGGTGGATTGGTTGCAAGATGACAGTGTTGATTTTTAAAGTTTGTAACAGTGTGGGCCCTGGATGCATTCAACACCTTCTTGTCTTCATGGGAACATAGGGTCCTACCCTATCTGTCTTCAGGGTTTCCCTATAATATCTTTGGCTGACCTTTGGTTGTGTCTTTGCTGTGACAATCTCCAAGTTGTGAAAAATGACTCCTCTCCAAAAATCCATCTCAGTAGCTCCCACCCTGCTTTCGAAAAATATCTAATATCACCTAAATTCAGAACAAATCACAATTAGGGGGAGTTTTGGTAAAATGTTCAGACTTCCTTGCTATTTTTCAGCCAGCTATGGTTAACATTTTTAAAATTTAAAACAAAATGGGGAAAAGGATGGGAAACTCCCCTCCCATTCCCCATTTGTAGCAACTTTGCCTAAAACTATTCCCCACCCCTTTAAGGGTGTTTGTTGAAATGATTATTGACAGCCTTATGCATGTATCCTTTTCTTCCACTTCATTTT